>NC_136632.1:29028222-29628222 GCF_933228915.1 Telmatherina bonti | reverse complement strand
ACTATGATGTCACAATGGAACACAACACTATGATGTCACAACGGAACACAACTCTATGACGTCACAACGGGAACACAACACTTTGATGTCACAGCGGAACACAACACTATGATGTCAACACGGAAGACAACTCTATGACGTCACAACGGAACACAACACTATGACGTCACAACGGAACACAACACTATGACGTCACAACGGGAACGCAACACTATGATGTCACAGCAAGAACACAACACTATGATGTCACAACGGGAACACAACACTATGATGTCACAACGGAACACAACACTATGATGTCAACACAGAAAACAACTCTATGACGTCACAATGGGAACACAACACTATGATGTCAAAGCAGGAACACAACACTATGATGTCACAACGGGAACACAACACTATGATGTCACAGCGGAACAAAACACTATGATGTCACAACGAAAAAAACACTATGACATCACGACGGAACACAACACAATGATGTCACAACGGGAACACAACACTATGATGTCACAGCGGAACAAAACACTATGATGTCACAACGAAAAAAACACTATGACATCACGACGGAACACAACACAATGATGTCACAACGGAACACAACACTATGATGTCACAACGGAACACAACACTATGACGTCACAACGGGAACACAACACTATGATGTCACAACGGAACACAACACTATGATGTCACAACGAAAAAAAACACTATGATGTCACAACGGAAAAAAACACTCTGATGTCACAACGGAACAAAACACTGTGACGTCACAACGGCAACACAACACTATGATGTCACAATGGAACACAAAACACTCTGATGTCACAACGGGAACACAACACTATGATGTCACAACGAGAACACAGGACTATGATGTCACAACGGAACACAACACTATGACCTCACATCCGGAACCCAACACTATGATGTCACAACGGGAACACAACACTATGATGTCACAACGGGAACACAACACTATGACATCACAATGGGAACACAACACCATAATGTCAAAACGGGAACACAACATTATGATGTCACAATGGAACACAACACTATGATGTCACAACGGAAAAAAAAACTATGATGTCACAACGGAAAAAAACACTATGATGTCACAACAGGAACACAACACTATGATGTCACAATGGAACACAAAACACTCTGATGTCACAACGGAACACAAAACTATGAACTCACAACCGGAACACAATTCTATGATGTCACAATAGGAACACAACACTATGATGTCAAAACGGAACACAACTCTATGACGTCACAACGGGAACACAGGACTATGATGTCACAACGGAACACAACACTGTGACATCAAAACGAGAACACAACACTATGATGTCACAACGAAAACACAACACTATGATGTCACAATGGAACACAAAACACTCTGATGACACAACGGAACACAACACTATGACCTCACAACCGGAACACAATTCTATGATGTCACAACAGGAACACAACACTATGATGTCAAAACGGAACACAACTCTATGACGTCACAATGGGAACACAACACTATGATGTCACAACGAGAACACAACACTATGATGTCACAACGGGAACACAACACTATGATGTCACAACGGAAGACAACACTATGACGTCACAACGGGAACACAACACTATGATGTCACAATGGAACACAACACTATGATGTCACAATGGAACACAACACTATGACGTCATAACGGGAACACGACACTATGATGTCACAACGGGAACACAACACTATGATGTCACAACGGGAACACAACATTTTGATGTCACAACGGGAACACAGGACTATGATGTCACAACGGAACACAACACTAGGATGTCACAACGGAAAACAACACTATGATGTCACAACCGGAACACAATTCTATGATGTCACAACAGGAACACAACACTATGATGTCAAAACGGAACACAACTCTATGACGTCACAACGGGAACACAGGACTATGATGTCACAATGGAACACAACACTATGATGTCACAACGGAACACAACACTATGATGTCAAAACGGAACACAACAGTATGATGTCACAACGGGAACACAACACTGTGATGTCAACACGGAACACAACTCTATGACGTCACAACGGAACACAACACTGTAATGTCAAAACGGAACACAACACTATGATGTCACAACGGGAACACAACACTATGATGTCAGAGCAGGAACACAACACTATGATGTCACAACGGGAACACAACACTATGATGTCACAACGGAACACAACACTATGACCTCACATCCGGAACCCAACACTATGATGTCACAACGGGAACACAACACTATGATGTCACAACGGGAACACAACACTATGACATCACAATGGGAACACAACACCATAATGTCACAACGGGAACACAACACTATGATGTCACAATGGAACACAACACTATGATGTCACAACGGAAAAAAAAACTATGATGTCACAACGGAAAAAAACACTATGATGTCACAACAGGAACACAACACTATGATGTCACAATAGGAAAACAACACTATGATGTCAAAACGGAACACAACTCTATGACGTCACAACGGGAACACAGGACTATGATGTCACAATGGAACACAACACTATGACCTCACATCCGGAACCCAACACTATGATGTCACAACGGAAGACAACACTATGACATCACGACGGAACACAACACTATGATGTCACAACGGAACACAACACTATGATGTCACAACAGGAACACAACACTATGATCTCACAACGGAAAAAAACACTATGATGTCACAACGGAACACAACACTATGATGTCAAAACGGAACACAACACTATGATGTCACAACGGGAACACAACACTATGATGTCAACATGGAACACAACTCTATGACGTCACAACGGAACACAACACTCTGATGTCACAATGGAACACAACACTATAATGTCACAACGGGAACACAACACTATGATGTCACAACGGGAACACAACACTATGATGTCACAATGGAACACAACACTATGATGTCACAACGAAAAAAAACACTATGATGTAACAATGGAAAAAAACACTCTGATGTCAACACGGAACAAAACACTTTGATGTCCCAATGGAACACAACACTATGACGTCACAACGGGAACACAACACTATGATGTCACAACGGGAACACAACACTATGATGTCAACACGGAACACAACTCTATGACGTCACAATGGAACACAACACTATAATGTCACAACGGAACACAACACTCTGATGTCACAGCAGGAACACAACACTATGACGTCACAACGGGAACACAACACTATCATGTCACAACGGGAACACAACACTATGATGTCACAATGGAACACAACACTATGATGTCACAACGGAACACAACTCTATGACGTCACAACGGGAACACAACACTTTGATGTCACAGCGGAACACAACACTATGATGTCAACACGGAAGACAACTCTATGACGTCACAACGGAACACAACACTATGACGTCACAACGGAACACAACACTATGACGTCACAACGGGAACGCAACACTATGATGTCACAGCAAGAACACAACACTATGATGTCACAACGGGAACACAACACTATGATGTCACAACGGAACACAACACTATGATGTCAACACAGAAAACAACTCTATGACGTCACAATGGGAACACAACACTATGATGTCAAAGCAGGAACACAACACTATGATGTCACAACGGGAACACAACACTATGATGTCACAGCGGAACAAAACACTATGATGTCACAACGAAAAAAACACTATGACATCACGACGGAACACAACACAATGATGTCACAACGGGAACACAACACTATGATGTCACAGCGGAACAAAACACTATGATGTCACAACGAAAAAAACACTATGACATCACGACGGAACACAACACAATGATGTCACAACGGAACACAACACTATGATGTCACAACGGAACACAACACTATGACGTCACAACGGGAACACAACACTATGATGTCACAACGGAACACAACACTATGATGTCACAACGAAAAAAAACACTATGATGTCACAACGGAAAAAAACACTCTGATGTCACAACGGAACAAAACACTGTGACGTCACAACGGCAACACAACACTATGATGTCACAATGGAACACAAAACACTCTGATGTCACAACGGGAACACAACACTATGATGTCACAACGAGAACACAGGACTATGATGTCACAACGGAACACAACACTATGACCTCACATCCGGAACCCAACACTATGATGTCACAACGGGAACACAACACTATGATGTCACAACGGGAACACAACACTATGACATCACAATGGGAACACAACACCATAATGTCAAAACGGGAACACAACATTATGATGTCACAATGGAACACAACACTATGATGTCACAACGGAAAAAAAAACTATGATGTCACAACGGAAAAAAACACTATGATGTCACAACAGGAACACAACACTATGATGTCACAATGGAACACAAAACACTCTGATGTCACAACGGAACACAAAACTATGACCTCACAACCGGAACACAATTCTATGATGTCACAATAGGAACACAACACTATGATGTCAAAACGGAACACAACTCTATGACGTCACAACGGGAACACAGGACTATGATGTCACAACGGAACACAACACTGTGACATCAAAACGAGAACACAACACTATGATGTCACAAGGAAAACACAACACTATGATGTCACAATGGAACACAAAACACTCTGATGACACAACGGAACACAACACTATGACCTCACAACCGGAACACAATTCTATGATGTCACAACAGGAACACAACACTATGATGTCAAAACGGAACACAACTCTATGACGTCACAATGGGAACACAACACTATGATGTCACAACGAGAACACAACACTATGATGTCACAACGGGAACACAACACTATGATGTCACAACGGAAGACAACACTATGACGTCACAACGGGAACACAACACTATGATGTCACAATGGAACACAACACTATGATGTCACAATGGAACACAACACTATGACGTCATAACGGGAACACGACACTATGATGTCACAACGGGAACACAACACTATGATGTCACAACGGGAACACAACATTTTGATGTCACAACGGGAACACAGGACTATGATGTCACAACGGAACACAACACTAGGATGTCACAACGGAAAACAACACTATGATGTCACAACCGGAACACAATTCTATGATGTCACAACAGGAACACAACACTATGATGTCAAAACGGAACACAACTCTATGACGTCACAACGGGAACACAGGACTATGATGTCACAATGGAACACAACACTATGATGTCACAACGGAACACAACACTATGATGTCAAAACGGAACACAACAGTATGATGTCACAACGGGAACACAACACTGTGATGTCAACACGGAACACAACTCTATGACGTCACAACGGAACACAACACTGTAATGTCAAAACGGAACACAACACTATGATGTCACAACGGGAACACAACACTATGATGTCAGAGCAGGAACACAACACTATGATGTCACAACGGGAACACAACACTATGATGTCACAACGGAACACAACAGTATGACATCACGACAGGACATAACACAATGATGTCACAACGGAACACAACACTATGATGTCACAACTGAACACAACACTATGACGTTACAACGGGAACACAACACTATGATGTCACAACGGGAACACAACACTATGATGTCACAACGGGAATACAACACTATGATGTCACAACGGGAACACAACACTATGATGTCAGAACAGGAACACAACACTATGATGTCACAACGGAACACAACACTATGATGTCACAACGGGAACAAAACACTATGATGTCAAAACGGAACACAACACTATGATGTCACAATGAAAAAAAACACTATGATGTCCCAATGGAACCCAACACTATGATGTCACAATGGAACACAACACTATGATGTCGAAACGGGAACAAAACACTATGATGTCACAATGGAACACAACACTATGATGTCATAACGGGAACACAACACTATGATGTCACAACGGGAACACAACATTATGATGTCACAACGGGAACACAGGACTATGATGTCACAATGGAACAAAACACTATGATGTCACAACGGGAACACAACACTATGATGTCACAACGGAACACAACACTATGATGTCACAACGGGAACACAACACTATGATGTGACAACGGAACACAACACTATGATGTCACAATGGAACACAACACTATGATGTCACAACGGAACACAACACTATGAAATCACAATGGGAACACAACACTATGATGTCACAACGGAACACAACACTATGATGTCATAACGGGAACACAACACTATGATGTCACAACGGGAACACAACATTATGATGTCACAACGGGAACACAGGACTATGATGTCACAACGGAACCCAACACTATGATGTCACAATGGAACACAACACTATGATGTCACAACGGAACACAACACTGTGACATCACAACGGGAACATAACACTATGATGTCACAATGGAACAAAACACTATGATGTCACAACGGGAACACAACACTATGATGTCACAACGGAACACAACACTATGATGTCACAACGGGAGCACAAAACTATGATGTCACAACGGAAAAAAAACACTATGATGTCACAACGGGAACACAACACTATGACGTCACAATGGGAAAACAACAAAATGATGTCACAACGGAACAAAACACTATGACGTCACAACGGCAACACAACACTATGATGTCACAATGGAACACAAAAGACTCTGATGTCACAACGGAACACAACACTATAATGTCACAATGAGAACACAGGACTATGATGTCACAACAGAACACAACACTATGACCTCACATCCGGAACCCAACACTATGATGTCAGAACGGAACACAACACTATGATGTCACAACGGGAACACAACACTATGATGTCACAACGGAACACAACACTATGACATCACAATGGGAACACAACACCATAATGTCACAACGGGAACACAACACTATGATGTCACAACGGAACACAACACTATGATGTCACAACGGGAGCACAAAACTATGATGTCACAACGGAAAAAAACACTATGATGTCACAACGGGAACACAACACTATGACGTCACAATGGGAAAACAACAAAATGATGTCACAACGGAACAAAACACTATGACGTCACAACGGCAACACAACACTATGATGTCACAATGGAACACAAAAGACTCTGATGTCACAACGGAACACAACACTATAATGTCACAATGAGAACACAGGACTATGATGTCACAACAGAACACAACACTATGACCTCACATCCGGAACCCAACACTATGATGTCAGAACGGAACACAACACTATGATGTCACAACGGGAACACAACACTATGATGTCACAACGGAACACAACACTATGACATCACAATGGGAACACAACACCATAATGTCACAACGGGAACACAACACTATGATGTCACAACGGAACACAACACTATGATGTCACAACGGAAAAAAACACTATGATGTCACAACGGAAAAAAACACTATGACCTCACAACCGGAACACAATTCTATGATGTCACAACGGAACACAACACTATGATGTCAAAACGGAGCACAACTCTATGACGTCACAACGGGAACACAGGACTATGATGTCACAATGGAACACAACACTATGACCTCACATCCGGAACCCAACACTATGATGTCACAACGGAACACAACACTGTGACATCAGAACAAGAACACAACACTATGATGTCACAATGGAACACAACACTATGATGTCACAATGGAACACAACACTATGACGTCATAACGGGAACACAACACTATGATGTCACAACGGGAACACAACACTATGGTGTCACAACGGGAACACAACACTATGATGTCACAACGGAAGACAACACTATGATGTCACAACGGAACACAACACTAGGATGTCACAACGGAACACAACACTATGATGTCACAACCGGAACACAATTCTATGATGTCACAACAGGAACACAGGACTATGATGTCACAACGGAACACAACACTATGACCTCACATCCGGAACCCAACACTATGATGTCACAACGGAACACAACACTGTGACATCACAACGGGAACATAACTCTATGATGTCACAATGGAACAAAACACTATGATGTCACAACGGGAACACAACACTATGATGTCACAACGGAACACAACACTATGATGTCACAATGGGAACACAACACTATGATGTCACAATGGAACATTACACTAGGATGTCACAACGGAACACAACACTATGATGTCACAACGGGAGCACAAAACTATGATGTCACAACGGAAAAAAACACTATGATGTCACAACGGGAACACAACACTATGACGTCACAATGGGAAAACAACAAAATGATGTCACAACGGAACAAAACACTATGACGTCACAACGGCAACACAACACTATGATGTCACAATGGAACACAAAAGACTCTGATGTCACAACGGAACACAACACTATAATGTCACAATGAGAACAAAGGACTATGATGTCACAACAGAACACAACACTATGACCTCACATCCGGAACCCAACACTATGATGTCAGAACGGAACACAACACTATGACATCACAATGGGAACACAACACCATAATGTCACAACGGGAACACAACACTATGATGTCACAACGGAACACAACACTATGATGTCACAACGGAAAAAAACACTATGATGTCACAACGGAAAAAAACACTATGACCTCACAACCGGAACACAATTCTATGATGTCACAACGGAACACAACACTATGATGTCAAAACGGAGCACAACTCTATGACGTCACAACGGGAACACAGGACTATGATGTCACAACGGAACACAACACTATGACCTCACATCCGGAACCCAACACTATGATGTCACAACGGAACACAACACTGTGACATCAGAACGAGAATACAACACTATGATGTCACAACGAGAACACAACACTATGATGTCACAACGGGAACACAACACTATGATGTCACAACGGAAGACAACACTATGACGTCACAACGGGAACACAACACTATGATGTCACAATGGAACACAACACTATGATGTCACAATGGAACACAACACTATGACGTCATAACGGGAACACAACACTATGATGTCACAACGGGAACACAACACTATGGTGTCACAACGGGAACACAACACTATGATGTCACAACGGAACACAACACTAGGATGTCACAACGGAACACAACACTATGATGTCACAACCGGAACACAATTCTATGATGTCACAACAGGAACACAGGACTATGATGTCACAACGGAACACAACACTATGACCTCACATCCGGAACCCAACACTATGATGTCACAACGGAACACAACACTGTGACATCAGAACGAGAACACAACACTATGATGTCACAACGAGAACACAACACTATGATGTCACAACGGGAACACAACACTATGATGTCACAACGGAAGACAACACTTTGACGTCACAACGGGAACACAACACTATGATGTCACAATGGAACACAACACTATGATGTCACAATGGAACACAACACTATGACGTCATAACGGGAACACAACACTATGATGTCACAACGGGAACACAACACTATGGTGTCACAACGGGAACACAACACTATGATGTCACAACGGAACACAACACTATGATGTCACAACGGAACACAACACTAGGATGTCACAACGGAACACAACACTATGATGTCACAACCGGAACACAATTCTATGATGTCACAACGGAACACAACACTATGATGTCAAAACGGGACACAACTCTATGACGTCACAACGGGAACACAGGACTAGGATGTCACAATGGAACACAACACTATGACCTCACATCCGGAACCCAACACTATGATGTCACAACGGAACACAACACTGTGACATCAGAACGGAAAAACAACACTATGATGTCACAACGGAAGACAACACTATGACATCACGACGGAACACAACACAATGATGTCACAACGGAACACAACACTATGACGTCACAACGACAACACAACACTATGATGTCACAACGGGAACACAACACTATGATGTCACAGCAGTAACACAACACTATGATGTCACAACGGGAACACAACACTATGATGTCACAACGGAACACAACACTATGATGTCACAATGAAAAAAACACTATGACATCACGAAGGAACACAATACAATGATGTCACAACGGAACACAACACTATGATGTCACAACGGAACACAACACTATGACGTCACAACGGGAACACAACACTATGATGTCACAACGGGAACACAACACTATGATGTCACAACGGGAACACAACACTATGATGTCACAACGGGAACACAACACTATGATGTCACAACAGGAACACAACACTATGATGTCACAAATGAATACAACACTATGATGTCACAATGGAACACAACACTATGACGTCATAACAGGAACACAACACTATGATGTCACAACGGGAACACAACACTATGATGTCACAACGGGAACACAACATTATGATGTCACAACGGGAACACAGGACTATGATGTCACAATGGAACACAACACTAGGATGTCACAACGGAAAACAACACTATGATGTCACAACCGGACCACAATTCTATGATGTCAAAACGGAACACAACTCTATGATGTCACAACGGGAACACAGGACTATGATGTCACAATGGAACACAACACTATGACCTCACATCCGGAACCCAACACTATGATATCACAACGGAACACAACACTATGATGTCACAAAAGGGAACAGAACACTATGATCTGACAACGGAAAAAAACACTATGATGTCACAACGGAACACAATTCTTTGACGTCACAACGGGAACACAACACTATGATGTCACAACGGAAAAAAACACTGTAATGTCACAACGGGAACACAGCACTATGATGTCACAATGGAACACAACACTATGACGTCAAAACGGGAACACACTATGATGTCACAACGGGAAAACAAAACTATGATGTCACAACGGACAAAAACACTATGAAGTCACAACGGGAACACAACACTATGATGTCACAATGGAACACAACACTATGACGTCAAAACGGGAACACAACACTTTGATGTCACAACGGGAACACAACACTATGATGTCAACACGGAACACAACTCTTTGACGTCACAACGGAACACAACACTGTAATGTCACAACGGAACACAACACTCTGATGTCACAATGGAACACAACACTATGACGTCAAAACGGGAACACACTATGATGTCACAACGGGAAAACAACACTATGATGTCACAACGGACAAAAACACTATGAAGTCACAACGGGAACACAACACTATGATGTCACAATGGAACACAACACTATGACGTCAAAACGGGAACACAACACTATGATGTCACAACGGGAACACAACACTATGATGTCAACACGGAACACAACTCTTTGACGTCACAACGGAACACAACACTGTAATGTCACAACGGAACACAACACTCTGATGTCACAATGGAACACAACACTATAATGTCACAACGGAAAACAACACTATGATGTCACAACCGGACCACAATTCTATGATGTCAAAACGGAACACAACTCTATGATGTCACAACGGGAACACAGGACTATGATGTCACAATGGAACACAACACTATGACCTCACATCCGGAACCCAACACTATGATATCACAACGGAACACAACACTATGATGTCACAAAAGGGAACAGAACACTATGATCTGACAACGGAAAAAAACACTATGATGTCACAACGGAACACAATTCTTTGACGTCACAACGGGAACACAACACTATGATGTCACAACGGAAAAAAACACTGTAATGTCACAACGGGAACACAGCACTATGATGTCACAATGGAACACAACACTATGACGTCAAAACGGGAACACACTATGATGTCACAACGGGAAAACAAAACTATGATGTCACAACGGACAAAAACACTATGAAGTCACAACGGGAACACAACACTATGATGTCACAATGGAACACAACACTATGACGTCAAAACGGGAACACAACACTTTGATGTCACAACGGGAACACAACACTATGATGTCAACACGGAACACAACTCTTTGACGTCACAACGGAACACAACACTGTAATGTCACAACGGAACACAACACTCTGATGTCACAATGGAACACAACACAATGACGTCAAAACGGGAACACACTATGATGTCACAACGGGAAAACAACACTATGATGTCACAACGGACAAAAACACTATGAAGTCACAACGGGAACACAACACTATGATGTCACAATGGAACACAACACTATGACGTCAAAACGGGAACACAACACTATGATGTCACAACGGGAACACAACACTATGATGTCAACACGGAACACAACTCTTTGACGTCACAACGGAACACAACACTGTAATGTCACAACGGAACACAACACTCTGATGTCACAATGGAACACAACACTATAATGTCACAACGGGAACACAACACTATGATGTCACAATGGAACACAACACTATGATGTCACAACGGACAAAAACACTATGAAGTCACAACGGTAACACAACACTATGATGTCACAATGGAACACAACACTATGACATCAAAACGGGAACACAACACTATGATGTCACAACGGGAACACAACATTATGATGTCAACACGGAACACAACTCTATGACGTCACAACGGAACACAACACTGTAATGTTACAACGGAACACAACACTCTGATGTCACAATGGAACACAACACTATAATGTCACAACGAAAAAAAACACTATGATGTAACAATGGAAAAAAACACTCTGATGTCACAACGGAACAAAACACTTTGATGTCACGATGGAACACAACACTATGACGTCACAACGAGAACACAACACTATGATGTCACAACGGGAACACAACACTATGATGTCAACACGGAACACAACTCTATGACGTCACAATGGAACACAACACTATGACGTCACAACGGGAACACAACACTATGATGTCACAACGGGAACACAACACTATGACGTCACAATGGAACACAACACTATGATGTCACAACGAAAAAAAACACTATGATGTAACAATGGAAAAAAACACTCTGATGTCACAACGGAACACAACTCTATGATGTCACAACGGAAGACAACTCTATGACGTCACAACGGAACACAACACTATGACGTCACAACGGAACACAACACTATGACGTCACAACGGGAACACAACACTATGATGTCACAGCAGGAACACAACACTATGATGTCACAACGGGAACACAACACTATGATGTCACAATGGAACACAAAACACTCTGATGTCACAATGGAACACAACACTATGATGTCACAACGAGAGCACAGGACTATGATGTCACAACGGAACACAACACTATGACGTCACAACGGAACACAACACTATGACGTCACAACGGGAACACAACACTATGATGTCACAACGAGAACACAGGACTATGATGTCACAACGGAACACAACACTATGATGTCACAATGGGAACACAACACTATGATGTCACAACGGAACACAACACTATGATGTCACATCGGAACAAAACACTATGAAATCACAACGGGAACACAACACTATTATGTCACAACGGGAACACAACATTATGATGTCACAACGGGAACACAACACTATGATGTCACAACGGAAAACAACACTATGATGTCACAACGGAAAACAACACTATGATGTCACAACGGGAACACAACACTATGATGTCACAACGGAACACAACACTATGACATCACAACGGGAACAAAACACTATGATGTCACAACGGGAACACAACATTATGATGTCACAACGGAACACAACACTATTATGTCACAACGGAAAAAAACACTATAATATCACAACGGAACACAACACTATGATGTCACAACGGAACACAACACTATGATGTCACAATGGGAACACAACATTATGTTGTCACAACAGAACACAACACTATGATGTCACAACGGGAACACAACACTATGTTGTCACAACGGAACAGAAAACTATGATGTCACAACGGAACACAACACTATGATGTGACAACGGGAACACAACACTATGTTGTCACAACGGAACACAACACTATGATGTCACAACGGAACACAACATTATGATGTCACAACGGGAACACAACACTTTGTTGTCACAACGGAACACAACACTATGTTGTCACAACGGAACACAACACTATGATGTCACAACCGGAACACAATTCTATGATGTCACAACGGAACACAACACTATGATGTCAAAACGGGACACAACTCTATGACGTCACAACGGGAACACAGGACTAGGATGTCACAATGGAACACAACACTATGACCTCACATCCGGAACCCAACACTATGATGTCACAACGGAACACAACACTGTGACATCAGAACGGAAAAACAACACTATGATGTCACAACGGAAGACAACACTATGACATCACGACGGAACACAACACAATGATGTCACAACGGAACACAACACTATGACGTCACAACGACAACACAACACTATGATGTCACAACGGGAACACAACACTATGATGTCACAGCAGTAACACAACACTATGATGTCACAACGGGAACACAACACTATGATGTCACAACGGAACACAACACTATGATGTCACAATGAAAAAAACACTATGACATCACGAAGGAACACAATACAATGATGTCACAACGGAACACAACACTATGATGTCACAACGGAACACAACACTATGACGTCACAACGGGAACACAACACTATGATGTCACAACGGGAACACAACACTATGATGTCACAACGGGAACACAACACTATGATGTCACAACGGGAACACAACACTATGATGTCACAACAGGAACACAACACTATGATGTCACAAATGAATACAACACTATGATGTCACAATGGAACACAACACTATGACGTCATAACAGGAACACAACACTATGATGTCACAACGGGAACACAACACTATGATGTCACAACGGGAACACAACATTATGATGTCACAACGGGAACACAGGACTATGATGTCACAATGGAACACAACACTAGGATGTCACAACGGAAAACAACACTATGATGTCACAACCGGACCACAATTCTATGATGTCAAAACGGAACACAACTCTATGATGTCACAACGGGAACACAGGACTATGATGTCACAATGGAACACAACACTATGACCTCACATCCGGAACCCAACACTATGATATCACAACGGAACACAACACTATGATGTCACAAAAGGGAACAGAACACTATGATCTGACAACGGAAAAAAACACTATGATGTCACAACGGAACACAATTCTTTGACGTCACAACGGGAACACAACACTATGATGTCACAACGGAAAAAAACACTGTAATGTCACAACGGGAACACAGCACTATGATGTCACAATGGAACACAACACTATGACGTCAAAACGGGAACACACTATGATGTCACAACGGGAAAACAAAACTATGATGTCACAACGGACAAAAACACTATGAAGTCACAACGGGAACACAACACTATGATGTCACAATGGAACACAACACTATGACGTCAAAACGGGAACACAACACTATGATGTCACAACGGGAACACAACACTATGATGTCAACACGGAACACAACTCTTTGACGTCACAACGGAACACAACACTGTAATGTCACAACGGAACACAACACTCTGATGTCACAATGGAACACAACACTATGACGTCAAAACGGGAACACACTATGATGTCACAACGGGAAAACAACACTATGATGTCACAACGGACAAAAACACTATGAAGTCACAACGGGAACACAACACTATGATGTCACAATGGAACACAACACTATGACGTCAAAACGGGAACACAACACTATGATGTCACAACGGGAACACAACACTATGATGTCAACACGGAACACAACTCTTTGACGTCACAACGGAACACAACACTGTAATGTCACAACGGAACACAACACTCTGATGTCACAATGGAACACAACACTATAATGTCACAACGGGAACACAACACTATGATGTCACAATGGAACACAACACTATGATGTCACAACGGACAAAAACACTATGAAGTCACAACGGTAACACAACACTATGATGTCACAATGGAACACAACACTATGACATCAAAACGGGAACACAACACTATGATGTCACAACGGGAACACAACATTATGATGTCAACACGGAACACAACTCTATGACGTCACAACGGAACACAACACTATAATGTTACAACGGAACACAACACTCTGATGTCACAATGGAACACAACACTATAATGTCACAACGAAAAAAAACACTATGATGTAACAATGGAAAAAAACACTCTGATGTCACAACGGAACAAAACACTTTGATGTCACGATGGAACACAACACTATGACGTCACAACGAGAACACAACACTATGATGTCACAACGGGAACACAACACTATGATGTCAACACGGAACACAACTCTATGACGTCACAATGGAACACAACACTATGACGTCACAACGGGAACACAACACTATGATGTCACAACGGGAACACAACACTATGACGTCACAATGGAACACAACACTATGATGTCACAACGAAAAAAAACACTATGATGTAACAATGGAAAAAAACACTCTGATGTCACAACGGAACACAACTCTATGATGTCACAACGGAAGACAACTCTATGACGTCACAACGGAACACAACACTATGACGTCACAACGGAACACAACACTATGACGTCACAACGGGAACACAACACTATGATGTCACAACGAGAACACAGGACTATGATGTCACAACGGAACACAACACTATGATGTCACAATGGGAACACAACATTATGTTGTCACAACGGAACACAACACTATGATGTCACAACGGGAACACAACACTATGTTGTCACAACGGAACAGAACACTATGATGTCACAACGGAACACAACACTATGATGTCACAACGGAACACAACACTATGATGTCACATCGGAACAAAACACTATGAAATCACAACGGGAACACAACACTATTATGTCACAACGGGAACACAACATTATGATGTCACAACGGGAACACAACACTATGATGTCACAACGGAAAACAACACTATGATGTCACAACGGAAAACAACACTATGATGTCACAACGGGAACACAACACTATGATGTCACAACGGAACACAACACTATGACATCACAACGGGAACAAAACACTATGATGTCACAACGGGAACACAACATTATGATGTCACAACGGAACACAACACTATTATGTCACAACGGAAAAAAACACTATAATATCACAACGGAACACAACACTATGATGTCACAACGGAACACAACACTATGATGTCACAATGGGAACACAACATTATGTTGTCACAACAGAACACAACACTATGATGTCACAACGGGAACACAACACTATGTTGTCACAACGGAACAGAAAACTATGATGTCACAACGGAACACAACACTATGATGTGACAACGGGAACACAACACTATGTTGTCACAACGGAACACAACACTATGATGTCACAACGGAACACAACATTATGATGTCACAACGGGAACACAACACTTTGTTGTCACAACGGAACACAACACTATGTTGTCACAACGGAACACAACACTATGATGTCACAACGGGAACACAACACTATGATGTCACAACAGTAACACAACACTATGATGTCACAACGGAACACAACACTATGATGTCACAACGAAAAAAAACACTATGATGTCACAACGGAAAAAAACGCTCTGATGTCACAACAGGAACACAACACTATGACGTCACAACGGGAACACAACACTATGACGTCACAGCGGAACACAACACTATGATGTCACAACGGAACACAACTCTGATGTCACAACGGAACACAACACTATGACGTCACAACGGGACCACAACACTATGATGTCACAACGGGAACACAACATTATGATGTCACAACGGGAACACAAGACGATGATGTCACAATGGAAAACAACACTATGATGTCACAGCGGAAAGAAACAATATAATATCACAACGGGAACACAGGACTAGGATGTCACAATGGAACACAACACTATGACCTCACATCCGGAACCCAACACTATGATGTCACAACGGAACACAACACTGTGACATCAGAACGGAAAAACAACACTATGATGTCACAACGGAAGACAACACTATGACATCACGACGGAACACAACACAATGATGTCACAACGGAACACAACACTATGACGTCACAACGACAACACAACACTATGATGTCACAACGGGAACACAACACTATGATGTCACAGCAGTAACACAACACTATGATGTCACAACGGGAACACAACACTATGATGTCACAACGGAACACAACACTATGATGTCACAATGAAAAAAACACTATGACATCACGAAGGAACACAATACAATGATGTCACAACGGAACACAACACTATGATGTCACAACGGAACACAACACTATGACGTCACAACGGGAACACAACACTATGATGTCACAACGGGAACACAACACTATGATGTCACAACGGGAACACAACACTATGATGTCACAACGGGAACACAACACTATGATGTCACAACAGGAACACAACACTATGATGTCACAAATGAATACAACACTATGATGTCACAATGGAACACAACACTATGACGTCATAACAGGAACACAACACTATGATGTCACAACGGGAACACAACACTATGATGTCACAACGGGAACACAACATTATGATGTCACAACGGGAACACAGGACTATGATGTCACAATGGAACACAACACTAGGATGTCACAACGGAAAACAACACTATGATGTCACAACCGGACCACAATTCTATGATGTCAAAACGGAACACAACTCTATGATGTCACAACGGGAACACAGGACTATGATGTCACAATGGAACACAACACTATGACCTCACATCCGGAACCCAACACTATGATATCACAACGGAACACAACACTATGATGTCACAAAAGGGAACAGAACACTATGATCTGACAACGGAAAAAAACACTATGATGTCACAACGGAACACAATTCTTTGACGTCACAACGGGAACACAACACTATGATGTCACAACGGAAAAAAACACTGTAATGTCACAACGGGAACACAGCACTATGATGTCACAATGGAACACAACACTATGACGTCAAAACGGGAACACACTATGATGTCACAACGGGAAAACAAAACTATGATGTCACAACGGACAAAAACACTATGAAGTCACAACGGGAACACAACACTATGATGTCACAATGGAACACAACACTATGACGTCAAAACGGGAACACAACACTATGATGTCACAACGGGAACACAACACTATGATGTCAACACGGAACACAACTCTTTGACGTCACAACGGAACACAACACTGTAATGTCACAACGGAACACAACACTCTGATGTCACAATGGAACACAACACTATGACGTCAAAACGGGAACACACTATGATGTCACAACGGGAAAACAACACTATGATGTCACAACGGACAAAAACACTATGAAGTCACAACGGGAACACAACACTATGATGTCACAATGGAACACAACACTATGACGTCAAAACGGGAACACAACACTATGATGTCACAACGGGAACACAACACTATGATGTCAACACGGAACACAACTCTTTGACGTCACAACGGAACACAACACTGTAATGTCACAACGGAACACAACACTCTGATGTCACAATGGAACACAACACTATAATGTCACAACGGGAACACAACACTATGATGTCACAATGGAACACAACACTATGATGTCACAACGGACAAAAACACTATGAAGTCACAACGGTAACACAACACTATGATGTCACAATGGAACACAACACTATGACATCAAAACGGGAACACAACACTATGATGTCACAACGGGAACACAACATTATGATGTCAACACGGAACACAACTCTATGACGTCACAACGGAACACAACACTATAATGTTACAACGGAACACAACACTCTGATGTCACAATGGAACACAACACTATAATGTCACAACGAAAAAAAACACTATGATGTAACAATGGAAAAAAACACTCTGATGTCACAACGGAACAAAACACTTTGATGTCACGATGGAACACAACACTATGACGTCACAACGAGAACACAACACTATGATGTCACAACGGGAACACAACACTATGATGTCAACACGGAACACAACTCTATGACGTCACAATGGAACACAACACTATGACGTCACAACGGGAACACAACACTATGATGTCACAACGGGAACACAACACTATGACGTCACAATGGAACACAACACTATGATGTCACAACGAAAAAAAACACTATGATGTAACAATGGAAAAAAACACTCTGATGTCACAACGGAACACAACTCTATGATGTCACAACGGAAGACAACTCTATGACGTCACAACGGAACACAACACTATGACGTCACAACGGAACACAACACTATGACGTCACAACGGGAACACAACACTATGATGTCACAACGAGAACACAGGACTATGATGTCACAACGGAACACAACACTATGATGTCACAATGGGAACACAACATTATGTTGTCACAACGGAACACAACACTATGATGTCACAACGGGAACACAACACTATGTTGTCACAACGGAACAGAACACTATGATGTCACAACGGAACACAACACTATGATGTCACAACGGAACACAACACTATGATGTCACATCGGAACAAAACACTATGAAATCACAACGGGAACACAACACTATTATGTCACAACGGGAACACAACATTATGATGTCACAACGGGAACACAACACTATGATGTCACAACGGAAAACAACACTATGATGTCACAACGGAAAACAACACTATGATGTCACAACGGGAACACAACACTATGATGTCACAACGGAACACAACACTATGACATCACAACGGGAACAAAACACTATGATGTCACAACGGGAACACAACATTATGATGTCACAACGGAACACAACACTATTATGTCACAACGGAAAAAAACACTATAATATCACAACGGAACACAACACTATGATGTCACAACGGAACACAACACTATGATGTCACAATGGGAACACAACATTATGTTGTCACAACAGAACACAACACTATGATGTCACAACGGGAACACAACACTATGTTGTCACAACGGAACAGAAAACTATGATGTCACAACGGAACACAACACTATGATGTGACAACGGGAACACAACACTATGTTGTCACAACGGAACACAACACTATGATGTCACAACGGAACACAACATTATGATGTCACAACGGGAACACAACACTTTGTTGTCACAACGGAACACAACACTATGTTGTCACAACGGAACACAACACTATGATGTCACAACGGGAACACAACACTATGATGTCACAACAGTAACACAACACTATGATGTCACAACGGAACACAACACTATGATGTCACAACGAAAAAAAACACTATGATGTCACAACGGAAAAAAACGCTCTGATGTCACAACAGGAACACAACACTATGACGTCACAACGGGAACACAACACTATGACGTCACAGCGGAACACAACACTATGATGTCACAACGGAACACAACTCTGATGTCACAACGGAACACAACACTATGACGTCACAACGGGACCACAACACTATGATGTCACAACGGGAACACAACATTATGATGTCACAACGGGAACACAAGACGATGATGTCACAATGGAAAACAACACTATGATGTCACAGCGGAAAGAAACAATATAATATCACAACGGGAACACAAAACTATGATGTCACAACGGAACACAACACTATGATGTCACAACGGAACACAACACTATGACATCACAACGTGAACAAAACACTATGATGTCACAACGGAACACAACTCTGATGTCACAACGGAAAACAACACTATGACGTCACAACGGGAACACAACATTATGATGTCACAACGGGAACACAACACTATGATGTCACAACGGAACACAACACTATGATGTCACAACGGAACACAACACTATGACGTCACAACGGGAACACAACACTATGATGTCACAACGCGAACACAACACTATGACCTCACATCCGGAACCCAACACTATGATGTCACAACGGAACACAACACTATGATGTCACAATGGGAACACAACATTATGTTGTCACAACAGAACACAACACTATGATGTCACAACGGGAACACAACACTATGTTGTCACAACGGAACAAAAACTATGATATCACAACGGAACACAACACTATGATGTCACAACGGGAACACAACACTTTGTTGTCACAACGGAACACAACACTATGATGTCACAACGGAACACAACACTATGATGTCACAACGGGAACACAACACTATGTTGTCACAACGGGAACACAACACTTTGTTGTCACAACGGAACACAACACTATGATGTCACAACGGAACACAACACTATGATGTCACAACGGGAACACAACACTATGATGTCACAACGGGAACAGAAGACTATGATGTCACAATGGAAATCAACACTATGATGTCACAACGGAAAGAAACAATATAATATCACAACGGGAACACAACACTATGATGTCACAACGGAACACAACACTATGACATCACAACGGGAACAAAACACTATGATGTCACAACAGAACACAACTCTGATGTCACAACGGAACACAACACTATGACGTCACAACGGGAACACAACATTATGATGTCACAACGGGAACGCAACACTATGATGTCACAACGGAACACAACACTATGATGTCACAACGGAACACAACACTATGACGTCACAACGGGAACACAACACTATGATGTCACAATGGGAACACAACATTATGATGTCACAACGGGAACACAAGACTATGATGTCACAATGGAAAACAACACTATGATGTCACAACGGGAACACAACACTATGATGTCACAACGGAAAAAAACACTATAATATCACAACGGGAACACAACACTATGATGTCACTACGGAACACAACACTATGATGTCACAACGGAACACAACACTATGACATCACAATGGGAACAAAACACTATGATGTCACAACGCGAACACAACATTATGATGTCACAACGGGAACACAACACTATGATGTCACAACGGAACACAACACTATGATGTCACAACGGAAAAAAACACTATAATATCACAACGGAACACAAAACTATGATGTCACAACGGAACACAACACTATGACCTCACATCCGGAACCCAACACTATGATGTAACAATGGAACACAACACTATGATGTCACAACGGGAACACAACACTATGTTGTCACAACAGAACACAACACTATGATGTCACAACGGGAACACAACACTATGTTGTCACAACGGAACAGAACACTATGATGTCACAACGGAACACAACACTATGATGTCACAACGGGAACACAACACTATGTTGTCACAACGGAACACAACACTATGATGTCACAACGGAACACAACACTATGATGTCACAACGGGAACACAACACTTTGTTGTCACAACGGAACACAACACTATGTTGTCACAACGGAACACAACACTATGATGTCACAACGGAACACAACACTTTGATGTCACAACGGAACAAAACACTATGACATCACAACGGGAACACAACACTATGATGTCACAACGGGAACACAACATTATGATGTCACAACGGGGAAAACAACACTATGATGTCACAACGGAAAACAACACTATGATGTCACAACGGAAAACGACACTATGATGTCACAACGGAAAACAACACTATGACATCACAACGTGAACAAAACACTATGATGTCACAACGGGAACACAACATTATGATGTCACAACGGGAACGCAACACTATGATGTCACAACGGAACACAACACTATGATGTCACAACGGAAAAAAACACTATAATATCGTAACGGAACACAACACTATGATGTCACAACGGAACACAACACTATGACCTCACATCCGGAACCCAACACCATGATGTCACAACGGAACAGAACACTATGATGTCACAATGGGAACACAACATTATGTTGTCACAACAGAACACAACACTATGATGTCACGACGGAACACAACACTATGATGTCACAACGGGAACACAACATTATGATGTCACAACGGGAACACAACACTATGATGTCACAACGGAACACAACACTATGATGTCACAACGGAACACAACACTATGACATCACAACGGGAACACAACACTATGATGTCACAATGGGAACACAACATTATGATGTCACAACGGGAACACAAGACTATGATGTCACAATGGAAAACAACACTATGATGTCACAATGGGAACACAACACTATGATGTCACAACGGAAAAAAACACTATAATATCACAACGGGAACACAACACTATGATGTCACAACGGAACACAACACTATGATGTCACAACGGAGCACAACACTATGACATCACAATGGGAACAAAACACTATGATGTCACAACGGGAACACAACATTATGATTCACAACGGGAACACAACACTATGATGTCACAACGGAATGCAACACTATGATGTCACAACGGAAAAAAACACTATAATATCACAACGGAACACAAAACTATGATGTCACAACGGAACACAACACTATGACCTCACATCCGGAACCCAACACTATGATGTCACAATGGAACACAACACTATGATGTCACAACGGGAACACAACACTATGTTGTCACAACAGAACACAACACTATGATGTCACAACGGGAACACAACACTATGTTGTCACAACGGAACAGAACACTATGATGTCACAACGGAACACAACACTATGATGTCACAACGGGAACACAACACTATGTTGTCACAACGGAACACAACACTATGATGTCACAACGGAACACAACACTATGATGTCACAACGGGAACACAACACTATGTTGTGACAACGGAACACAACACTATGATGTCACAACGGAACACAACACTTTGATGTCACAACGGAACAAAACACTATGACATCACAACGGGAACACAACACTATGATGTCACAACGGGAACACAACATTATGATTTCACAACGGGAACACAACACTATGATGTCACAACGGAAAACAACACTATGATGTCACAACGGAAAACGACACTATGATGTCACAACGGAAAACAACACTATGACATCACAACGGGAACACAACACTATGATGTCACAACGGGAACACAACATTATGATGTCACAACGGGAACGCAACACTATGATGTCACAACGGAACACAACACTATGATGTCACAACGGAAAAAAACACTATAATATCGTAACGGAACACAACACTATGATGTCACAACGGAACACAACACTATGACCTCACATCCGGAACCCAACACTATGATGTCACAACGGAACACAACACTATGATGTCACAATGGGAACACAACATTATGTTGTCACAACAGAACACAACACTATGATGTCACAACGGAACACAACACTATGATGTCACAACGGAACACAACATTATGATGTCACAATGGGAACACAACACTTTGTTGTCACAACGGAACACAACACTATGTTGTCACAACGGAACACAACACTATGATGTCACAACGGAACACAACACTATGATGTCACAACGGAACACAACACTATGATGTCACAACGGAACACAACACTATGACATCACAACGGGAACAAAACACTATGATGTCACAACGGGAACACAACACTATGATGTCACAATGGAACACAACACTATGATGTCACAACGAAAGAAAACACTATGATGTAACAATGGAAAAAAACACTCTGATGTCACAACAGGAACAAAACACTATGATGTCACAATGGAACACAACACTCTGATGTCACAACGGAACACAACACTATGACGTCACAACGGAACACAACACTATGACGGCACAATGGAACACAACACTATGATGTCACAACGGAACACAACACTCTGATGTCACAACGGAACACAACACTATGATGTCACAACGGAACACAACACTATGATGTCACAACGGGAACACAACATTATGATGTCACAACGGGAACACAACACTATGATGTCACAATGGAACACAACACTATGATGTCACAACGGAACACAACACTATGATGTCACAACGGAAAAAAACACTATAATATCACAACGGGAACACAACACTATGATGTCACAACGGAACACAACACTATGATGTCACAACGGAACACAACACTATGACATCACAACGGGAACAAAACACTATGATGTCACAACGGGAACACAACATTATGATGTCACAACGGGAACACAACACTATGATGTCACAACGGAACACAACACTATGATGTCACAACGGAAAAAAACACTATAATATCACAACGGAACACAACACTATGATGTCACAACGGAACACAACACTATGACCTCACATCCGGAACCCAACACTATGATGTCACAACGGAACACAACACTATGATGTCACAACGGGAACACAACACTATGTTGTCACAACGGAACAGAACACTATGATGTCACAACGGAACACAACACTATGATGTCACAACGGGAACACAACACTATGTTGTCACAACGGAACACAACACTATTATGTCACAACGGAACACAACACTATGATGTCACAACGGGAACACAACACTTTGTTGTCACAACGGAACACAACATTATGTTGTCACAACGGAACACAACACTATGATGTCACAACGGAACACAACACTATGATGTCACAACGGGAACACAACATTATGATGTCACAACGGGAACACAACACTATGATGTCACAACGGAAAACAACACTATGATGTCACAACGGAAAACAACACAATGATGTCACAACGGAACACAACACTATGACATCACAACGGGAACAAAACACTATGATTTCACAACGGGAACACAACATTATGATGTCACAACGGAACACAACACTATGATGTCACAACGGAAAAAAACACTCTAATATCACAACGGAACACAACACTTTCATGTCACAACGGAACACAACACTATGACCTCACATCCGGAACCCAACACTATGATGTCACAAAGGAACACAACACTATGATGTCACAACGGGAACACAACATTATGTTGTCACAAGAGAACACAACACTATGATGTCACAACGGGACACAACACTATGATGTCACAACGGAACACAACACTATGATGTCACAACGGGAACACAACACTATGTTGTCACAACGGAACACAACACTATGATGTCACAACGGAACACAACATTATGATGTCACAACGGGAACACAACACTTTGTTGTCACAACGGAACACAACACTATGTTGTCACAACGGAACAGAACACTATGATGTCACAACGGGAACACAACACTATGTTGTCACAACGGAACAGAACACTATGATGTCACAACGGAACACAACACTATGATGTCACAACGGGAACACAACACTATGTTGTCACAACGGAACACAACACTATGATGTCACAACGGAACACAACACTATGATGTCACAACGGGAACACAACACTTTGTTGTCACAATGGAACACAACACTATGTTGTCACAACGGAACACAACACTATGATGTCACAACGGAAAAAACACTATGATGTCACAACGGGAACACAACACTATGATGTCACAATGGAACACAACACTATGATGTCACAACGAAAGAAAACACTATGATGTAACAATGGAAAAAAACACTCTGATGTCACAACGGAACACAACACTATGACGTCACAACGGAACACAACACTATGACGGCACAATGGAACACAACACTATGATGTCACAACGGAACACAACACTCTGATGTCACAACGGAACACAACACTATGATGTCACAACGGAACACAACACTATGATGTCACAACGGGAACACAACATCATGATGTCACAACGGGAACACAACACTATGATGTCACAACGGAAAAAAACACTATAATATCACAACGGGAACACAACACTATGATGTCACAACGGAACACAACACTATGATGTCACAACGGAACACAACATTATGATGTCACAATGGGAACACAACACTTTGTTGTCACAACGGAACACAACACTATGTTGTCACAACGGAACACAACACTATGATGTCACAACGGAACACAACACTATGACCTCACATCCGGAACCCAACACCATGATGTCACAACGGAACAGAACACTATGATGTCACAATGGGAACACAACATTATGTTGTCACAACAGAACACAACACTATGATGTCACGACGGAACACAACACTATGATGTCACAACGGGAACACAACATTATGATGTCACAACGGGAACACAACACTATGATGTCACAACGGAACACAACACTATGATGTCACAACGGAACACAACACTATGACATCACAACGGGAACACAACACTATGATGTCACAATGGGAACACAACATTATGATGTCACAACGGGAACACAAGACTATGATGTCACAATGGAAAACAACACTATGATGTCACAATGGGAACACAACACTATGATGTCACAACGGAAAAAAACACTATAATATCACAACGGGAACACAACACTATGATGTCACAACGGAACACAACACTATGATGTCACAACGGAGCACAACACTATGACATCACAATGGGAACAAAACACTATGATGTCACAACGGGAACACAACATTATGATTCACAACGGGAACACAACACTATGATGTCACAACGGAACACAACACTATGATGTCACAACGGAAAAAAACACTATAATATCACAACGGAACACAAAACTATGATGTCACAACGGAACACAACACTATGACCTCACATCCGGAACCCAACACTATGATGTCACAATGGAACACAACACTATGATGTCACAACGGGAACACAACACTATGTTGTCACAACAGAACACAACACTATGATGTCACAACGGGAACACAACACTATGTTGTCACAACGGAACAGAACACTATGATGTCACAACGGAACACAACACTATGATGTCACAACGGAACACAACACTATGACCTCACATCCGGAACCCAACACCATGATGTCACAACGGAACAGAACACTATGATGTCACAATGGGAACACAACATTATGTTGTCACAACAGAACACAACACTATGATGTCACGACGGAACACAACACTATGATGTCACAACGGGAACACAACATTATGATGTCACAACGGGAACACAACACTATGATGTCACAACGGAACACAACACTATGATGTCACAACGGAACACAACACTATGACATCACAACGGGAACACAACACTATGATGTCACAATGGGAACACAACATTATGATGTCACAACGGGAACACAAGACTATGATGTCACAATGGAAAACAACACTATGATGTCACAATGGGAACACAACACTATGATGTCACAACGGAAAAAAACACTATAATATCACAACGGGAACACAACACTATGATGTCACAACGGAACACAACACTATGATGTCACAACGGAGCACAACACTATGACATCACAATGGGAACAAAACACTATGATGTCACAACGGGAACACAACATTATGATTCACAACGGGAACACAACACTATGATGTCACAACGGAACACAACACTATGATGTCACAACGGAAAAAAACACTATAATATCACAACGGAACACAAAACTATGATGTCACAACGGAACACAACACTATGACCTCACATCCGGAACCCAACACTATGATGTCACAATGGAACACAACACTATGATGTCACAACGGGAACACAACACTATGTTGTCACAACAGAACACAACACTATGATGTCACAACGGGAACACAACACTATGTTGTCACAACGGAACAGAACACTATGATGTCACAACGGAACACAACACTATGATGTCACAACGGGAACACAACACTATGTTGTCACAACGGAACACAACACTATGATGTCACAACGGAACACAACACTATGATGTCACAACGGGAACACAACACTATGTTGTGACAACGGAACACAACACTATGATGTCACAACGGAACACAACACTTTGATGTCACAACGGAACAAAACACTATGACATCACAACGGGAACACAACACTATGATGTCACAACGGGAACACAACATTATGATTTCACAACGGGAACACAACACTATGATGTCACAACGGAAAACAACACTATGATGTCACAACGGAAAACGACACTATGATGTCACAACGGAAAACAACACTATGACATCACAACGGGAACACAAGACTATGATGTCACAACGGGAACACAACATTATGATGTCACAACGGGAACGCAACACTATGATGTCACAACGGAACACAACACTATGATGTCACAACGGAAAAAAACACTATAATATCGTAACGGAACACAACACTATGATGTCACAACGGAACACAACACTATGACCTCACATCCGGAACCCAACACTATGATGTCACAACGGAACACAACACTATGATGTCACAATGGGAACACAACATTATGTTGTCACAACAGAACACAACACTATGATGTCACAACGGAACACAACACTATGATGTCACAACGGAACACAACATTATGATGTCACAATGGGAACACAACACTTTGTTGTCACAACGGAACACAACACTATGTTGTCACAACGGAACACAACACTATGATGTCACAACGGAACACAACACTATGATGTCACAACGGAACACAACACTATGATGTCACAACGGAACACAACACTATGACATCACAACGGGAACAAAACACTATGATGTCACAACGGGAACACAACACTATGATGTCACAATGGAACACAACACTATGATGTCACAACGAAAGAAAACACTATGATGTAACAATGGAAAAAAACACTCTGATGTCACAACAGGAACAAAACACTATGATGTCACAATGGAACACAACACTCTGATGTCACAACGGAACACAACACTATGACGTCACAACGGAACACAACACTATGACGGCACAATGGAACACAACACTATGATGTCACAACGGAACACAACACTCTGATGTCACAACGGAACACAACACTATGATGTCACAACGGAACACAACACTATGATGTCACAACGGGAACACAACATTATGATGTCACAACGGGAACACAACACTATGATGTCACAATGGAACACAACACTATGATGTCACAACGGAACACAACACTATGATGTCACAACGGAAAAAAACACTATAATATCACAACGGGAACACAACACTATGATGTCACAACGGAACACAACACTATGATGTCACAACGGAACACAACACTATGACATCACAACGGGAACAAAACACTATGATGTCACAACGGGAACACAACATTATGATGTCACAACGGGAACACAACACTATGATGTCACAACGGAACACAACACTATGATGTCACAACGGAAAAAAACACTATAATATCACAACGGAACACAACACTATGATGTCACAACGGAACACAACACTATGACCTCACATCCGGAACCCAACACTATGATGTCACAACGGAACACAACACTATGATGTCACAACGGGAACACAACACTATGTTGTCACAACGGAACAGAACACTATGATGTCACAACGGAACACAACACTATGATGTCACAACGGGAACACAACACTATGTTGTCACAACGGAACACAACACTATTATGTCACAACGGAACACAACACTATGATGTCACAACGGGAACACAACACTTTGTTGTCACAACGGAACACAACATTATGTTGTCACAACGGAACACAACACTATGATGTCACAACGGAACACAACACTATGATGTCACAACGGGAACACAACATTATGATGTCACAACGGGAACACAACACTATGATGTCACAACGGAAAACAACACTATGATGTCACAACGGAAAACAACACAATGATGTCACAACGGAACACAACACTATGACATCACAACGGGAACAAAACACTATGATTTCACAACGGGAACACAACATTATGATGTCACAACGGAACACAACACTATGATGTCACAACGGAAAAAAACACTCGAATATCACAACGGAACACAACACTATGACCTCACATCCGGAACCCAACACTATGATGTCACAAAGGAACACAACACTATGATGTCACAACGGGAACACAACATTATGTTGTCACAAGAGAACACAACACTATGATGTCACAACGGGACACAACACTATGATGTCACAACGGAACACAACACTATGATGTCACAACGGGAACACAACACTATGTTGTCACAACGGAACACAACACTATGATGTCACAACGGAACACAACATTATGATGTCACAACGGGAACACAACACTTTGTTGTCACAACGGAACACAACACTATGTTGTCACAACGGAACAGAACACTATGATGTCACAACGGGAACACAACACTATGTTGTCACAACGGAACAGAACACTATGATGTCACAACGGAACACAACACTATGATGTCACAACGGGAACACAACACTATGTTGTCACAACGGAACACAACACTATGATGTCACAACGGAACACAACACTATGATGTCACAACGGGAACACAACACTTTGTTGTCACAATGGAACACAACACTATGTTGTCACAACGGAACACAACACTATGATGTCACAACGGAAAAAACACTATGATGTCACAACGGGAACACAACACTATGATGTCACAATGGAACACAACACTATGATGTCACAACGAAAGAAAACACTATGATGTAACAATGGAAAAAAACACTCTGATGTCACAACGGAACACAACACTATGACGTCACAACGGAACACAACACTATGACGGCACAATGGAACACAACACTATGATGTCACAACGGAACACAACACTCTGATGTCACAACGGAACACAACACTATGATGTCACAACGGAACACAACACTATGATGTCACAACGGGAACACAACATCATGATGTCACAACGGGAACACAACACTATGATGTCACAACGGAAAAAAACACTATAATATCACAACGGGAACACAACACTATGATGTCACAACGGAACACAACACTATGATGTCACAACGGAACACAACATTATGATGTCACAATGGGAACACAACACTTTGTTGTCACAACGGAACACAACACTATGTTGTCACAACGGAACACAACACTATGATGTCACAACGGAACACAACACTATGATGTCACAACGGAACACAACACTATGATGTCACAACGGAACACAACACTATGACATCACAACGGGAACAAAACACTATGATGTCACAACGGGAACACAACACTATGATTTCACAATGGAACACAACACTATGATGTCACAACGAAAGAAAACACTATGATGTAACAATGGAAAAAAACACTCTGATGTCACAACAGGAACAAAACACTATGATGTCACAATGGAACGCAACACTCTGATGTCACAACGGAACACAACACTATGACGTCACAACGGAACACAACACTATGACGGCACAATGGAACACAACACTATGATGTCACAACGGAACACAACACTCTGATGTCACAACGGAACACAACACTATGATGTCACAACGGAACACAACACTATGATGTCACAACGGGAACACAACATTATGATGTCACAACGGGAACACAACACTATGATGTCACAATGGAACACAACACTATGATGTCACAACGGAACACAACACTATGATGTCACAACGGAAAAAAACACTATAATATCACAACGGGAACACAACACTATGATGTCACAACGGAACACAACACTATGATGTCACAACGGAACACAACACTATGACATCACAACGGGAACAAAACACTATGATGTCACAACGGGAACACAACATTATGATGTCACAACGGGAACACAACACTATGATGTCACAACGGAACACAACACTATGATGTCACAACGGAAAAAAACACTATAATATCACAACGGAACACAACACTATGATGTCACAACGGAACACAACACTATGACCTCACATCCGGAACCCAACACTATGATGTCACAACGGAACACAACACTATGATGTCACAACGGGAACACAACACTATGTTGTCACAACGGAACAGAACACTATGATGTCACAACGGAACACAACACTATGATGTCACAACGGGAACACAACACTATGTTGTCACAACGGAACACAACACTATTATGTCACAACGGAACACAACACTATGATGTCACAACGGGAACACAACACTTTGTTGTCACAACGGAACACAACATTATGTTGTCACAACGGAACACAACACTATGATGTCACAACGGAACACAACACTATGATGTCACAACGGGAACACAACATTATGATGTCACAACGGGAACACAACACTATGATGTCACAACGGAAAACAACACTATGATGTCACAACGGAAAACAACACAATGATGTCACAACGGAACACAACACTATGACATCACAACGGGAACAAAACACTATGATTTCACAACGGGAACACAACATTATGATGTCACAACGGAACACAACACTATGATGTCACAACGGAAAAAAACACTCTAATATCACAACGGAACACAACACTTTCATGTCACAACGGAACACAACACTATGACCTCACATCCGGAACCCAACACTATGATGTCACAAAGGAACACAACACTATGATGTCACAACGGGAACACAACATTATGTTGTCACAAGAGAACACAACACTATGATGTCACAACGGGAACACAACACTATGTTGTCACAACGGAACACAACACTATGATGTCACAACGGAACACAACACTATGATGTCACAACGGGAACACAACACTATGTTGTCACAACGGAACACAACACTATGATGTCACAACGGAACACAACATTATGATGTCACAACGGGAACACAACACTTTGTTGTCACAACGGAACACAACACTATGATGTCACAACGGGAACACAACACTATGTTGTCACAACGGAACACAACACTATGATGTCACAACGGAACACAACACTATGATGTCACAACGGGAACACAACACTTTGTTGTCACAATGGAACACAACACTATGTTGTCACAACGGAACACAACACTATGATGTCACAACGGAAAAAACACTATGATGTCACAACGGGAACACAACACTATGATGTCACAATGGAACACAACACTATGATGTCACAACGAAAGAAAACACTATGATGTAACAATGGAAAAAAACACTATAACATCACAACGGGAACACAACACTATGATGTCACAACGGAACACAACACTATGATGTCACAACGGAACACAACATTATGATGTCACAATGGGAACACAACACTTTGTTGTCACAACGGAACACAACACTATGTTGTCACAACGGAACACAACACTATGATGTCACAACGGAACACAACACTATGATGTCACAACGGAACACAACACTATGATGTCACAACGGAACACAACACTATGACGTCACAACGGAACACAACACTATGACGGCACAATGGAACACAACACTATGATGTCACAACGGAACACAACACTCTGATGTCACAACGGAACACAACACTATGATGTCACAACGGAACACAACACTATGATGTCACAACGGGAACACAACATCATGATGTCACAACGGGAACACAACACTATGATGTCACAACGGAAAAAAACACTATAATATCACAACGGGAACACAACACTATGATGTCACAACGGAACACAACACTATGATGTCACAACGGAACACAACATTATGATGTCACAATGGGAACACAACACTTTGTTGTCACAACGGAACACAACATTATGATGTCACAACGGAACACAACACTATGATGTCACAACGGAAAACAACACTATGATGTCACAACGGAAAACAACACAATGATGTCACAACGGAACACAACACTATGACATCACAACGGGAACAAAACACTATGATTTCACAACGGGAACACAACATTATGATGTCACAACGGAACACAACACTATGATGTCACAACGGAAAAAAACACTCTAATATCACAACGGAACACAACACTTTCATGTCACAACGGAACACAACACTATGACCTCACATCCGGAACCCAACACTATGATGTCACAAAGGAACACAACACTATGATGTCACAACGGGAACACAACATTATGTTGTCACAAGAGAACACAACACTATGATGTCACAACGGGAACACAACACTATGTTGTCACAACGGAACACAACACTATGATGTCACAACGGAACACAACACTATGATGTCACAACGGGAACACAACACTATGTTGTCACAACGGAACACAACACTATGATGTCACAACGGAACACAACATTATGATGTCACAACGGGAACACAACACTTTGTTGTCACAACGGAACACAACACTATGATGTCACAACGGGAACACAACACTATGTTGTCACAACGGAACACAACACTATGATGTCACAACGGAACACAACACTATGATGTCACAACGGGAACACAACACTTTGTTGTCACAATGGAACACAACACTATGTTGTCACAACGGAACACAACACTATGATGTCACAACGGAAAAAACACTATGATGTCACAACGGGAACACAACACTATGATGTCACAATGGAACACAACACTATGATGTCACAACGAAAGAAAACACTATGATGTAACAATGGAAAAAAACACTATAATATCACAACGGGAACACAACACTATGATGTCACAACGGAACACAACACTATGATGTCACAACGGAACACAACATTATGATGTCACAATGGGAACACAACACTTTGTTGTCACAACGGAACACAACACTATGTTGTCACAACGGAACACAACACTATGATGTCACAACGGAACACAACACTATGATGTCACAACGGAACACAACACTATGACGTCACAACGGAACACAACACTATGACGGCACAATGGAACACAACACTATGATGTCACAACGGAACACAACACTCTGATGTCACAACGGAACACAACACTATGATGTCACAACGGAACACAACACTATGATGTCACAACGGGAACACAACATCATGATGTCACAACGGGAACACAACACTATGATGTCACAACGGAAAAAAACACTATAATATCACAACGGGAACACAACACTATGATGTCACAACGGAACACAACACTATGATGTCACAACGGAACACAACATTATGATGTCACAATGGGAACACAACACTTTGTTGTCACAACGGAACACAACACTATGTTGTCACAACGGAACACAACACTATGATGTCACAACGGAACACAACACTATGATGTCACAACGGAACACAACACTATGATGTCACAACGGAACACAACACTATTACATCACAACGGGAACAAAACACTATGATGTCACAACGGGAACACAACACTATGATGTCACAATGGAACACAACACTATGATGTCACAACGAAAGAAAACACTATGATGTAACAATGGAAAAAAACACTCTGATGTCACAACAGGAACAAAACACTATGATGTCACAATGGAACGCAACACTCTGATGTCACAACGGAACACAACACTATGACGTCACAACGGAACACAACACTATGACGGCACAATGGAACACAACACTATGATGTCACAACGGAACACAACACTCTGATGTCACAACGGAACACAACACTATGATGTCACAACGGAACACAACACTATGATGTCACAACGGGAATACAACATTATGATGTCACAACGGGAACACAACACTATGATGTCACAATGGAACACAACACTATGATGTCACAACGGAACACAACACTATGATGTCACAACGGAAAAAAACACTATAATATCACAACGGGAACACAACACTATGATGTCACAACGGAACACAACACTATGATGTCACAACGGAACACAACACTATGACATCACAACGGGAACAAAACACTATGATGTCACAACGGGAACACAACATTATGATGTCACAACGGGAACACAACACTATGATGTCACAACGGAACACAACACTATGATGTCACAACGGAAAGAAACACTATAATATCACAACGGAACACAACACTATGATGTCACAACGGAACACAACACTATGACCTCACATCCGGAACCCAACACTATGATGTCACAACGGAACACAACACTATGATGTCACAACGGGAACACAACACTATGTTGTCACAACGGAACAGAACACTATGATGTCACAACGGAACACAACACTATGATGTCACAACGGGAACACAACACTATGATGTCACAACGGAACACAACACTATGATGTCACAACGGGAACACAACATTATGATGTCACAACGGGAACACAACACTATGATGTCACAACGGAAAACAACACTATGATGTCACAACGGAAAACAACACAATGATGTCACAACGGAACACAACACTATGACATCACAACGGGAACAAAACACTATGATTTCACAACGGGAACACAACATTATGATGTCACAACGGAACTCAACACTATGATGTCACAACGGAAAAAAACACTCTAATATCACAACGGAACACAACACTTTCATGTCACAACGGAACACAACACTATGACCTCACATCCGGAACCCAACACTATGATGTCACAAAGGAACACAACACTATGATGTCACAACGGGAACACAACATTATGTTGTCACAAGAGAACACAACACTATGATGTCACAACGGGAACACAACACTATGTTGTCACAACGGAACACAACACTATGATGTCACAACGGAACACAACACTATGATGTCACAACGGGAACACAACACTATGTTGTCACAACGGAACACAACACTATGATGTCACAACGGAACACAACATTATGATGTCACAACGGGAACACAACACTTTGTTGTCACAACGGAACACAACACTATGTTGTCACAACGGAACAGAACACTATGATGTCACAACGGGAACACAACACTATGTTGTCACAACGGAACAGAACACTATGATGTCACAACGGAACACAACACTATGATGTCACAACGGGAACACAACACTATGTTGTCACAACGGAACACAACACTATGATGTCACAACGGAACACAACACTATGATGTCACAACGGGAACACAACACTTTGTTGTCACAATGGAACACAACACTATGTTGTCACAACGGAACACAACACTATGATGTCACAACGGAAAAAACACTATGATGTCACAACGGGAACACAACACTATGATGTGACAACGGGAACACAACACTATGATGTCACAACGAAAGAAAACACTATGATGTAACAATGGAAAAAAACACTCTGATGTCACAACGGAACACAACACTATGACGTCACAACGGAACACAACACTATGACGGCACAATGGAACACAACACTATGATGTCACAACGGGAACACAACACTATGTTGTCACAACGGAACACAACACTATGATGTCACAACGGAACACAACATTATGATGTCACAACGGGAACACAACACTTTGTTGTCACAACGGAACACAACACTATGTTGTCACAACGGAACAGAACACTATGATGTCACAACGGGAACACAACACTATGTTGTCACAACGGAACAGAACACTATGATGTCACAACGGAACACAACACTATGATGTCACAACGGGAACACAACACTATGTTGTCACAACGGAACACAACACTATGATGTCACAACGGAACACAACACTATGATGTCACAACGGGAACACAACACTTTGTTGTCACAATGGAACACAACACTATGTTGTCACAACGGAACACAACACTATGATGTCACAACGGAAAAAACACTATGATGTCACAACGGGAACACAACACTATGATGTCACAATGGAACACAACACTATGATGTCACAACGAAAGAAAACACTATGATGTAACAATGGAAAAAAACACTCTGATGTCACAACGGAACACAACACTATGACGTCACAACGGAACACAACACTATGACGGCACAATGGAACACAACACTATGATGTCACAACGGAACACAACACTCTGATGTCACAACGGAACACAACACTATGATGTCACAACGGAACACAACACTATGATGTCACAACGGGAACACAACATCATGATGTCACAACGGGAACACAACACTATGATGTCACAACGGAAAAAAACACTATAATATCACAACGGGAACACAACACTATGATGTCACAACGGAACACAACACTATGATGTCACAACGGAACACAACATTATGATGTCACAATGGGAACACAACACTTTGTTGTCACAACGGAACACAACACTATGTTGTCACAACGGAACACAACACTATGATGTCACAACGGAACACAACACTATGATGTCACAACGGAACACAACACTATGATGTCACAACGGAACACAACACTATGACATCACAACGGGAACAAAACACTATGATGTCACAACGGGAACACAACACTATGATGTCACAATGGAACACAACACTATGATGTCACAACGAAAGAAAACACTATGATGTAACAATGGAAAAAAACACTGATGTCACAACAGGAACAAAACACTATGATGTCACAATGGAACGCAACACTCTGATGTCACAACGGAACACAACACTATGACGTCACAACGGAACACAACACTATGACGGCACAATGGAACACAACACTATGATGTCACAACGGAACACAACACTCTGATGTCACAACGGAACACAACACTATGATGTCACAACGGAACACAACACTATGATGTCACAACGGGAACACAACATTATGATGTCACAACGGGAACACAACACTATGATGTCACAATGGAACACAACACTATGATGTCACAACGGAACACAACACTATGATGTCACAACGGAAAAAAACACTATAATATCACAACGGGAACACAACACTATGATGTCACAACGGAACACAACACTATGATGTCACAACGGAACACAACACTATGACATCACAACGGGAACAAAACACTATGATGTCACAACGGGAACACAACATTATGATGTCACAACGGGAACACAACACTATGATGTCACAACGGAACACAACACTATGATGTCACAACGGAAAAAAACACTATAATATCACAACGGAACACAACACTATGATGTCACAACGGAACACAACACTATGACCTCACATCCGGAACCCAACACTATGATGTCACAACGGAACACAACACTATGATGTCACAACGGGAACACAACACTATGTTGTCACAACGGAACAGAACACTATGATGTCACAACGGAACACAACACTATGATGTCACAACGGGAACACAACACTATGTTGTCACAACGGAACACAACACTATTATGTCACAACGGAACACAACACTATGATGTCACAACGGGAACACAACACTTTGTTGTCACAACGGAACACAACATTATGTTGTCACAACGGAACACAACACTATGATGTCACAACGGAACACAACACTATGATGTCACAACGGGAACACAACATTATGATGTCACAACGGGAACACAACACTATGATGTCACAACGGAAAACAACACTATGATGTCATAACGGAAAACAACACAATGATGTCACAACGGAACACAACACTATGACATCACAACGGGAACAAAACACTATGATTTCAAAACGGGAACACAACATTATGATGTCACAACGGAACACAACACTATGATGTCACAACGGAAAAAAACACTCTAATATCACAACGGAACACAACACTTTCATGTCACAACGGAACACAACACTATGACCTCACATCCGGAACCCAACACTATGATGTCACAAAGGAACACAACACTATGATGTCACAACGGGAACACAACATTATGTTGTCACAAGAGAACACAACACTATGATGTCACAACGGGAACACAACACTATGTTCTCACAACGGAACACAACACTATGATGTCACAACGGAACACAACACTATGATGTCACAACGGGAACACAACACTATGTTGTCACAACGGAACACAACACTATGATGTCACAACGGAACAAAACATTATGATGTCACAACGGGAACACAACACTTTGTTGTCACAACGGAACACAACACTATGATGTCACAACGGGAACACAACACTATGTTGTCACAACGGAACACAACACTATGATGTCACAACGGAACACAACACTATGATGTCACAACGGGAACACAACACTTTGTTGTCACAATGGAACACAACACTATGTTGTCACAACGGAACACAACACTATGATGTCACAACGGAAAAAACACTATGATGTCACAACGGGAACACAACACTATGATGTCACAATGGAACACAACACTATGATGTCACAACGAAAGAAAACACTATGATGTAACAATGGAAAAAAACACTATAATATCACAACGGGAACACAACACTATGATGTCACAACGGAACACAACACTATGATGTCACAACGGAACACAACATTATGATGTCACAATGGGAACACAACACTTTGTTGTCACAACGGAACACAACACTATGTTGTCACAACGGAACACAACACTATGATGTCACAACGGAACACAACACTATGATGTCACAACGGAACACAACACTATGATGTCACAACGGAACACAACACTATGACGTCACAACGGAACACAACACTATGACGGCACAATGGAACACAACACTATGATGTCACAACGGAACACAACACTCTGATGTCACAACGGAACACAACACTATGATGTCACAACGGAACACAACACTATGATGTCACAACGGGAACACAACATCATGATGTCACAACGGGAACACAACACTATGATGTCACAACGGAAAAAAACACTATAATATCACAACGGGAACACAACACTATGATGTCACAACGGAACACAACACTATGATGTCACAACGGAACACAACATTATGATGTCACAATGGGAACACAACACTTTGTTGTCACAACGGAACACAACACTATGTTGTCACAACGGAACACAACACTATGATGTCACAACGGAACACAACACTATGATGTCACAACGGAACACAACACTATGATGTCACAACGGAACACAACACTATTACATCACAACGGGAACAAAACACTATGATGTCACAACGGGAACACAACACTATGATGTCACAATGGAACACAACACTATGATGTCACAACGAAAGAAAACACTATGATGTAACAATGGAAAAAAACACTCTGATGTCACAACAGGAACAAAACACTATGATGTCACAATGGAACGCAACACTCTGATGTCACAACGGAACACAACACTATGACGTCACAACGGAACACAACACTATGACGGCACAATGGAACACAACACTATGATGTCACAACGGAACACAACCCTCTGATGTCACAACGGAACACAACACTATGATGTCACAACGGAACACAACACTATGATGTCACAACGGGAACACAACATTATGATGTCACAACGGGAACACAACACTATGATGTCACAATGGAACACAACACTATGATGTCACAACGGAACACAACACTATGATGTCACAACGGAAAAAAACACTATAATATCACAACGGGAACACAACACTATGATGTCACAACGGAACACAACACTATGATGTCACAACGGAACACAACACTATGACATCACAACGGGAACAAAACACTATGATGTCACAACGGGAACACAACATTATGATGTCACAACGGGAACACAACACTATGATGTCACAACGGAACACAACACTATGATGTCACAACGGAAAGAAACACTATAATATCACAACGGAACACAACACTATGATGTCACAACGGAACACAACACTATGACCTCACATCCGGAACCCAACACTATGATGTCACAACGGAACACAACACTATGATGTCACAACGGGAACACAACACTATGTTGTCACAACGGAACAGAACACTATGATGTCACAACGGAACACAACACTATGATGTCACAACGGGAACACAACACTATGTTGTCACAACGGAACACAACACTATTATGTCACAACGGAACACAACACTATGATGTCACAACGGGAACACAACACTTTGTTGTCACAACGGAACACAACATTATGTTGTCACAACGGAACACAACACTATGATGTCACAACGGAACACAACACTATGATGTCACAACGGGAACACAACATTATGATGTCACAACGGGAACACAACACTATGATGTCACAACGGAAAACAACACTATGATGTCACAACGGAAAACAACACAATGATGTCACAACGGAACACAACACTATGACATCACAACGGGAACAAAACACTATGATTTCACAACGGGAACACAACATTATGATGTCACAACGGAACTCAACACTATGATGTCACAACGGAAAAAAACACTCTAATATCACAACGGAACACAACACTTTCATGTCACAACGGAACACAACACTATGACCTCACATCCGGAACCCAACACTATGATGTCACAAAGGAACACAACACTATGATGTCACAACGGGAACACAACATTATGTTGTCACAAGAGAACACAACACTATGATGTCACAACGGGAACACAACACTATGTTGTCACAACGGAACACAACACTATGATGTCACAACGGAACACAACACTATGATGTCACAACGGGAACACAACACTATGTTGTCACAACGGAACACAACACTATGATGTCACAACGGAACACAACATTATGATGTCACAACGGGAACACAACACTTTGTTGTCACAACGGAACACAACACTATGTTGTCACAACGGAACAGAACACTATGATGTCACAACGGGAACACAACACTATGTTGTCACAACGGAACAGAACACTATGATGTCACAACGGAACACAACACTATGATGTCACAACGGGAACACAACACTATGTTGTCACAACGGAACACAACACTATGATGTCACAACGGAACACAACACTATGATGTCACAACGGGAACACAACACTTTGTTGTCACAATGGAACACAACACTATGTTGTCACAACGGAACACAACACTATGATGTCACAACGGAAAAAACACTATGATGTCACAACGGGAACACAACACTATGATGTCACAATGGAACACAACACTATGATGTCACAACGAAAGAAAACACTATGATGTAACAATGGAAAAAAACACTCTGATGTCACAACGGAACACAACACTATGACGTCACAACGGAACACAACACTATGACGGCACAATGGAACACAACACTATGATGTCACAACGGAACACAACACTCTGATGTCACAACGGAACACAACACTATGATGTCACAACGGAACACAACACTATGATGTCACAACGGGAACACAACATCATGATGTCACAACGGGAACACAACACTATGATGTCACAACGGAAAAAAACACTATAATATCACAACGGGAACACAACACTATGATGTCACAACGGAACACAACACTATGATGTCACAACGGAACAGAACACTATGATGTCACAACGGAACACAACACTATGATGTCACAACGGGAACACAACACTATGTTGTCTCAACAGAACACAACACTATGATGTCACAACGGGAACACAACACTATGATGTCACAACGGAACACAACACTATGATGTCACAACCGAACAGAACACTATGATGTCACAACGGAACACAACACTATGATGTCACAACGGGAACACAACACTATGTTGTCACAACGGAAGGGAACACTATGATGTCACAACGGAACACAACACTATGATGTCACAACGGGAACACAACACTATGTTGTCACAACGGAACACAACACTATGACGGCACAACGGGAACACAACATCATGATGTCACAACTGGAACACAACACTATGATGTCACAACGGAAAAAAACACTATAATATCACAACGGGAACACAACACTATGATGTCACAACGGAACACAACACAATGATGTCACAACGGAACAGAACACTATGATGTCACAACGGAACACAACACTATGATGTCACAACGGGAACACAACACTATGTTGTCTCAACAGAACACAACACTATGATGTCACAACGGAACAAAACACTATGATGTCACAACGGGAACACAACACTATGACGTCACAACGGAACACAACACTATGACGGCACAATGGAACACAACACTATGATGTCACAACGGAACACAACACTATGATGTCACAACGGAACAGAACACTATGATGTCACAACGGAACACAACACTATGATGTCACAACGGGAACACAACACTATGTTGTCCCAACAGAACACAACACTATGATGTCACAACGGAACACAACACTATGATGTCACAACGGGAACACAACACTATGACGTCACAACGGAACACAACACTATGACGGCACAATGGAACACAACACTATGATGTCACAACGGAACACAACACTCTGATGTCACAACGGAACACAACACTATGATGTCACAACGGAACACAACACTATGATGTCACAACGGGAACACAACATCATGATGTCACAACGGGAACACAACACTATGATGTCACATCGGAAAAAAACACTATAATATCACAACGGGAACACAACACTATGATGTCACAACGGAACACAACACTATGATGTCACAACGGAACAGAACACTATGATGTCACAACGGAACACAACACTATGATGTCACAACGGGAACACAACACTATGTTGTCTCAACAGAACACAACACTATGATGTCACAACGGGAACACAACACTATGATGTCACAACGGAACACAACACTATGATGTCACAACCGAACAGAACACTATGATGTCACAACGGAACACAACACTATGATGTCACAACGGGAACACAACACTATGTTGTCACAACGGAAGGGAACACTATGATGTCACAACGGAACACAACACTATGATGTCACAACGGAACACAACACTATGTTGTCACAACGGAACACAACACTATGATGTCACAACGGAACACAACACTATGATGTCACAACGGAACACAACACTATGACATCACAACGGGAACACAACACTATGATGTCACAATGGGAACACAACATTATGATGTCACAACGGGAACACAAGACTATGATGTCACAATGGAACACAACACTATGATGTCACAACGGAACACAACACTATGATGTCACAACGGGAACACAACACTATGTTGTGACAACGGAACACAACACTATGATGTCACAACGGAACACAACACTTTGATGTCACAACGGAACAAAACACTATGACATCACAACGGGAACACAACACTATGATGTCACAACGGGAACACAACATTATGATGTCACAACGGGAACACAACACTATGATGTCACAACGGAAAACAACACTATGATGTCACAACGGAAAACGACACTATGATGTCACAACGGAAAACAACACTATGACATCACAACCTGAACAAAACACTATGATGTCACAACGGGAACACAACATTATGATGTCACAACGGGAACGCAACACTATGATGTCACAACGGAACACAACACTATGATGTAACAATGGAAAAAAACACTCTGATGTCACAACAGGAACAAAACCATATGATGTCACAATGGAACGCAACACTCTGATGTCACAACGGAACACAACACTATGACGTCACAACGGAACACAACACTATGACGGCACAATGGAACACAACACTATGATGTCACAACGGAACACAACACTCTGATGTCACAACGGAACACAACACTATGATGTCACAACGGAACACAACACTATGATGTCACAACGGGAACACAACATTATGATGTCACAACGGGAACACAACACTATGATGTCACAATGGAACACAACACTATGATGTCACAACGGAACACAACACTATGATGCCACAACGGAAAAAAACACTATAATATCACAACGGGAACACAACACTATGATGTCACAACGGAACACAACACTATGATGTCTCAACGGAACACAACACTATGACATCACAACGGGAACAAAACACTATGATGTCACAACGGGAACACAACATTATGATGTCACAACGGGAACACAACACTATGATGTCACAACGGAACACAACACTTTGATGTCACAACGGAAAAAAACACTATAATATCACAACGGAACACAAAACTATGATGTCACAACGGAACACAACACTATGACCTCACATCCGGAACCCAACACTATGATGTCACAACGGAACACAACACTATGATGTCACAACGGGAACACAACACTATGTTGTCACAACGGAACAGAACACTATGATGTCACAACGGAACACAACACTATGATGTCACAACGGGAACACAACACTATGTTGTCACAACGGAACACAACACTATGATGTCACAACGGAACACAACACTATGATGTCAGAACGGGAAAACAACACTTTGTTGTCACAACGGAACACAACACTATGTTGTCACAACGGAACACAACACTATGATGTCACAACGGAACACAACACTATGATGTCACAACGGGAACACAACATTATGATGTCACAACGGGAACACAACACTATGATGTCACAACGGAAAACAACACTATGATGTCACAACGGAAAACAACACAATGATTTCACAACGGATCACAACACTATGACATCACAACGGGAACAAAACACTATGATTTCACAACGGGAACAAAACATTATGATGTCACAACGGAACACAACACTATGATGTCACAACGGAAAAAAACACTCTAATATCACAACGGAACACAACACTTTCATTGCACAACGGAACACAACACTATGACCTCACATCCGGAACCCAAAACTATGATGTCACAACGGAACACAACACTATGATGTCACAACGGGAACACAACATTATGTTGTCACAACAGAACACAACACTCTGATGTCACAACGGGAACACAACACTCTGTTGTCACAACGGAACACAACACTATGATGTCACAACGGAACACAACACTATGATGTCACAACGGGAACACAACACTATGTTGTCACAACGGAACACAACACTATGATGTCACAACGGAACACAACATTATGATGTCACAACGGGAACACAACATTATGATGTCACAACGGAACACAACACTATGTTGTCACAACGGAACAGAACACTATGATGTCACAACGGAACACAACACTATGATGTCACAACGGGAACACAACACTATGTTGTCACAACGGAACACAACACTATGATGTCACAACGGAACACAACACTATGATGTCACAACGGGAACACAACACTTTGTTGTCACAATGGAACACAACACTATGTTGTCACAACGGAACACAACACTATGATGTCACAACGGAAAACAACACTATGATGTAACAACGGGAACACAACACTATGATGTCACAATGGAACACAACACTATGATGTCACAACGAAAGAAAACACTATGATGTAACAATGGAAAAAAACACTCTGATGTCACAACGGAACACAACACTATGACGTCACAACGGAACACAACACTATGACGGCACAATGGAACACAACACTATGATGTCACAACGGAACACAACACTCTGATGTCACAACGGAACACAACACTATGATGTCACAACGGAACACAACACTATGATGTCACAACGGGAACACAACATTATGATGTCACAACGGGAACACAACACTATGATGTCACAACGGAAAAAAACACTATAATATCACAACGGGAACACAACACTATGATGTCACAACGGAACACAACACTATGATGTCACAACGGAACACAACACTATGACGTCACAACGGGAACAAAACACTATGATGTCACAACGGGAACACAACATTATGATGTCACAACGGGAACACAACACTATGATGTCACAACGGAACACAACACTATGATGTCACAACGGAAAAAAACACTATAATATCACAACGGAACACAACACTATGATGTCACAACGGAACACAACACTATGACCTCACATCCGGAACCCAACACTATGATGTCACAACGGAACACAACACTATGATGTCACAACGGGAACACAACACTATGTTGTCACAACGGAACAGAACACTATGATGTCACAACGGAACACAACACTATGATGTCACAACGGGAACACAACACTATGTTGTCACAACGGAACACAACACTATGATGTCACAACGGAACACAACACTATGATGTCACAACGGGAACACAACACATTGTTGTCACAACGGAACACAACACTATGTTGTCACAACGGAACACAACACTATGATGTCACAACGGAACACAACACTATGATGTCACAACGGGAACACAACATTATGATGTCACAACGGGAACACAACACTATGATGTCACAACGGAAAACAACACTATGATGTCACAACGGAAAACAACACAATGATGTCACAACGGAACACAACACTATGACATCACAACGGGAACAAAACACTATGATTTCACAACGGGAACACAACATTATGATGTCACAACGGAACTCAACACTATGATGTCACAACGGAAAAAAACACTCTAATATCACAACGGAACACAACACTTTCATGTCACAACGGAACACAACACTATGACCTCACATCTGGAACCCAACACTATGATGTCACAACGGAACATAACACTATGATGTCACAACGGGAACACAACATTATGTTGTCACAACAGAACACAACACTATGATGTCACAACGGGAACACAACACTATGTTGTCACAACGGAACACAACACTATGATGTCACAACGGAACACAACACTATGATGTCACAACGGGAACACAACACTATGTTGTCACAACGGAACACAACACTATGATGTCACAACGGAACACAACATTATGAGGTCACAACGGGAACACAACACTTTGTTGTCACAACGGAACACAACACTATGTTGTCACAACGGAACACAACAGTATGATGTCACAACGGGAACACAACACTATGTTGTCACAACGGAACAGAACACTATGATGTCACAACGGAACACAACACTATGATGTCACAACGGGAACACAACACTATGTTGTCACAACGGAACACAACACTATGATGTCACAACGGAACACAACACTATGATGTCACAACGGGAACACAACACTTTGTTGTCACAACAGAACACAACACTCTGATGTCACAACGGGAACACAACACTCTGTTGTCACAACGGAACACAACACTATGATGTCACAACGGAACACAACACTATGATGTCACAACGGGAACACAACACTATGTTGTCACAACGGAACACAACACTATGATGTCACAACGGAACACAACATTATGATGTCACAACGGGAACACAACATTATGATGTCACAACGGAACACAACACTATGTTGTCACAACGGAACAGAACACTATGATGTCACAACGGAACACAACACTATGATGTCACAACGGGAACACAACACTATGTTGTCACAACGGAACACAACACTATGATGTCACAACGGAACACAACACTATGATGTCACAACGGGAACACAACACTTTGTTGTCACAATGGAACACAACACTATGTTGTCACAACGGAACACAACACTATGATGTCACAACGGAAAACAACACTATGATGTAACAACGGGAACACAACACTATGATGTCACAATGGAACACAACACTATGATGTCACAACGAAAGAAAACACTATGATGTAACAATGGAAAAAAACACTCTGATGTCACAACGGAACACAACACTATGACGTCACAACGGAACACAACACTATGACGGCACAATGGAACACAACACTATGATGTCACAACGGAACACAACACTCTGATGTCACAACGGAACACAACACTATGATGTCACAACGGAACACAACACTATGATGTCACAACGGGAACACAACATTATGATGTCACAACGGGAACACAACACTATGATGTCACAACGGAAAAAAACACTATAATATCACAACGGGAACACAACACTATGATGTCACAACGGAACACAACACTATGATGTCACAACGGAACACAACACTATGACGTCACAACGGGAACAAAACACTATGATGTCACAACGGGAACACAACATTATGATGTCACAACGGGAACACAACACTATGATGTCACAACGGAACACAACACTATGATGTCACAACGGAAAAAAACACTATAATATCACAACGGAACACAACACTATGATGTCACAACGGAACACAACACTATGACCTCACATCCGGAACCCAACACTATGATGTCACAACGGAACACAACACTATGATGTCACAACGGAACACAACACTATGTTGTCACAACGGAACACAACACTATGATGTCACAACGGAACACAACACTATGATGTCACAACGGGAACACAACATTATGATGTCACAACGGGAACACAACACTATGATGTCACAACGGAAAACAACACTATGATGTCACAACGGAAAACAACACAATGATGTCACAACGGAACACAACACTATGACATCACAACGGGAACAAAACACTATGATTTCACAACGGGAACACAACATTATGATGTCACAACGGAACTCAACACTATGATGTCACAACGGAAAAAAACACTCTAATATCACAACGGAACACAACACTTTCATGTCACAACGGAACACAACACTATGACCTCACATCTGGAACCCAACACTATGATGTCACAACGGAACATAACACTATGATGTCACAACGGGAACACAACATTATGTTGTCACAACAGAACACAACACTATGATGTCACAACGGGAACACAACACTATGTTGTCACAACGGAACACAACACTATGATGTCACAACGGAACACAACACTATGATGTCACAACGGGAACACAACACTATGTTGTCACAACGGAACACAACACTATGATGTCACAACGGAACACAACATTATGAGGTCACAACGGGAACACAACACTTTGTTGTCACAACGGAACACAACACTATGTTGTCACAACGGAACACAACAGTATGATGTCACAACGGGAACACAACACTATGTTGTCACAACGGAACAGAACACTATGATGTCACAACGGAACACAACACTATGATGTCACAACGGGAACACAACACTATGTTGTCACAACGGAACACAACACTATGATGTCACAACGGAACACAACACTATGATGTCACAACGGGAACACAACACTTTGTTGTCACAATGGAACACAACACTATGTTGTCACAACGGAACACAACACTATGATGTCACAACGGAAAACAACACTATGATGTCACAACGGGAACACAACACTATGATGTCACAATGGAACACAACACTATGATGTCACAACGAAAGAAAACACTATGATGTAACAATGGAAAAAAACACTCTGATGTCACAACAGGAACACAACACTATGATGTCACAATGGAACACAACACTATGATGTCACAACGGAACACAACACTATGATGTCACAACGGGAACACAACACTTTGTTGTCACAATGGAACACAACACTATGTTGTCACAACGGAACACAACACTATGATGTCACAACGGAAAACAACACTATGATGTCACAACGGGAACACAACACTATGTTGTCACAACGGAACAGAACACTATGATGTCACAACGGAACACAACACTATGATGTCACAACGGGAACACAACACTATGTTGTCACAACGGAACACAACACTATGATGTCACAACGGAACACAACACTATGATGTCACAACGGGAACACAACACTTTGTTGTCACAATGGAACACAACACTATGTTGTCACAACGGAACACAACACTATGATGTCACAACGGAAAACAACACTATGATGTCACAACGGGAACACAACACTATGATGTCACAATGGAACACAACACTATGATGTCACAACGAAAGAAAACACTATGATGTAACAATGGAAAAAAACACTCTGATGTCACAACGGAACACAACACTATGACGTCACAACGGAACACAACACTATGACGGCACAATGGAACACAACACTATGATGTCACAACAGAACACAACACTATGATGTCACAACGGAACACAACACTATGATGTCACAACGGGAACACAACATTATGATGTCACAACGGGAACACAACACTATGATGTCACAACGGAAAAAAACACTATAATATCACAACGGGAACACAACACTATGATGTCACAACGGAACACAACACTATGATGTCACAACGGAACACAACACTATGATGTCACAACGGGAACACAACACTATGTTGTCTCAACGTGAACACAACACTATGATGTCACAACGGGAACACAACACTATGATGTCACAACGGAACACAACACTATGATGTCACAACGGAACAGAACACTATGATGTCACAACGGAACACAACACTATGATGTCACAAAGGGAACACAACACTATGTTGTCACAACGGAAGAGAACACTATGATGTCACAACGGAACACAACACTATGATGTCACAACGGAACACAACACTATGATGTCACAACGGAACACAACATTATGATGTCACAACGGGAACACAACACTTTGTTGTCACAACGGAACACAACACTATGTTGTCACAACGGACCACAACACTATGATGTCACAACCGAACCCAACACTATGATGTCACAACGGAACACAACACTATGATGTCACAACGGGAACACAACACTATGTTGTCACAACGGAACAGAACACTATGATGTCACAACGGAACACAACACTATGATGTCACAACGGGAACACAACACTATGTTGTCACAACGGAACACAACACTATGATGTCACAACGGAACACAACACTATGATGTCACAACGGGAACACAACACTATGTTGTCACAATGGAACACAACACTATGTTGTCACAACGGAACACAACACTATGATGTCACAACGGAACACAACACTATGATGTCACAACGGGAAAACAACATTATGATGTCACAACGGGAACACAACACTATGACATCACAACGGAAAACAACACTATGATGTCACAACGGAAAACAACACTATGATGTCACAACGGAACACAACACTATGACATCACAACGGGAACAAAACACTATGATTTCACAACAGGAAAACAACATTATGATGTCACAACGGAACACAACACTATGATGTCACAACGGAAAAAAACACTCTAATATCACAACGGAACACAACACTTTGATGTCACAACGGAACACAACATTATGACCTCACATCCGGAACCCAACACTATGATGTCACAACGGAACACAACACTATGATGTCACAACGGGAACACAACATTATGATGTCACAATGGAACACAACACTATGATGTCACAACGAAAGAAAACACTATGATGTAACAATGGAAAAAAACACTCTGATGTCACAACGGAACACAACACTATGATGTCACAACGGAACACAACACTATGATGTCACAACGAAAGAAAACACTATGATGTAACAATGGAAAAAAAACACTCTGATGTCACAACGGGAACACAACACTTTGTTGTCACAACGGAACACAACACTATGTTGTCACAACGGAACACAACACTATGATGTCACAACGGGAACACAACACTATGTTGTCACAACGGAACACAACACTATGATGTCACAACGGAACACAACACTATGATGTCACAACGGGAACACAACACTTTGTTGTCACAATGGAACACAACACTATGATGTCACAACGAAAGAAAACACTATGATGTAACAATGGAAAAAAACACTCTGATGTCACAACGGGAACACAACACTATGATGTCACAATGGAACACAACACTATGATGTCACAACGGAACACAACACTATGATGTCACAACGGGAACACAACACTTTGTTGTCACAATGGAACACAACACTATGTTGTCACAACGGAACACAACACTATGATGTCACAACGGAAAACAACACTATGATGTCACAACGGGAACACAACACTATGTTGTCACAACGGAACAGAACACTATGATGTCACAACGGAACACAACACTATGATGTCACAACGGGAACACAACACTATGTTGTCACAACGGAACACAACACTATGATGTCACAACGGAACACAACACTATGATGTCACAACGGGAACACAACACTTTGTTGTCACAATGGAACACAACACTATGTTGTCACAACGGAACACAACACTATGATGTCACAACGGAAAACAACACTATGATGTCACAACGGGAACACAACACTATGATGTCACAATGGAACACAACACTATGATGTCACAACGAAAGAAAACACTATGATGTAACAATGGAAAAAAACACTCTGATGTCACAACGGAACACAACACTATGACGTCACAACGGAACACAACACTATGACGGCACAATGGAACACAACACTATGATGTCACAACGGAACACAACACTATGATGTCACAACGGAACACAACACTATGATGTCACAACGGGAACACAACATTATGATGTCACAACGGGAACACAACACTATGATGTCACAACGGAAAAAAACACTATAATATCACAACGGGAACACAACACTATGATGTCACAACGGAACACAACACTATGATGTCACAACGGAACACAACACTATGATGTCACAACGGGAACACAACACTATGTTGTCTCAACGTGAACACAACACTATGATGTCACAACGGGAACACAACACTATGATGTCACAACGGAACACAACACTATGATGTCACAACGGAACAGAACACTATGATGTCACAACGGAACACAACACTATGATGTCACAACGGGAACACAACACTATGTTGTCACAACGGAAGAGAACACTATGATGTCACAACGGAACACAACACTATGATGTCACAACGGAACACAACACTATGATGTCACAACGGAACACAACATTATGATGTCACAACGGGAACACAACACTTTGTTGTCACAACGGAACACAACACTATGTTGTCACAACGGACCACAACACTATGATGTCACAACCGAACCCAACACTATGATGTCACAACGGAACACAACACTATGATGTCACAACGGGAACACAACACTATGTTGTCACAACGGAACAGAACACTATGATGTCACAACGGAACACAACACTATGATGTCACAACGGGAACACAACACTATGTTGTCACAACGGAACACAACACTATGATGTCACAACGGAACACAACACTATGATGTCACAACGGGAACACAACACTATGTTGTCACAATGGAACACAACACTATGTTGTCACAACGGAACACAACACTATGATGTCACAACGGAACACAACACTATGATGTCACAACGGGAAAACAACATTATGATGTCACAACGGGAACACAACACTATGACATCACAACGGAAAACAACACTATGATGTCACAACGGAAAACAACACTATGATGTCACAACGGAACACAACACTATGACATCACAACGGGAACAAAACACTATGATTTCACAACAGGAACACAACATTATGATGTCACAACGGAACACAACACTATGATGTCACAACGGAAAAAAACACTCTAATATCACAACGGAACACAACACTTTGATGTCACAACGGAACACAACATTATGACCTCACATCCGGAACCCAACACTATGATGTCACAACGGAACACAACACTATGATGTCACAACGGGAACACAACATTATGATGTCACAATGGAACACAACACTATGATGTCACAACGAAAGAAAACACTATGATGTAACAATGGAAAAAAACACTCTGATGTCACAACGGAACACAACACTATGATGTCACAACGGAACACAACACTATGATGTCACAACGGGAACACAACACTTTGTTGTCACAACGGAACACAACACTATGTTGTCACAACGGAACACAACACTATGATGTCACAACGGAAAACAACACTATGATGTCACAACGGGAACACAACACTATGATGTCACAATGGAACACAACACTATGATGTCACAACGAAAGAAAACACTATGATGTAACAATGGAAAAAAACACTCTGATGTCACAACAGGAACAAAACACTATGATGTCACAATGGAACACAACACTCTGATGTCACAACGGAACACAACACTATGACGTCACAACGGAACACAACACTATGGCGGCACAATGGAACACAACACTATGATGTCACAACGGAACACACCACTCTGATGTCACAACGGAACACAACACTATGATGTCACAACGGAACACAACACTATGATGTCACAACGGGAACACAACATTATGATGTCACAATGGGAACACAACACTATGATGTCACAATGGAACACAACACTATGATGTCACAACGGAACACAACATTATGATGTCACAACGGAAAAAAACACTATAATATCACAACGGGAACACAACACTATGATGTCACAACGGAACACAACACTATGATGTCACAACGGAACAGAACACTATGATGTCACAACGGAACACAACACTATGATGTCACAACGGAACACAACACTATGATGTCACAACGGGAAAACAACATTATGATGTCACAACGGGAACACAACACTATGACATCACAACGGAAAACAACACTATGATGTCACAACGGAAAACAACACTATGATGTCACAACGGAACACAACACTATGACATCACAACGGGAACAAAACACTATGATTTCACAACAGGAACACAACATTATGATGTCACAACGGAACACAACACTATGATGTCACAACGGAAAAAAACACTCTAATATCACAACGGAACACAACACTTTGATGTCACAACGGAACACAACATTATGACCTCACATCCGGAACCCAACACTATGATGTCACAACGGAACACAACACTATGATGTCACAACGGGAACACAACATTATGATGTCACAATGGAACACAACACTATGATGTCACAACGAAAGAAAACACTATGATGTAACAATGGAAAAAAACACTCTGATGTCACAACGGAACACAACACTATGATGTCACAACGGAACACAACACTATGATGTCACAACGGGAACACAACACTTTGTTGTCACAACGGAACACAACACTATGTTGTCACAACGGAACACAACACTATGATGTCACAACGGAAAACAACACTATGATGTCACAACGGGAACACAACACTATGATGTCACAATGGAACACAACACTATGATGTCACAACGAAAGAAAACACTATGATGTAACAATGGAAAAAAACACTCTGATGTCACAACAGGAACAAAACACTATGATGTCACAATGGAACACAACACTCTGATGTCACAACGGAACACAACACTATGACGTCACAACGGAACACAACACTATGGCGGCACAATGGAACACAACACTATGATGTCACAACGGAACACACCACTCTGATGTCACAACGGAACACAACACTATGATGTCACAACGGAACACAACACTATGATGTCACAACGGGAACACAACATTATGATGTCACAATGGGAACACAACACTATGATGTCACAATGGAACACAACACTATGATGTCACAACGGAACACAACATTATGATGTCACAACGGAAAAAAACACTATAATATCACAACGGGAACACAACACTATGATGTCACAACGGAACACAACACTATGATGTCACAACGGAACAGAACACTATGATGTCACAACGGAACACAACACTATGATGTCACAACGGGAACACAACACTATGTTGTCACAACAGAACACAACACTATGATGTCACAACGGGAACACAACACTATGATGTCACAACGGAACACAACACTATGATGTCACAACGGAACACAACACTATGATGTCACAACGGAACACAACACTATGATGTCACAACGGGAACACAACACTATGTTGTCACAACGGAACAGAACACTATGATGTCACAACGGAACACAACACTATGATGTCACAACGGGAACACAACACTATGTTGTCACAACGGAACACAACACTATGATGTCACAACGGAACACAACATTATGATGTCACAACGGGAACACAACACTTTGTTGTCACAACGGAACACAACACTATGTTGTCACAACGGAACACAACACTATGATGTCACAACGGAACACAACACTATGATGTCACAACGGAACACAACACTATGATGTCACAACGGGAACACAACACTATGTTGTCACAACGGAACAGAACACTATGATGTCACAACGGAACACAACACTATGATGTCACAACGGGAACACAACACTATGTTGTCACAACGGAACACAACACTATGATGTCACAACGGAACACAACACTATGATGTCACAACGGGAACACAACACTTTGTTGTCACAACGGAACACAACACTATGTTGTCACAACGGAACACAACACTATGATGTCACAACGGAACACAACACTATGATGTCACAACGGGAAAACAAAATTATGATGTCACAACGGGAACACAACACTATGATGTCACAACGGAAAACAACACTATGATGTCACAACGGAAAACAACACTATGATGTCACAACGGAATACAACACTATGACATCACAACGGGAACAAAACACTATGATTTCACAACAGGAACACAACATTATGATGTCACAACGGAACACAACACTATGATGTCACAACGGAAAAAAACACTCTAATATCACAACGGAACACAACACTTTGATGTCACAACGGAACACAACATTATGACCTCACATCCGGAACCCAACACTATGATGTCACAACGGAACACAACACTATGATGTCACAACGGGAACACAACATTATGTTGTCACAACAGAACACAACACTATGATGTCACAACGGGAACACAACACTATGTTGTCACAACGGAACAGAACACTATGATGTCACAACGGAACACAACACTATGATGTCACAACGGGAACACAACACTATGTTGTCACAACGGAACACAACACTATGATGTCACAACGGAACACAACACTATGATGTCACAACGGGAACACAACACTTTGTTGTCACAACGGAACACAACACTATGTTGTCACAACGGAACACAACACTATGATGTCACAACGGAACACAACACTATGATGTCACAACGGAACACAACACTATGACATCACAACGGGAACAAAACACTATGATGTCACAACGGGAACACAACACTATGATGTCACAATGGAACACAACACTATGATGTCACAACGAAAGAAAGCACTATGATGTAACAATGGAAAAAAACACTCTGATGTCACAACGGAACACAACACTATGATGTCACAACGGAACACAACACTATGATGTCACAACGGAAAAAAACCCTATAATATCACAATGGGAACACAACACTATGATGTCACAACGGAACACAACACTATGATGTCACAACGGAACACAACACTATGACATCACAACGGGAACAAAACACTATGATGTCACAACGGGAACACAACATTATGATGTCACAACGGGAACACAACACTATGATTTCACAACGGAACACAACACTATGATGTCACAACGGAAAAAAACAATATAATATCACAACGGAACACAACACTATGATGTCACAACGGAACACAACACTATGACCTCACATCCGGAACCCAACACTATGATGTCACAACGGAACACAACACTATGATGTCACAACGGGAACACAACACTATGTTGTCACAACGGAACAGAACACTATGATGTCACAACGGAACACAACACTATGATGTCACAACGGGAACACAACACTATGTTGTCACAACGGAACACAACACTATGATGTCACAACGGAACACAACACTATGATGTCACAACGGGAACACAACACTATGTTGTCACAACGGAACACAACATTATGATGTCACAACGGAAAAAAACACTATAATATCACAACGGGAACACAACACTATGATGTCACAACGGAACACAACACTATGATGTCACAACGGAACAGAACACTATGATGTCACAACGGAACACAACACTATGATGTCACAACGGAACACAACACTATGATGTCACAACGGGAAAACAACATTATGATGTCACAACGGGAACACAACACTATGACATCACAACGGAAAACAACACTATGATGTCACAACGGAAAACAACACTATGATGTCACAACGGAACACAACACTATGACATCACAACGGGAACAAAACACTATGATTTCACAACAGGAACACAACATTATGATGTCACAACGGAACACAACACTATGATGTCACAACGGAAAAAAACACTCTAATATCACAACGGAACACAACACTTTGATGTCACAACGGAACACAACATTATGACCTCACATCCGGAACCCAACACTATGATGTCACAACGGAACACAACACTATGATGTCACAACGGGAACACAACATTATGATGTCACAATGGAACACAACACTATGATGTCACAACGAAAGAAAACACTATGATGTAACAATGGAAAAAAACACTCTGATGTCACAACGGAACACAACACTATGATGTCACAACGGAACACAACACTATGATGTCACAACGGGAACACAACACTTTGTTGTCACAACGGAACACAACACTATGTTGTCACAACGGAACACAACACTATGATGTCACAACGGAAAACAACACTATGATGTCACAACGGGAACACAACACTATGATGTCACAATGGAACACAACACTATGATGTCACAACGAAAGAAAACACTATGATGTAACAATGGAAAAAAACACTCTGATGTCACAACAGGAACAAAACACTATGATGTCACAATGGAACACAACACTCTGATGTCACAACGGAACACAACACTATGACGTCACAACGGAACACAACACTATGGCGGCACAATGGAACACAACACTATGATGTCACAACGGAACACACCACTCTGATGTCACAACGGAACACAACACTATGATGTCACAACGGAACACAACACTATGATGTCACAACGGGAACACAACATTATGATGTCACAATGGGAACACAACACTATGATGTCACAATGGAACACAACACTATGATGTCACAACGGAACACAACATTATGATGTCACAACGGAAAAAAACACTATAATATCACAACGGGAACACAACACTATGATGTCACAACGGAACACAACACTATGATGTCACAACGGAACAGAACACTATGATGTCACAACGGAACACAACACTATGATGTCACAACGGGAACACAACACTATGTTGTCACAACAGAACACAACACTATGATGTCACAACGGGAACACAACACTATGATGTCACAACGGAACACAACACTATGATGTCACAACGGAACACAACACTATGATGTCACAACGGAACACAACACTATGATGTCACAACGGGAACACAACACTATGTTGTCACAACGGAACAGAACACTATGATGTCACAACGGAACACAACACTATGATGTCACAACGGGAACACAACACTATGTTGTCACAACGGAACACAACACTATGATGTCACAACGGAACACAACATTATGATGTCACAACGGGAACACAACACTTTGTTGTCACAACGGAACACAACACTATGTTGTCACAACGGAACACAACACTATGATGTCACAACGGAACACAACACTATGATGTCACAACGGAACACAACACTATGATGTCACAACGGGAACACAACACTATGTTGTCACAACGGAACAGAACACTATGATGTCACAACGGAACACAACACTATGATGTCACAACGGGAACACAACACTATGTTGTCACAACGGAACACAACACTATGATGTCACAACGGAACACAACACTATGATGTCACAACGGGAACACAACACTTTGTTGTCACAACGGAACACAACACTATGTTGTCACAACGGAACACAACACTATGATGTCACAACGGAACACAACACTATGATGTCACAACGGGAAAACAAAATTATGATGTCACAACGGGAACACAACACTATGATGTCACAACGGAAAACAACACTATGATGTCACAACGGAAAACAACACTATGATGTCACAACGGAATACAACACTATGACATCACAACGGGAACAAAACACTATGATTTCACAACAGGAACACAACATTATGATGTCACAACGGAACACAACACTATGATGTCACAACGGAAAAAAACACTCTAATATCACAACGGAACACAACACTTTGATGTCACAACGGAACACAACATTATGACCTCACATCCGGAACCCAACACTATGATGTCACAACGGAACACAACACTATGATGTCACAACGGGAACACAACATTATGTTGTCACAACAGAACACAACACTATGATGTCACAACGGGAACACAACACTATGTTGTCACAACGGAACAGAACACTATGATGTCACAACGGAACACAACACTATGATGTCACAACGGGAACACAACACTATGTTGTCACAACGGAACACAACACTATGATGTCACAACGGAACACAACACTATGATGTCACAACGGGAACACAACACTTTGTTGTCACAACGGAACACAACACTATGTTGTCACAACGGAACACAACACTATGATGTCACAACGGAACACAACACTATGATGTCACAACGGAACACAACACTATGACATCACAACGGGAACAAAACACTATGATGTCACAACGGGAACACAACACTATGATGTCACAATGGAACACAACACTATGATGTCACAACGAAAGAAAGCACTATGATGTAACAATGGAAAAAAACACTCTGATGTCACAACGGAACACAACACTATGATGTCACAACGGAACACAACACTATGATGTCACAACGGAAAAAAACCCTATAATATCACAATGGGAACACAACACTATGATGTCACAACGGAACACAACACTATGATGTCACAACGGAACACAACACTATGACATCACAACGGGAACAAAACACTATGATGTCACAACGGGAACACAACATTATGATGTCACAACGGGAACACAACACTATGATTTCACAACGGAACACAACACTATGATGTCACAACGGAAAAAAACAATATAATATCACAACGGAACACAACACTATGATGTCACAACGGAACACAACACTATGACCTCACATCCGGAACCCAACACTATGATGTCACAACGGAACACAACACTATGATGTCACAACGGGAACACAACACTATGTTGTCACAACGGAACAGAACACTATGATGTCACAACGGAACACAACACTATGATGTCACAACGGGAACACAACACTATGTTGTCACAACGGAACACAACACTATGATGTCACAACGGAACACAACACTATGATGTCACAACGGGAACACAACACTATGTTGTCACAACGGAACACAACACTATGATGTCACAACGGAACACAACACTATGATGTCACAACGGGAACACAACACTTTGTTGTCACAACGGAACACAACACTATGTTGTCAGAACGGAACACAACACTATGATGTCACAACGGAACACAACACTATGATGTCACAACGGGAACACAACATTATGATGTCACAACGGGAACACAACACTATGATGTCACAACGGAAAACAACACTATGATGTCACAACGGAAAACAACACTATGATGTCACAACGGAACACAACACTATGACATCACAACGGGAACAAAACACTATGATTTCACAACGGGAACACAACATTATGATGTCACAACGGAACACAACACTATGATGTCACAACGGAAAAAAACACTCTAATATCACAACGGAACACAACACTTTGATGTCACAATGGAACACAACACTATGACCTCACATCCGGAACCCAACACTATGATGTCACAACGGAACACAACACTATGATGTCACAACGGGAACACAACACTATGATGTCACAACGGAACACAACATTATGTTGTCACAACGGGAACACAACACTTTGTTGTCACAACGGAAAACAACACTATGTTGTCACAACGGAACACAACACTATGATGTCACAACGGAACCCAACACTATGATATCACAACGGAACACAACACTATGATGTCACAACGGGAACACAACACTATGTTGTCACAACGGAACAGAACACTATGATGTCACAACGGAACACAACACTATGATGTCACAACGGGAACACAACACTATGTTGTCACAACGGAACACAACACTATGATGTCACAACGGACCACAACACTATGATGTCACAACGGGAACACAACACTTTGTTGTCACAACGGAACACAACACTATGTTGTCACAACGGAACACAACACTATGATGTCACAACGGAACACAACACTATGATGTCACAACGGGAACACAACATTATGATGTCACAACGGGAACACAACACTATGATGTCACAACGGAAAACAACACTATGATGTCACAACGGAAAACAACACTATGACATCACAACGGGAACAAAACACTATGATTTCACAACGGGAACACAACATTATGATGTCACAACGGAACACAACACTATGATGTCACAACGGAAAAAAACACTCTAATATCACAACGGAACACAACACTTTGATGTCACAACGGAACACAACACTATGACCTCACATCCGGAACCCAACACTATGATGTCACAACGGGAACACAACATTATGTTGTCACAACAGAACACAACACTATGATGTCACAACGGGAACACAACACTATGTTGTCACAACGGAACAGAACACTATGATGTCACAATGGAACACAACATTATGATGTCACAACGGGAACACAACACTTTGTTGTCACAACGGAACACAACACTATGTTGTCACAACGGAACACAACACTATGATGTCACAACGGAACACAACACTATGATGTCACAACGGAACACAACACTATGACATCACAACGGGAACAAAACACTATGATGTCACAACGGGAACACAACACTATGATGTCACAACGGAACACAACACTATGATGTCACAACGGAACAGAACACTATGATGTCACAACGGAACACAACACTATGATGTCACAAAGGGAACACAACACTATGTTGTCACAACGGAAGAGAACACTATGATGTCACAACGGAACACAACACTATGATGTCACAACGGAACACAACACTATGATGTCACAACGGAACACAACATTATGATGTCACAACGGGAACACAACACTTTGTTGTCACAACGGAACACAACACTATGTTGTCACAACGGACCACAACACTATGATGTCACAACCGAACCCAACACTATGATGTCACAACGGAACACAACACTATGATGTCACAACGGGAACACAACACTATGTTGTCACAACGGAACAGAACACTATGATGTCACAACGGAACACAACACTATGATGTCACAACGGGAACACAACACTATGTTGTCACAACGGAACACAACACTATGATGTCACAACGGAACACAACACTATGATGTCACAACGGGAACACAACACTATGTTGTCACAACGGGAACACAACACTATGTTGTCACAACGGAACAGAACACTATGATGTCACAACGGAACACAACACTATGATGTCACAACGGGAACACAACACTATGTTGTCACAACGGAACACAACACTATGATGTCACAACGGAACACAACACTATGATGTCACAACGGAACACAACACTATGATGTCACAACGGGAAAACAACATTATGATGTCACAACGGGAACACAACACTATGACATCACAACGGAAAACAACACTATGATGTCACAACGGAAAACAACACTATGATGTCACAACGGAACACAACACTATGACATCACAACGGGAACAAAACACTATGATTTCACAACAGGAACACAACATTATGATGTCACAACGGAACACAACACTATGATGTCACAACGGAACACAACACTTTGATGTCACAACGGAACACAACATTATGACCTCACATCCGGAACCCAACACTATGATGTCACAACGGAACACAACACTATGATGTCACAACGGGAACACAACATTATGATGTCACAATGGAACACAACACTATGATGTCACAACGAAAGAAAACACTATGATGTAACAATGGAAAAAAACACTCTGATGTCACAACGGAACACAACACTATGATGTCACAACGGAACACAACACTATGATGTCACAACGAAAGAAAACACTATGATGTAACAATGGAAAAAAACACTCTGATGTCACAACGGGAACACTTCACTTTGTTGTCACAACGGAACACAACACTATGTTGTCACAACGGAACACAACACTATGATGTCACAACGGAACACAACACTATGATGTCACAACGGGAACAGAACACTATGATGTCACAACGGAACACAACACTATGATGTCACAAAGGGAACACAACACTATGTTGTCACAACGGAAGAGAACACTATGATGTCACAACGGAACACAACACTATGATGTCACAACGGAACACAACACTATGATGTCACAACGGAACACAACATTATGATGTCACAACGGGAACACAACACTTTGTTGTCACAACGGAACACAACACTATGTTGTCACAACGGACCACAACACTATGATGTCACAACCGAACCCAACACTATGATGTCACAACGGAACACAACACTATGATGTCACAACGGGAACACAACACTATGTTGTCACAACGGAACAGAACACTATGATGTCACAACGGAACACAACACTATGATGTCACAACGGGAACACAACACTATGTTGTCACAACGGAACACAACACTATGATGTCACAACGGAACACAACACTATGATGTCACAACGGGAACACAACACTATGTTGTCACAACGGGAACACAACACTATGTTGTCACAACGGAACAGAACACTATGATGTCACAACGGAACACAACACTATGATGTCACAACGGGAACACAACACTATGTTGTCACAACGGAACACAACACTATGATGTCACAACGGAACACAACACTATGATGTCACAACGGAACACAACACTATGATGTCACAACGGGAAAACAACATTATGATGTCACAACGGGAACACAACACTATGACATCACAACGGAAAACAACACTATGATGTCACAACGGAAAACAACACTATGATGTCACAACGGAACACAACACTATGACATCACAACGGGAACAAAACACTATGATATCACAACAGGAACACAACATTATGATGTCACAACGGAACTCAACACTATGATGTCACAACGGAAAAAAACACTCTAATATCACAACGGAACACAACACTTTGATGTCACAACGGAACACAACATTATGACCTCACATCCGGAACCCAACACTATGATGTCACAACGGAACACAACACTATGATGTCACAACGGGAACACAACATTATGATGTCACAATGGAACACAACACTATGATGTCACAACGAAAGAAAACACTATGATGTAACAATGGAAAAAAACACTCTGATGTCACAACGGAACACAACACTATGATGTCACAACGGAACACAACACTATGATGTCACAACGAAAGAAAACACTATGATGTAACAATGGAAAAAAACACTCTGATGTCACAACGGGAACACAACACTTTGTTGTCACAACGGAACACAACACTATGTTGTCACAACGGAACACAACAGTATGATGTCACAACGGGAACACAACACTATGTTGTCACAACGGAACAGAACACTATGATGTCACAACGGAACACAACACTATGATGTCACAACGGGAACACAACACTATGTTGTCACAACGGAACACAACACTATGATGTCACAACGGAACACAACACTATGATGTCACAACGGGAACACAACACTTTGTTGTCACAATGGAACACAACACTATGTTGTCACAACGGAACACAACACTATGATGTCACAACGGAAAACAACACTATGATGTCACAACGGGAACACAACACTATGATGTCACAATGGAACACAACACTATGATGTCACAACGAAAGAAAACACTATGATGTAACAATGGAAAAAAACACTCTGATGTCACAACGGGAACACAACACTATGATGTCACAATGGAACACAACACTATGATGTCACAACGGAACACAACACTATGATGTCACAACGGGAACACAACACTTTGTTGTCACAATGGAACACAACACTATGTTGTCACAACGGAACACAACACTATGATGTCACAACGGAAAACAACACTATGATGTCACAACGGGAACACAACACTATGTTGTCACAACGGAACAGAACACTATGATGTCACAACGGAACACAACACTATGATGTCACAACGGGAACACAACACTATGTTGTCACAACGGAACACAACACTATGATGTCACAACGGAACACAACACTATGATGTCACAACGGGAACACAACACTTTGTTGTCACAATGGAACACAACACTATGTTGTCACAACGGAAAACAACACTATGATGTCACAACGGGAACACAACACTATGATGTCACAATGGAACACAACACTATGATGTCACAACGAAAGAAAACACTATGATGTAACAATGGAAAAAAACACTCTGATGTCACAACGGAACACAACACTATGACGTCACAACGGAACACAACACTATGACGGCACAATGGAACACAACACTATGACATCACAACGGAAAACAACACTATGATGTCACAACGGAAAACAACACTATGATGTCACAACGGAACACAACACTATGACATCACAACGGGAACAAAACACTATGATTTCACAACAGGAACACAACATTATGATGTCACAACGGAACACAACACTATGATGTCACAACGGAAAAAAACACTCTAATATCACAACGGAACACAACACTTTGATGTCACAACGGAACACAACATTATGACCTCACATCCGGAACCCAACACTATGATGTCACAACGGAACACAACACTATGATGTCACAACGGGAACACAACATTATGATGTCACAATGGAACACAACACTATGATGTCACAACGAAAGAAAACACTATGATGTAACAATGGAAAAAAACACTCTGATGTCACAACGGAACACAACACTATGATGTCACAACGGAACACAACACTATGATGTCACAACGAAAGAAAACACTATGATGTAACAATGGAAAAAAACACTCTGATGTCACAACGGGAACACAACACTTTGTTGTCACAACGGAACACAACACTATGTTGTCACAACGGAACACAACAGTATGATGTCACAACGGGAACACAACACTATGTTGTCACAACGGAACAGAACACTATGATGTCACAACGGAACACAACACTATGATGTCACAACGGGAACACAACACTATGTTGTCACAACGGAACACAACACTATGATGTCACAACGGAACACAACACTATGATGTCACAACGGGAACACAACACTTTGTTGTCACAATGGAACACAACACTATGTTGTCACAACGGAACACAACACTATGATGTCACAACCGAACCCAACACTATGATGTCACAACGGAACACAACACTATGATGTCACAACGGGAACACAACACTATGTTGTCACAACGGAACAGAACACTATGATGTCACAACGGAACACAACACTATGATGTCACAACGGGAACACAACACTATGTTGTCACAACGGAACACAACACTATGATGTCACAACGGAACACAACACTATGATGTCACAACGGGAACACAACACTATGTTGTCACAACGGGAACACAACACTATGTTGTCACAACGGAACAGAACACTATGATGTCACAACGGAACACAACACTATGATGTCACAACGGGAACACAACACTATGTTGTCACAACGGAACACAACACTATGATGTCACAACGGAACACAACACTATGATGTCACAACGGAACACAACACTATGATGTCACAACGGGAAAACAACATTATGATGTCACAACGGGAACACAACACTATGACATCACAACGGAAAACAACACTATGATTTCACAACAGGAACACAACATTATGATGTCACAACGGAACACAACACTATGATGTCACAACGGAAAAAAACACTCTAATATCACAACGGAACACAACACTTTGATGTCACAACGGAACACAACATTATGACCTCACATCCGGAACCCAACACTATGATGTCACAACGGAACACAACACTATGATGTCACAACGGGAACACAACATTATGATGTCACAATGGAACACAACACTATGATGTCACAACGAAAGAAAACACTATGATGTAACAATGGAAAAAAACACTCTGATGTCACAACGGAACACAACACTATGATGTCACAACGGAACACAACACTATGATGTCACAACGAAAGAAAACACTATGATGTAACAATGGAAAAAAACACTCTGATGTCACAACGGGAACACAACACTTTGTTGTCACAACGGAACACAACACTATGTTGTCACAACGGAACACAACAGTATGATGTCACAACGGGAACACAACACTATGTTGTCACAACGGAACAGAACACTATGATGTCACAACGGAACACAACACTATGATGTCACAACGGGAACACAACACTATGTTGTCACAACGGAACACAACACTATGATGTCACAACGGAACACAACACTATGATGTCACAACGGGAACACAACACTTTGTTGTCACAATGGAACACAACACTATGTTGTCACAACGGAACACAACACTATGATGTCACAACGGAAAACAACACTATGATGTCACAACGGGAACACAACACTATGATGTCACAATGGAACACAACACTATGATGTCACAACGAAAGAAAACACTATGATGTAACAATGGAAAAAAACACTCTGATGTCACAACGGGAACACAACACTATGATGTCACAATGGAACACAACACTATGATGTCACAACGGAACACAACACTATGATGTCACAACGGGAACACAACACTTTGTTGTCACAATGGAACACAACACTATGTTGTCACAACGGAACACAACACTATGATGTCACAACGGAAAACAACACTATGATGTCACAACGGGAACACAACACTATGTTGTCACAACGGAACAGAACACTATGATGTCACAACGGAACACAACACTATGATGTCACAACGGGAACACAACACTATGTTGTCACAACGGAACACAACACTATGATGTCACAACGGAACACAACACTATGATGTCACAACGGGAACACAACACTTTGTTGTCACAATGGAACACAACACTATGTTGTCACAACGGAAAACAACACTATGATGTCACAACGGGAACACAACACTATGATGTCACAATGGAACACAACACTATGATGTCACAACGAAAGAAAACACTATGATGTAACAATGGAAAAAAACACTCTGATGTCACAACGGAACACAACACTATGACGTCACAACGGAACACAACACTATGACGGCACAATGGAACACAACACTATGACATCACAACGGAAAACAACACTATGATGTCACAACGGAAAACAACACTATGATGTCACAACGGAACACAACACTATGACATCACAACGGGAACAAAACACTATGATTTCACAACAGGAACACAACATTATGATGTCACAACGGAACACAACACTATGATGTCACAACGGAAAAAAACACTCTAATATCACAACGGAACACAACACTTTGATGTCACAACGGAACACAACATTATGACCTCACATCCGGAACCCAACACTATGATGTCACAACGGAACACAACACTATGATGTCACAACGGGAACACAACATTATGATGTCACAATGGAACACAACACTATGATGTCACAACGAAAGAAAACACTATGATGTAACAATGGAAAAAAACACTCTGATGTCACAACGGAACACAACACTATGATGTCACAACGGAACACAACACTATGATGTCACAACGAAAGAAAACACTATGATGTAACAATGGAAAAAAACACTCTGATGTCACAACGGGAACACAACACTTTGTTGTCACAACGGAACACAACACTATGTTGTCACAACGGAACACAACAGTATGATGTCACAACGGGAACACAACACTATGTTGTCACAACGGAACAGAACACTATGATGTCACAACGGAACACAACACTATGATGTCACAACGGGAACACAACACTATGTTGTCACAACGGAACACAACACTATGATGTCACAACGGAACACAACACTATGATGTCACAACGGGAACACAACACTTTGTTGTCACAATGGAACACAACACTATGTTGTCACAACGGAACACAACACTATGATGTCACAACGGAAAACAACACTATGATGTCACAACGGGAACACAACACTATGATGTCACAATGGAACACAACACTATGATGTCACAACGAAAGAAAACACTATGATGTAACAATGGAAAAAAACACTCTGATGTCACAACGGGAACACAACACTATGATGTCACAATGGAACACAACACTATGATGTCACAACGGAACACAACACTATGATGTCACAACGGGAACACAACACTTTGTTGTCACAATGGAACACAACACTATGTTGTCACAACGGAACACAACACTATGATGTCACAACGGAAAACAACACTATGATGTCACAACGGGAACACAACACTATGTTGTCACAACGGAACAGAACACTATGATGTCACAACGGAACACAACACTATGATGTCACAACGGGAACACAACACTATGTTGTCACAACGGAACACAACACTATGATGTCACAACGGAACACAACACTATGATGTCACAACGGGAACACAACACTTTGTTGTCACAATGGAACACAACACTATGTTGTCACAACGGAACACAACACTATGATGTCACAACGGAAAACAACACTATGATGTCACAACGGGAACACAACACTATGATGTCACAATGGAACACAACACTATGATGTCACAACGAAAGAAAACACTATGATGTAACAATGGAAAAAAACACTCTGATGTCACAACGGAACACAACACTATGACGTCACAACGGAACACAACACTATGACGGCACAATGGAACACAACACTATGATGTCACAACGGAACACAACACTATGATGTCACAACGGAACACAACACTATGATGTCACAACGGGAACACAACATTATGATGTCACAACGGGAACACAACACTATGATGTCACAACGGAAAAAAACACTATAATATCACAACGGGAACACAACACTATGATGTCACAACGGAACACAACACTATGATGTCACAACGGAACACAACACTATGATGTCACAACGGGAACACAACACTATGTTGTCTCAACGTGAACACAACACTATGATGTCACAACGGGAACACAACACTATGATGTCACAACGGAACACAACACTATGATGTCACTACGGAACAGAACACTATGATGTCACAACGGAACACAACACTATGATGTCACAACGGGAACACAACACTATGTTGTCACAACGGAAGAGAACACTATGATGTCACAACGGAACACAACACTATGATGTCACAACGGAACACAACACTATGATGTCACAACGGAACACAACATTATGATGTCACAACGGGAACACAACACTTTGTTGTCACAACGGAACACAACACTATGTTGTCACAACGGACCACAACACTATGATGTCACAACCGAACCCAACACTATGATGTCACAACGGAACACAACACTATGATGTCACAACGGGAACACAACACTATGTTGTCACAACGGAACAGAACACTATGATGTCACAACGGAACACAACACTATGATGTCACAACGGGAACACAACACTATGTTGTCACAACGGAACACAACACTATGATGTCACAACGGAACACAACACTATGATGTCACAACGGGAACACAACACTATGTTGTCACAATGGAACACAACACTATGTTGTCACAACGGAACACAACACTATGATGTCACAACGGAACACAACACTATGATGTCACAACGGGAAAACAACATTATGATGTCACAACGGGAACACAACACTATGACATCACAACGGAAAACAACACTATGATGTCACAACGGAAAACAACACTATGATGTCACAACGGAACACAACACTATGACATCACAACGGGAACAAAACACTATGATTTCACAACAGGAACACAACATTATGATGTCACAACGGAACACAACACTATGATGTCACAACGGAAAAAAACACTCTAATATCACAACGGAACACAACACTTTGATGTCACAACGGAACACAACATTATGACCTCACATCCGGAACCCAACACTATGATGTCACAACGGAACACAACACTATGATGTCACAACGGGAACACAACATTATGATGTCACAATGGAACACAACACTATGATGTCACAACGAAAGAAAACACTATGATGTAACAATGGAAAAAAACACTCTGATGTCACAACGGAACACAACACTATGATGTCACAACGGAACACAACACTATGATGTCACAACGGGAACACAACACTTTGTTGTCACAACGGAACACAACACTATGTTGTCACAACGGAACACAACACTATGATGTCACAACGGAAAACAACACTATGATGTCACAACGGGAACACAACACTATGATGTCACAATGGAACACAACACTATGATGTCACAACGAAAGAAAACACTATGATGTAACAATGGAAAAAAACACTCTGATGTCACAACAGGAACAAAACACTATGATGTCACAATGGAACACAACACTCTGATGTCACAACGGAACACAACACAATGACGTCACAACGGAACACAACACTATGACGGCACAATGGAACACAACACTATGATGTCACAACGGAACACACCACTCTGATGTCACAACGGAACACAACACTATGATGTCACAACGGAACACAACACTATGATGTCACAACGGGAACACAACATTATGATGTCACAATGGGAACACAACACTATGATGTCACAATGGAACACAACACTATGATGTCACAACGGAACACAACACTATGATGTCACAACGGAAAAAAACACTATAATATCACAACGGGAACACAACACTATGATGTCACAACGGAACACAACACTATGATGTCACAACGGAACAGAACACTATGATGTCACAACGGAACACAACACTATGATGTCACAACGGGAACACAACACTATGTTGTCACAACAGAACACAACACTATGATGTCACAACGGGAACACAACACTATGATGTCACAACGGAACACAACACTATGATGTCACAACGGAACACAACACTATGATGTCACAACGGAACACAACACTATGATGTCACAACGGGAACACAACACTATGTTGTCACAACGGAACAGAACACTATGATGTCACAACGGAACACAACACTATGATGTCACAACGGGAACACAACACTATGTTGTCACAACGGAACACAACACTATGATGTCACAACGGAACACAACATTATGATGTCACAACGGGAACACAACACTTTGTTGTCACAACGGAACACAACACTATGTTGTCACAACGGAACACAACACTATGATGTCACAACGGAACACAACACTATGATGTCACAACGGAACACAACACTATGATGTCACAACGGGAACACAACACTATGTTGTCACAACGGAACAGAACACTATGATGTCACAACGGAACACAACACTATGATGTCACAACGGGAACACAACACTATGTTGTCACAACGGAACACAACACTATGATGTCACAACGGAACACAACACTATGATGTCACAACGGGAACACAACACTTTGTTGTCACAACGGAACACAACACTATGTTGTCACAACGGAACACAACACTATGATGTCACAACGGAACACAACACTATGATGTCACAACGCGAAAACAAAATTATGATGTCACAACGGGAACACAACACTATGATGTCACAACGGAAAACAACACTATGATGTCACAACGGAAAACAACACTATGATGTCACAACGGAATACAACACTATGACATCACAACGGGAACAAAACACTATGATTTCACAACAGGAACACAACATTATGATGTCACAACGGAACACAACACTATGATGTCACAACGGAAAAAAACACTATAATATCACAACGGAACACAACACTTTGATGTCACAACGGAACACAACATTATGACCTCACATCCGGAACCCAACACTATGATGTCACAACGGAACACAACACTATGATGTCACAACGGAACACAACATTATGTTGTCACAACAGAACACAACACTATGATGTCACAACGGGAACACAACACTATGTTGTCACAACGGAACAGAACACTATGATGTCACAACGGAACACAACACTATGATGTCACAACGGGAACACAACACTATGTTGTCACAACGGAACACAACACTATGATGTCACAACGGAACACAACACTATGATGTCACAACGGGAACACAACACTTTGTTGTCACAACGGAACACAACACTATGTTGTCACAACGGAACACAACACTATGATGTCACAACGGAACACAACACTATGATGTCACAACGGAACACAACACTATGACATCACAACGGGAACAAAACACTATGATGTCACAACGGGAACACAACACTATGATGTCACAATGGAACACAACACTATGATGTCACAACGAAAGAAAGCACTATGATGTAACAATGGAAAAAAACACTCTGATGTCACAACGGAACACAACACTATGATGTCACAACGGAACACAACACTATGATGTCACAACGGAAAAAAACCCTATAATATCACAATGGGAACACAACACTATGATGTCACAACGGAACACAACACTATGATGTCACAACGGAACACAACACTATGACATCACAACGGGAACAAAACACTATGATGTCACAACGGGAACACAACATTATGATGTCACAACGGGAACACAACACTATGATTTCACAACGGAACACAACACTATGATGTCACAACGGAAAAAAACAATATAATATCACAACGGAACACAACACTATGATGTCACAACGGAACACAACACTATGACCTCACATCCGGAACCCAACACTATGATGTCACAACGGAACACAACACTATGATGTCACAACGGGAACACAACACTATGTTGTCACAACGGAACAGAACACTATGATGTCACAACGGAACACAACACTATGATGTCACAACGGGAACACAACACTATGTTGTCACAACGGAACACAACACTATGATGTCACAACGGAACACAACACTATGATGTCACAACGGGAACACAACACTATGTTGTCACAACGGAACACAACACTATGATGTCACAACGGAACACAACACTATGATGTCACAACGGGAACACAACACTTTGTTGTCACAACGGAACACAACACTATGTTGTCAGAACGGAACACAACACTATGATGTCACAACGGAACACAACACTATGATGTCACAACGGGAACACAACATTATGATGTCACAACGGGAACACAACACTATGATGTCACAACGGAAAACAACACTATGATGTCACAACGGAAAACAACACTATGATGTCACAACGGAACACAACACTATGACATCACAACGGGAAAAAAACACTATGATTTCACAACGGGAACACAACATTATGATGTCACAACGGAACACAACACTATGATGTCACAACGGAAAAAAACACTCTAATATCACAACGGAACACAACACTTTGATGTCACAATGGAACACAACACTATGACCTCACATCCGGAACCCAACACTATGATGTCACAACGGAACACAACACTATGATGTCACAACGGGAACACAACACTATGTTGTCACAACGGAACAGAACACTATGATGTCACAACGGAACACAACACTATGATGTCACAACGGGAACACAACACTATGTTGTCACAACGGAACACAACACTATGATGTCACAACGGAACACAACATTATGTTGTCACAACGGGAACACAACACTTTGTTGTCACAACGGAACACAACACTATGTTGTCACAACGGAACACAACACTATGATGTCACAACGGAACCCAACACTATGATATCACAACGGAACACAACACTATGATGTCACAACGGGAACACAACACTATGTTGTCACAACGGAACAGAACACTATGATGTCACAACGGAACACAACACTATGATGTCACAACGGGAACACAACACTATGTTGTCACAACGGAACACAACACTATGATGTCACAACGGACCACAACACTATGATGTCACAACGGGAACACAACACTTTGTTGTCACAACGGAACACAACACTATGTTGTCACAACGGAACACAACACTATGATGTCACAACGGAACACAACACTATGATGTCACAACGGGAACACAACATTATGATGTCACAACGGGAACACAACACTATGATGTCACAACGGAAAACAACACTATGATGTCACAACGGAAAACAACACTATGACATCACAACGGGAACAAAACACTATGATTTCACAACGGGAACACAACATTATGATGTCACAACGGAACACAACACTATGATGTCACAACGGAAAAAAACACTCTAATATCACAACGGAACACAACACTTTGATGTCACAACGGAACACAACACTATGACCTCACATCCGGAACCCAACACTATGATGTCACAACGGGAACACAACATTATGTTGTCACAACAGAACACAACACTATGATGTCACAACGGGAACACAACACTATGTTGTCACAACGGAACAGAACACTATGATGTCACAATGGAACACAACATTATGATGTCACAACGGGAACACAACACTTTGTTGTCACAACGGAACACAACACTATGTTGTCATAACGGAACACAACACTATGATGTCACAACGGAACACAACACTATGATGTCACAACGGAACACAACACTATGACATCACAACGGGAACAAAACACTATGATGTCACAACGGAACACAACACTATGATGTCACAACGAAAGAAAACACTATGATGTAACAATGGAAAAAAACACTCTGATGTCACAATGGAACAAAACACTATGATGTCACAACGGAACACAACACTGTGATGTCACAACGGAACACAACACTATGACGTCACAAAGGAACACAACACTATGATGTCACAACGGAACACAACACTCTGATGTCACAACGGAACACAACACTATGATGTCACAACGGAACACAACACTATGATTTCACAACGGGAACACAACATTATGATGTCACAACGGGAACACAACACTATGATGTCACAACGGAACACAACACTATGATGTCACAACGGAACACAACACTATGATGTCACAACGGAAAAAAACACTATAATATCACAACGGGAACACAACACTATGATGTCACAACGTAACACAACACTATGATGTCACAACGGAACACAACACTATGACATCACAACGGGAACAAAACACTATGATGTCACAACGGGAACACAACATTATGATGTCACAACGGGAACACAACACTATGATGTCACAACGGAACACAACATTATGATGTCACAATGGAAAAAAACACTATAATATCACAACGGAACACAACACTATGATGTCACAACGGAACACAACACTATGACCTCACATCCGGAACCCAACACTATGATGTCACAACGGAACACAACACTATGATGTCACAACGGGAACACAACACTATGTTGTCACAACGGAACAGAACACTATGATGTCACAACGGAACACAACACTATGATGTCACAACGGGAACACAACACTATGTTGTCACAACGGAACACAACACTATGATGTCACAACGGAACACAACACTATGACATCACAACGGGAACAAAACACTATGATTTCACAACGGGAACACAACATTATGATGTCACAACGGAACACAACACTATGATGTCACAACGGAATAAAACACTCTAATATCACAACGGAACACAACACTTTGATGTCACAACGGAACACAACACTATGACCTCACATCCGGAACCCAACACTATGATGTCACAACGGAACACAACACTATGATGTCACAACGGGAACACAACATTATGTTGTCACAACAGAACACAACACTATGATGTCACAACGGGAACACAACACTATGTTGTCACAACGGAACAGAACACTATGATGTCACAACGGAACACAACATTATGATGTCACAACGGGAACAAAACACTTTGTTGTCACAACGGAACACAACACTATGTTGTCACAACGGAACACAACACTATGATGTCACAACGGAACACAACACTATGATGTCACAACGGAACAAAACACTATGACATCACAACGGGAACAAAACACTATGATGTCACAACGGGAACACAACACTATGATGTCACAATGGAACACAACACTATGATGTCACAACGAAAGAAAACACTATGATGTAACAATGGAAAAAAACACTCTGATGTCACAAAGGAACAAAACACTATGATGTCACAATGGAACACAACACTCTGATGTCACAACGGAACACAACACTATGACGTCACAACGGAACACAACACTATGACGTCACAATGGAACACAACACTATGATGTCACAACGGAACACAACACTCTGATGTCACAACGGAACACAACACTATGATGTCACAACGGAACACAACACTATGATGTCACAACGGGAACACAACATCATGATGTCACAACGGGAACACAACACTATGATGTCACAACGAACACAACACTATGATGTCACAACGGAACACAACACTATGATGTCACAACGGAAAAAAACACTATAATATCACAACGGGAACACAACACTATGATGTCACAACGGAACACAACACTATGATGTCACAACGGAACACAACACTATGACATCACAACGGGAACAAAACACTATGATGTCACAACGGGAACACAACATTATGATGTCACAACGGGAACACAACACTATGATGTCACAACGGAACACAACACTATGATGTCACAACGGAAAAAAACACTATAATATCACAACGGAACACAACACTATGATGTCACAACGGAACACAACACTATGACCTCACATCCGGAACTCAACACTATGATGTCACAACGGAACACAACACTATGATGTCACAACGGGAACACAACACTATGTTGTCACAACGGAACAGAACACTATGATGTCACAACAGAACACAACACTATGATGTCACAACGGGAACACAACACTATGTTGTCACAACGGAACACAACACTATGATGTCACAACGGAACACAACACTATGATGTCACAACGGGAACACAACACTTTGTTGTCACAACGGAACACAACACTATGTTGTCACAACGGAACACAACACTATGATGTCACAACGGAACACAACACTGTGATGTCACAACGGGAATACAACATTATGATGTCACAACGGGAACACAACACTATGATGTCACAACGGAAAACAACACTATGATGTCACAACGGAACACAACACTATGATGTCACAACGGAACACAACACTATGACATCACAACGGGAACAAAACACTATGATTTCACAACGGGAACACAACATTATGATGTCACAACGGAACACAACATTATGATGTCACAACGGAATAAAACACTCTAATATCACAACGGAACACAACACTTTGATGTCACAACGGAACACAACACTATGACCTCACATCCGGAACCCAACACTATGATGTCACAACGGAACACAACACTATGATGTCACAACGGGAACACAACATTATGTTGTCACAACAGAACACAACACTATGATGTCACAACGGGAACACAACACTATGTTGTCACAACGGAACAGAACACTATGATGTCACAACGGAACACAACACTATGATGTCACAACGGGAACACAACACTATGTTGTCACAACGGAACACAACACTATGATGTCACAACGGAACACAACATTATGTTGTCACAACGGGAACACAACACTTTGTTGCCACAACGGAAAACAACACTATGTTGTCACAACGGAACACAACACTATGATGTCACAACGGAACAGAACACTATGATGTCACAACGGAACACAACACTATGACATCACAACGGGAACAAAACTGTATGATGTCACAACGGGAACACAACATTATTATGTCACAACGGGAACACATCACTATGATGTCACAACGGAATACAACACTATGATGTCACAACGGAAAAAAACACTATAATATCACAACGGAACACAACACTATGATGTCACAATGGAACAAAAAACACTCTGATGTCACAACGGAACACAACACTATGATGTCACAACGGAACACAACACTATGATGTCACAACGGAAAAAAACACTATAATATCACAACGGAACACAACACTATGATGTCACAACGGAACACAACACTATGACCTCACATCCGGAACCCAACACTATGATGTCACAACGGAACACAACACTATGATGTCACAACGGGAACACAACATTATGTTGTCACAACAGAACACAACACTATGATGTCACAACGGGAACACAACACTATGTTGTCACAACGGAACAGAACACTATGATTTCACAACGGAACACAACACTATGATGTCTTAACGAGAACACAACACTATGTTGTCACAACGGAACACAACACTATGATGTCACAACGGAACACAACATTATGATGTCACAATGGGAACACAACACTTTGTTGTCACAATGGAACACAACACTATGTTTTCACAACGGAACACAACACTATGATGTCACAACGGAACACAACACTATGACATCACAACGGGAAAACAACACTATGATGTCACAACGGGAACACAACACTATGATGTCACAACGAAAAAAAAACTATGATGTAACAATGGAAAAAAACACTCTGATGTCACAACGGAACAAAACACTTTGATGTCACAATGGAACACAACACTATGACGTCACAACGGGAACACAGCACTATGATGTCACAACGGGAACACAACACTATGATGTCACAATGGAACACAACACTATGATGTCACAACGAAAAAAAACACTATGATGTAACAATGGAAAAAAACACTCTGATGTCACAACGGAACAAAACACTATGACTTCACAACGGGAACACAACACTATGATGTCACAACGGGAACACAACACTATGATGTCACAATGGAACACAACACTATGATGTCACAACGAAAAAAAACACTATGATGTAACAATGGAGAAAAACACTCTGATGTCACAACGGAACAAAACACTATGTTGTCGCAACGGAACAGAACACTATGATGTCACAACGGAACACAACACTATGATGTCTTAACGAGAACACAACACTATGTTGTCACAACGGAACACAACACTATGATGTCACAACGGAACACAACACTATGTTGTCACAACGGAACACAACACTATGTTTTCACAACGGAACAGAACACTATGATGTCACAACGGAACACAACACTATGATGTCTTAACGAGAACACAACACTATGTTGTCACAACGGAACACAACACTATGTTTTCACAACGGAACACAACACTATGATGTCACAACGGAACACAACACTATGATGTCACAACGGAACACAACACTATGATGTCACAACGGAACACAACACTATGACATCACAACGGGAACACAACACTATGATGTCACAACGGGAACACAACACTATGATGTCACAACGAAAAAAAAACTATGATGTAACAATGGAAAAAAACACTCTGATGTCACAACGGAACAAAACACTTTGATGTCACAATGGAACACAACACTATGACGTCACAACGGGAACACAGCACTATGATGTCACAACGGGAACACAACACTATGATGTCACAATGGAACACAACACTAGGATGTCACAACGAAAAAAAACACTATGATGTAACAATGGAAAAAAACACTCTGATGTCACAACGGAACAAACACTATGACTTCACAACGGGAACACAACACTATGATGTCACAACGGGAACACAACACTATGATGTCACAATGGAACACAACACTATGATGTCACAACGAAAAAAAACACTATGATGTAACAATGGAAAAAAACACTCTGATGTCACAACGGAACAAAACACTATGACGTCACAACGGGAACACAACACTATGATGTCACAACGGGAACACAACACTATGATGTCACAATGGAACACAACACTATGATGTCACAACGAAAAAAAACACTATGATGTAACAATGGAAAAAAAACACTCTGATGTCACAACGGAACAAAACACTATGATGTCAGAATGGAACACAACACTCTGATGTCACAACGGAACACAACACTATGATGTCACAACGGAACACAACACTATGATGTCACAACGGGAACACAACACTATGATGTCACAACGGAACACAACACTTTGATGTCACAACGGAACACAACATTATGACCTCACATCCGGAACCCAACACTATGATGTCACAACGGAACACAACACTATGATGTCACAACAGGAACACAACATTATGATGTCACAATGGAACACAACACTGTGATGTCACAACGAAAGAAAACACTATGATGTAACAATGGAAAAAAACACTCTGATGTCACAACGGAACACAACACTATGATGTCACAACGGAACACAACACTATGATGTCACAACGGGAACACAACACTTTGTTGTCACAACGGAACACAACACTATGTTGTCACAACGGAACACAACACTATGATGTCACAACGGAAAACAACCACTATGATGTCACAACGGGAACACAACACTATGATGTCACAATGGAACACAACACTATGATGTCACAACGAAAGAAAACACTATGATGTAACAATGGAAAAAAACACTCTGATGTCACAAAAGGAACAAAACACTATGATGTCACAATGGAACACAACACTCTGATGTCACAACGGAACACAACACTATGACGTCACAACGGAACACAACACTCTGATGTCACAACGGAACACAACACTATGATGTCACAACGGAACACAACACTATGATGTCACAACGGGAACACAACATTATGATGTCACAACGGGAACACAACACTATGATGTCACAATGGAACACAACACTATGATGTCACAACGGAACACAACACTATGATGTCACAACGGAAAAAAACACTATAATATCACAACGGGAACACAACACTATGATGTCACAACGGAACACAACACTATGATGTCACAACGGAACAGAACACTATGATGTCACAACGGAACACAACACTATGATGTCACAAAGGGAACACAACACTATGTTGTCACAACAGAACACAACACTATGATGTCACAACGGGAACACAACACTATGATGTCACAACGGAACACAACACTATGATGTCACAACGGAACAGAACACTATGATGTCACAACGGAACACAACACTATGATGTCACAACGGGAACACAACACTATGTTGTCACAACGGAACAGAACACTATGATGTCACAACGGAACACAACACTATGATGTCACAACGGGAACACAACACTATGTTGTCACAACGGAACACAACATTATGATGTCACAACGGGAACACAACACTATGATGTCACAACGGAACACAACACTATGATGTCACAACGAAAGAAAGCACTATGATGTAACAATGGAAAAAAACACTCTGATGTCACAACGGAACACAACACTATGATGTCACAACGGAACACAACACTATGATGTCACAACGGAAAAAAACCCCATAATATCACAACGGGAACACAACACTATGATGTCACAACGGAACACAACACTATGATGTCACAACGGAACACAACACTATGACATCACAACGGGAACAAAACACTATGATGTCACAACGGGAACACAACATTATGATGTCACAACTTGAACACAACACTATGATTTCAAAACGGAACACAACACTATGATGTCACAACGGAAAAAAACACTATAATATCACAAAGGAACACAACACTATGATGTCCCAACGGAACACAACACTATGACCTCACATCCGGAACCCAACACTATGATGTCACAACGGAACACAACACTATGATGTCACAACGGGAACACAACACTATGTTGTCACAACGGAACAGAACACTATGATGTCACAACGGAACACAACACTATGATGTCACAACGGGAACACAACACTATGTTGTCACAACGGAACACAACACTATGATGTCACAACGGAACACAACACTATGATGTCACAACGGGAACACAACACTATGTTGTCACAACGGAACACAACACTATGATGTCACAACTGAACACAACACTATGATGTCACAACGGGAACACAACACTTTGTTGTCACAACGGAACACAACACTATGTTGTCACAACGGAACACAACACTATGATGTCAAAACGGAACACAACACTATGATGTCACAACGGGAAAACAACATTATGATGTCACAACGGGAACACAACACTATGATGTCACAACGGAAAACAACACTATGATGTCACAACGGAAAACAACACTATGATGTCACAACGGAACACAACACTATGACATCACAACGGGAACAAAACACTATGATTTCACAACGGGAACACAACATTATGATTTCACAACGGAACACAACACTATGATGTCACAACGGAAAAAAAACACTCTAATATCACAACGGAACACAACACTTTGATGTCACAACGGAACACAACACTATGACCTCACATCCGGAACCCAACACTATGATGTCACAACGGAACACAACACTATGATGTCACAACGGGAACACAACATTATGTTGTCACAACAGAACACAACACTATGATGTCACAACGGGAACACAACACTATGTTGTCACAACGGAACAGAACACTATGATGTCACAACGGAACACAACACTATGATGTCACAACGGGAACACAACACTATGTTGTCACAACGGAACACAACACTATGATGTCACAACGGAACACAACATTATGTTGTCACAACGGGAACACAACACTTTGTTGTCACAACGGAACACAACACTATGTTGTCACAACGGAACACAACACTATGATGTCACAACGGAACCCAACACTATCATGTCACAACGGAACACAACACTATGATGTCACAACGGGAACACAACACTATGTTGTCACAACGGACCACAACACTATGATGTCACAACGGGAACACAACACTTTGTTGTCACAACGGAACACAACACTATGTTGTCACAACGGAACACAACACTATGATGTCACAACGGAACACAACACTATGATGTCACAACGAAAGAAAGCACTATGATGTAACAATGGAAAAAAACACTCTGATGTCACAACGGAACACAACACTATGATGTCACAACGGAACACAACACTATGATGTCACAACGGAAAAAAACCCTATAATATCACAACGGGAACACAACACTATGATGTCACAACGGAACACAACACTATGATGTCACAACGGAACACAACACTATGACATCACAACGGGAACAAAACACTATGATGTCACAACGGGAACACAACATTATGATGTCACAACGGGAACACAACACTATGATTTCAAAACGGAACACAACACTATGATGTCACAACGGAAAAAAACACTATAATATCACAACGGAACACAACACTATGATGTCCCAACGGAACACAACACTATGACCTCACATCCGGAACCCAACACTATGATGTCACAACGGAACACAACACTATGATGTCACAACGGGAACACAACACTATGTTGTCACAACGGAACAGAACACTATGATGTCACAACGGAACACAACACTATGATGTCACAACGGGAACACAACACTATGTTGTCACAACGGAACACAACACTATGATGTCACAACGGAACACAACACTATGATGTCACAACGGGAACACAACACTATGTTGTCACAACGGAACACAACACTATGATGTCACAACTGAACACAACACTATGATGTCACAACGGGAACACAACACTTTGTTGTCACAACGGAACACAACACTATGTTGTCACAACGGAACACAACACTATGATGTCACAACGGAACACAACACTATGATGTCACAACGGGAAAACAACATTATGATGTCACAACGGGAACACAACACTATGATGTCACAACGGAAAACAACACTATGATGTCACAACGGAAAACAACACTATGATGTCACAACGGAACACAACACTATGACATCACAACGGGAACAAAACACTATGATTTCACAACGGGAACACAACATTATGATGTCACAACGGAACACAACACTATGATGTCACAACGGAAAAAAACACTCTAATATCACAACGGAACACAACACTTTGATGTCACAACGGAACACAACACTATGACCTCACATCCGGAACCCAACACTATGATGTCACAACGGAACACAACACTATGATGTCACAACGGGAACACAACATTATGTTGTCACAACAGAACACAACACTATGATGTCACAACGGGAACACAACACTATGTTGTCACAACGGAACAGAACACTATGATGTCACAACGGAACACAACACTATGATGTCACAACGGGAACACAACACTATGTTGTCACAACGGAACACAACACTATGATGTCACAACGGAACACAACATTATGTTGTCACAACGGGAACACAACACTTTGTTGTCACAACGGAACACAACACTATGTTGTCACAACGGAACACAACACTATGATGTCACAACGGAACCCAACACTATCATGTCACAACGGAACACAACACTATGATGTCACAACGGGAACACAACACTATGTTGTCACAATGGACCACAACACTATGATGTCACAACGGGAACACAACACTTTGTTGTCACAACGGAACACAACACTATGTTGTCACAACGGAACACAACACTATGATGTCACAACGGAACACAACACTATGATGTCACAACGGGAACACAACATTATGATGTCACAACGGGAACACAACACTATGATGTCACAACGGAAAACAACACTATGATGTCACAACGGAACACAACACTTTGATGTCACAACGGAACACAACACTATGACCTCACATCCGGAACCCAACACTATGATGTCACAACGGAACACAACACTATGATGTCACAACGGGAACACAACATTATGTTGTCACAACAGAACACAACACTATGATGTCACAACGGGAACACAACACTATGTTGTCACAACGGAACAGAACACTATGATGTCACAATGGAACACAACATTATGTTGTCACAACGGGAACACAACACTATGACGTCACAATGGAACACAACACTATGATGTCACAACGGAACACAACACTATGATGTCACAACGGGAACACAACACTTTGTTGTCACAACGGAACACAACACTTTGTTGTCACAACGGAACACAACACTATGACCTCACATCCGGAACCCAACACTATGATGTCACAACGGAACACAACACTATGACCTAACATCCGGAACCCAACACTATGATGTCACAACGGAACACAACACTATGATGTCACAACAGGAACACAACATTATGTTGTCACAACAGAACACAACACTATGATGTCACAACGGGAACACAACACTATGTTGTCACAACGGAACAGAACACTATGATGTCACAAAAGAACACAACACTATGATGTCACAACGGGAACACAACACTATGATGTCACAACGGAAAACAACACTATGATGTCACAACGGAAAACAACACTATGATGTCACAACGGAAAACAACACTATGATGTCACAACGGAACACAACACTATGACATCACAACGGGAAAAAAACACTATGATTTCACAACGGGAACACAACATTATGATGTCACAACGGAACACAACACTATGATGTCACAACGGAAAAAAATACTCTAATATCACAACGGAACACAACACTTTGATGTCACAACGGAACACAACACTATGACCTCACATCCGGAACCCAACACTATGATGTCACAACGGAACACAACATTATGTTGTCACAACAGAACACAACACTATGATGTCACAACGGGAACACAACACTATGTTGTCACAACGGAACAGAACACTATGATGTCACAATGGAACACAACATTATGTTGTCACAACGGGAACACAACACTATGACGTCACAATGGAACACAACACTATGATGTCACAACGGAACACAACACTATGATGTCACAACGGGAACACAACACTTTGTTGTCACAACGGAACACAACACTTTGTTGTCACAACGGAACACAACACTATGACCTCACATCCGGAACCCAACACTATGATGTCACAACGGAACACAACACTATGACCTAACATCCGGAACCCAACACTATGATGTCACAACGGAACACAACACTATGATGTCACAACAGGAACACAACATTATGTTGTCACAACAGAACACAACACTATGATGTCACAACGGGAACACAACACTATGTTGTCACAACGGAACAGAACACTATGATGTCACAAAAGAACACAACACTATGATGTCACAACGGGAACACAACACTATGTTGTCACAACAGAACACAACACTATGATGTCACAACGGGAACACAACACTATGTTGTCACAACGGAACACAACACTATGACATCACAACGGGAACAAAACACTATGATGTCACAACGGGAACACAATATTATGATGTCACAACGGGAACACAACACTATGATGTCACAACGGAACACAACACTATGATGTCACAACGGAAAAAAACACTATAATATCACAACGGAACACAACACTATGATGTCACAACGGAATACAACAGTATGACCTCACATCCGGAACCCAACACATAATGTCACAACGGAACACAACACTATGATGTCACAACGGAACAGAACACTATGATGTCACAACGGGAACACAACACTATGTTGTCACAACGGAACAGAACACTATGATGTCACAACGGAACACAACACTATGTTGTCACAACAGAACACAACACTATGATGTCACAATGGGAACACAACACTATGTTATCACAACGGAACAGAACACTATGATGTCACAACGGAACACAACACTATGATGTCACAACGGGAACACAACACTATGTTGTCACAACGGAACACAACACTATGATGTCACAACGGAACACAACACTATGACCTCACATCCGGAACCAAACACTATGACCTCACATCCGGAACCCAACACTATGATGTCACAACGGAACACAACACTATGATGTCACAACGGGAACACAACATTATGTTGTCACAACAGAACACAACACTATGATGTCACAACGGGAACACAACACTATGTTGTCACAACGGAACAGAAAACTATGTTGTCACAACGGAACACAATACTATGCTGTCACAACGAAAAAAAAACTATGATGTAACAATGGAAAAAAACACTCTGATGTCACAACGGAACTAAACACTTTGATGTCACAATGGAACACAACACTATGACTTCACAACGGGAAGACAACACTATGATGTCACAACGGAACACAACACTATGATGTCACAACGGAACACAACACTATGACATCACAACGGGAACACAACACTATGATGTCAACACGGAACACAACTCTATGACGTCACAACGGAACACAACACTATAATGTCACAACGGAACACAACACTCTGATGTCACAATGGAACACAACACTATGACATCACAACGGGAACACAACACTATGATGTCAACACGGAACACAACTCTATGACGTCACAACGGAACACAACACTATAATGTCACAACGGAACACAACACTCTGATGTCACAACGGAACACAACACTATGACGTCACAACGGGAACACAACACTATGATGTCACAACGAGAACAAGACACTATGATGTCACAATGGAACACAGCACTATGATGTCACAACGAAAAAAAACACTATGATGTAACAATGGAAAAAAAACACTCTGATGTCACAACGGAACAAAACACTATGATGTCACAATGGAACACAACACTATGATGTCACAACGGAACACAACACTATGACGTCACAACGGAACACAACACTATGACGTCACAATGGAACACAACACTATGATGTAACAACGGAACACAACACTATGATGTCACAACGGAACACAACACTATGATGTCACAACGGAACACAACACTATGACGTCACAACGGGAACACAACATTATGATGTCACAACGGGAACACAACACTATGATGTCACAACGGAACACAACACTATGACGTCACAACGGGAACACAACACTATGATGTCACAGCAGGAACACAACACTATGATGTCACAACGAAAAAAAAACTATGATGTAACAATGGAAAAAAACACTCTGATGTCACAACGGAACAAAACACTTTGATGTCACAATGGAACACAACACTATGACGTCACAACGGGAACACAACACTATGATGTCACAACGGGAACACAACACTATGATGTCAACACGGAACACAACTCTATGACGTCACAACGGAACACAACACTATGATGGCACAACGGAACACAACACTCTGATGTCACAACGGAACACAACACTATGATGTCACAACGAAAAAAAACACTATGATGTCACAATGGAAAAAAACACTCTGATGTCACAACGGAACAAAACACTATGATGTCACAATGGAACACAACACTCTGATATCACAACGGAACACAACACTATGACGTCACAATGGAACACAACACTATGATGTAACAACGGAACAAAACACTATGACGTCAGAACGGGAACACAACATTATGATGTCACAACGGGAACACAACACTATGATGTCACAACGGAACACAACACTATGATGTCACAACGGAACAGAACACTATGACGTCACAACGGGAACACAACACTATGATGTCACAGCAGGAACACAACACTATGATGTCCCAACGAAAAAAAAACTATGATGTAACAATGGAAAAAAACACTCTGATGTCACAAGGGAACAAAACACTTTGATGTCACAATGGAACACAACACTATGATGTCACAACGGGAACACAACACTATGACGTCACAACGGAACACAACACTATGATGTCACAACGGAACACAATACTCTGATGTCACAACGGAACACAACACTATGACGTCACAACGGGAACACAACACTATGATGTCACAATGGAACACAACACTATGATGTCACAACGAAAAAAAACACTATGATGTAACAATGGAAAAAAACACTCTGATGTCACAACGGAACAAAACACTATGATGTCACAATGGAACACAACACTCTGATGTCACAACGGAACACAACACTATGACGTCACAACGGGAACACAACACTATGATGTCACAACGGAACACAACACTCTGATGTCACAACGGAACACAACACTATGACGTCACAACGGGCACACAACATTATGATGTCACAACGGGAACACAACACTATGATGTCACAACGGAACACAACACTATGATGTCACAACGGAACACAACACTATGACATCAGAACAGGAATACAACACTATGATGTCACAACGGAACACAACACTATGATGTCACAACGGAACACAACACTATGATGTCACAACGGGAACACAACACTTTGTTGTCACAACGGAACACAACACTATGTTGTCACAACGGAACACAACACTATGACCTCACATCAGTAACCCAACACTATGACCTCACATCCGGAACCCAAAACTATGATGTCACAACGGAACACAACACTATGATGTCACAACGGGAACACAACATTATGTTGTCACAACAGAACACAACACTATGTTGTCACAACGGAACACAACACTATGATGTCACAACGGAACACAACACTATGATGTCACAACGGAACACAACACTATGACATCACAACGGGAACAAAACTCTATGATGTCACAACGGGAACACAACATTATTATGTCACAACGGGAACACATCACTATGATGTCACAACGGAACACAACACTATGATGTCACAACGGAAAAAAACACTATAATATCACAACGGAACACAACACTATGATGTCACAATGGAACACAAAACACTCTGATGTCACAACGGAACACAACACTATGATGTCACAACGGAACACAACACTATGATGTCACAACGGAACACAACACTATGACGTCACAACGGGAACACAACACTATGATGTCACAGCAGGAACACAACACTATGATGTCACAACGAAAAAAAAAACTATGATGTAACAATGGAAAAAAACACTCTGATGTCACAACGGAACAAAACACTTTGATGTCACAATGGAACACAACACTATGACGTCACAACGGGAACACAACACTATGATGTCACAACGGGAACACAACACTATGATGTCAACACGGAACACAACTCTATGACGTCACAACGGAACACAACACTATGATGGCACAACGGAACACAACACTCTGATGTCACAACGGAACACAACACTATGATGTCACAACGAAAAAAAACACTATGATGTCACAATGGAAAAAAACACTCTGATGTCACAACGGAACAAAACACTATGATGTCACAATGGAACACAACACTCTGATATCACAACGGAACACAACACTATGACGTCACAATGGAACACAAAACTATGATGTAACAACGGAACAAAACACTCTGATGTCACAACGGAACACAACACTATGACGTCAGAACGGGAACACAACATTATGATGTCACAACGGGAACACAACACTATGATGTCACAACGGAACACAACACTATGATGTCACAACGGAACAGAACACTATGACGTCACAACGGGAACACAACACTATGATGTCACAGCAGGAACACAACACTATGATGTCCCAACGAAAAAATAACTATGATGTCACAATGGAAAAAAACACTCTGATGTCACAAGGGAACAAAACACTTTGATGTCACAATGGAACACAACACTATGATGTCACAACGGGAACACAACACTATGACGTCACAACGGAACACAACACTATGATGTCACAACGGAACACAATACTCTGATGTCACAACGGAACACAACACTATGACGTCACAACGGGAACACAACACTATGATGTCACAATGGAACACAACACTATGATGTCACAACGAAAAAAAACACTATGATGTAACAATGGAAAAAAACACTCTGATGTCACAACGGAACAAAACACTATGATGTCACAATGGAACACAACACTCTGATGTCACAACGGAACACAACACTATGACGTCACAACGGAACACAACACTATGACGTCACAATGGAACACAACACTATGATGTCACAACGGAACACAACACTATGATGTCACAACGGAACACAACACTCTGATGTCACAACGGAACACAACACTATGACGTCACAACGGGCACACAACATTATGTTGTCACAACGGGAACACAACACTTTGTTGTCACAACGGAACACAACACTATGTTGTCACAACGGAACACAACACTATGATGTCACAACGGAACCCAACACTATGATGTCACAACGGAACACAACACTATGATGTCACAACGGGAACACAACACTATGTTGTCACAACGGACCACAACACTATGATGTCACAACGGGAACACAACACTATGATGTCACAACGGAACACAACACTATGATGTCACAACGGGAACACAACATTATGATGTCACAACGGGAACACAACACTATGATGTCACAACGGAAAACAACACTATGATGTCACAACGGAAAAAAACACTATGATGTCACAACGGAACACAACACTATGACGTCACAACGGGAAAAAAACACTATGATTTCACAACGGGAACACAACATTATGATGTCACAACGGAACACAACACTATGATGTCACAACGGAAAAAAATACTCTAATATCACAACGGAACACAACACTTTGATGTCACAACGGAACACAACACTATGTTGTCACAACGGAACACAACACTATGATGTCACAACGGAACACAACACTATGACGTCACAACGGGAACACAACACTATGATGTCACAGCAGGAACACAACACTATGATGTCACAACGAAAAAAAAAACTATGATGTAACAATGGAAAAAAACACTCTGATGTCACAACGGAACAAAACACTATGATGTCAACACGGAACACAACTCTATGACGTCACAACGGAACACAACACTATGATGGCACAACGGAACACAACACTATGATGTCACAACGGGAACACAACACTATGATGTCAACACGGAACACAACTCTATGACGTCACAACGGAACACAACACTATGATGGCACAACGGAACACAACACTCTGATGTCACAACGGAACACAACACTATGATGTCACAACGAAAAAAAACACTATGATGTCACAATGGAAAAAAACACTCTGATGTCACAACGGAACAAAACACTATGATGTCACAATGGAACACAACACTCTGATATCACAACGGAACACAACACTATGACGTCACAATGGAACACAACACTATGATGTAACAACGGAACAAAACACTCTGATGTCACAACGGAACACAACACTATGACGTCAGAACGGGAACACAACATTATGATGTCACAACGGGAACACAACACTATGATGTCACAACGGAACACAACACTATGATGTCACAACGGAACAGAACACTATGACGTCACAACGGGAACACAACACTATGATGTCACAGCAGGAACACAACACTATGATGTCTCAACGAAAAAAAAACTATGATGTAACAATGGAAAAAAACACTCTGATGTCACAAGGGAACAAAACACTTTGATGTCACAATGGAACACAACACTATGATGTCACAACGGGAACACAACACTATGACGTCACAACGGAACACAACACTATGATGTCACAACGGAACACAATACTCTGATGTCACAACGGAACACAACACTATGACGTCACAACGGGAACACAACACTATGATGTCACAACGAAAAAAAACACTATGATGTAACAATGGAAAAAAACACTCTGATGTCACAACGGAACAAAACACTATGATGTCACAATGGAACACAACACTCTGATGTCACAACGGAACACAACACTATGACGTCACAACGGAACACAACACTATGACGTCACAATGGAACACAACACTATGATGTCACAACGGAACACAACACTATGATGTCACAACGGAACACAACACTCTGATGTCACAACGGAACACAACACTATGACGTCACAACGGGCACACAACATTATGTTGTCACAACGGGAACACAACACTTTGTTGTCACAACGGAACACAACACTATGTTGTCACAACGGAACACAACACTATGATGTCACAACGGAACCCAACACTATGATGTCACAACGGAACACAACACTATGATGTCACAACGGGAACACAACACTATGTTGTCACAACGGACCACAACACTATGATGTCACAACGGGAACACAACACTTTGTTGTCACAACGGAACACAACACTATGTTGTCACAACGGAACACAACACTATGATGTCACAACGGAACACAACACTATGATGTCACAACGGGAACACAACATTATGATGTCACAACGGGAACACAACACTATGATGTCACAACGGAAAACAACACTATGATGTCACAACGGAAAAAAACACTATGATGTCACAACGGAACACAACACTATGACGTCACAACGGGAAAAAAACACTATGATTTCACAACGGGAACACAACATTATGATGTCACAACGGAACACAACACTATGATGTCACAACGGAAAAAAATACTCTAATATCACAACGGAACACAACACTTTGATGTCACAACGGAACACAACACTATGACCTCACATCCGGAACCCAACACTATGATGTCACAACGGAACACAACACTATGATGTCACAACGGGAACACAACATTATGTTGTCACAACAGAACACAACACTATGATGTCACAACGGGAACACAACACTATGTTGTCACAACGGAACAGAACACTATGATGTCACAATGGAACACAACATTATGATGTCACAACGGGAACACAACACTTTGTTGTCACAACGGAACACAACACTATGTTGTCACAACGGAACACAACACTATGATGTCACAACGGAACACAACACTATGATGTCACAACGGAACACAACACTATGACATCACAACGGGAACAAAACACTATGATGTCACAACGGGAACACAACACTATGATGTCACAATGGAACACAACACTATGATGTCACAACGAAAGAAAACACTATGATGTAACAATGGTAAAAAACACTCTGATGTCACAATGGAACAAAACACTATGATGTCACAACGGAACACAACACTATGACGTCACAACGGAACACAACACTATGACGTCACAATGGAACACAACACTATGATGTCACAACGGAACACAACACTCTGATGTCACAACGGAACACAACACTATGATGTCACAACGGAACACAACACTATGATGTCACAACGGGAACACAACATTATGATGTCACAACGGGAACACAACACTATGATGTCACAACGGAACACAACACTATGATGTCACAACGGAACACAACACTATGATGTCACAACGGAAAAAAACACTATAATATCACAACGGGAACACAACACTATGATGTCACAACGGAACACAACACTATGACATCACAACGGGAACAAAACACTATGATGTCACAACGGGAACACAACATTATTATGTCACAACGGGAACACAACACTATGTTGTCACAACGGAACACAACATTATGATGTCACAACGGAACACAACACTATGATGTCACAACGGGAACACAACATTATGTTGTCACAACGGAACACAACACTATGACCTCACATCTGGAACCCAACACTATGATGTCACAACGGAACACAACACTATGATGTCACAACGGGAACACAACACTATGTTGTCACAACGGAACAGAACACTATGATGCCACAACAGAACACAACACTATGATGTCACAACGGGAACACAACACTATGTTGTCACAACGGAACACAACACTATGATGTCACAACGGAACACAACACTATGATGTCACAACGGAACACAACATTATGATGTCACAACGGGAACACAACACTATGATGTCACAACGGAAAACAACACTATGATGTCACAACGGAAAACAACACTATGATGTCACAACGGAACACAACACTATGATGTCACAACGGAACCCAACACTATCATGTCACAACGGAACACAACACTATGATGTCACAACGGGAACACAACACTATGTTGTCACAACGGACCACAACACTATGATGTCACAACGGGAACACAACACTTTGTTGTCACAACGGAACACAACACTGTGTTGTCACAACGGAACACAACACTATGATGTCACAACGGAACACAACACTATGATGTCACAACGGGAACACAACATTATGATGTCACAACGGGAACACAACACTATGATGTCACAACGGAAAACAACACTATGATGTCACAACGGAAAACAACACTATGATGTCACAACGGAACACAACACTATGACATCACAACGGGAAAAAAACACTATGATTTCACAACGGGAACACAACATTATGATGTCACAACGGAACACAACACTATGATGTCACAACGGAAAAAAATACTCTAATATCACAACGGAACACAACACTTTGATGTCACAACGTAACACAACACTATGACCTCACATCCGGAACCCAACACTATGATGTCACAACGGAACACAACACTATGATGTCACAACGGGAACACAACATTATGTTGTCACAACAGAACACAACACTATGATGTCACAACGGGAACACAACACTATGTTGTCACAACGGAACAGAACACTATGATGTCACAATGGAACACAACATTATGTTGTCACAACGGGAACACAACACTATGTTGTCACAACGGAACAGAACACTTTGTTGTCACAACGGAACACAACACTATGTTGTCACAACGGAACAAAACATTATGTTGTCACAACAGAATACAACACTATGATGTCACAACGGGAACACAACACTATGTTGTCACAACGGAACACAACACTATGATGTCACAACGGAACACAACATTATGTTGTCACAACGGGAACACAACACTTTGTTGTCACAACGGAACACAACACTATGTTGTCACAACGGAACACAACACTATGATGTCACAACGGAACCCAACACTATGATGTCACAACGGAACACAACACTATGATGTCACAACGGGAACACAACACTATGTTGTCACAACGGACCACAACACTATGATGTCACAACGGGAACACAACACTTTGTTGTCACAACGGAACACAACACTATGTTGTCACAACGGAACACAACACTATGATGTCACAACGGAACACAACACTATGATGTCACAACGGGAACACAACATTATGATGTCACAACGGGAACACAACACTATGATGTCACAACGGAAAACAACACTATGATGTCACAACGGAAAAAAACACTATGATGTCACAACGGAACACAACACTATGACATCACAACGGGAAAAAAACACTATGATTTCACAACGGGAACACAACATTATGATGTCACAACGGAACACAACACTATGATGTCACAACGGAAAAAAATACTCTAATATCACAACGGAACACAACACTTTGATGTCACAACGGAACACAACACTATGACCTCACATCCGGAACCCAACACTATGATGTCACAACGGAACACAACACTATGATGTCACAACGGGAACACAACATTATGTTGTCACAACAGAACACAACACTATGATGTCACAACGGGAACACAACACTATGTTGTCACAACGGAACAGAACACTATGATGTCACAATGGAACACAACATTATGATGTCACAACGGGAACACAACACTTTGTTGTCACAACGGAACACAACACTATGATGTCACAACGGAACACAACACTATGATGTCACAACGGAACACAACACTATGATGTCACAACGGAACACAACACTATGACATCACAACGGGAACAAAACACTATGATGTCACAACGGGAACACAACACTATGATGTCACAATGGAACACAACACTATGATGTCACAACGAAAGAAAACACTATGATGTAACAATGGAAAAAAACACTGATGTCACAATGGAACAAAACACTATGATGTCACAACGGAACACAACACTATGATGTCACAACGGAACACAACACTATGACATCACAACGGGACCAAAACATTATGATGTCACAACGGGAACACAACACTATGATGTCACAATGGAACACAACACTATGATGTCACAACGAAAGAAAACACTATGATGTAACAATCGAAAAAAACACTCTCTCACAAAGGAACAAAACACTATGATGTCACAATGGAACACAAAACTCTGATGTCACAACGGAACACAACACTATGACGTCACAACGGAACACAACACTATGACGTCACAATGGAACACAACACTATGATGTCACAACGGAACACAACACTCTGATGTCACAACGGAACACAACACTATGATGTCACAACGGAACACAACACTATGATGTCACAACGGGAACACAACATTATGATGTCACAACGGGAACACAACACTATGATGTCACAACGGGAACACAACATTATTATGTCACAACGGGAACACATCACTATGATGTCACAACGGAACACAACACTATGATGTCACAACGGAAAAAAACACTATAATATCACAACGGAACACAACACTATGATGTCACAATGGAACACAAAACACTCTGATGTCACAACGGAACACAACACTATGATGTCACAACGGAACACAACACTATGATGTCACAACGGAACACAACACTATGACGTCACAACGGGAACACAACACTATGATGTCACAGCAGGAACACAACACTATGATGTCACAACGAAAAAAAAAACTATGATTTAACAATGGAAAAAAACACTCTGATGTCACAACGGAACAAAACACTTTGATGTCACAATGGAACACAACACTATGACGTCACAACGGGAACACAACACTATGATGTCACAACGGGAACACAACACTATGATGTCAACACGGAACACAACTCTATGACGTCACAACGGAACACAACACTATGATGGCACAACGGAACACAACACTCTGATGTCACAACGGAACACAACACTATGATGTCACAACGAAAAAAAACACTATGATGTCACAATGGAAAAAAACACTCTGATGTCACAACGGAACAAAACACTATGATGTCACAATGGAACACAACACTCTGATATCACAACGGAACACAACACTATGACGTCACAATGGAACACAACACTATGATGTAACAACGGAACAAAACACTCTGATGTCACAACGGAACACAACACTATGACGTCAGAACGGGAACACAACATTATGATGTCACAACGGGAACACAACACTATGATGTCACAACGGAACACAACACTATGATGTCACAACGGAACAGAACACTATGACGTCACAACGGGAACACAACACTATGATGTCACAGCAGGAACACAACACTATGATGTCCCAACGAAAAAAAAACTATGATGTAACAATGGAAAAAAACACTCTGATGTCACAAGGGAACAAAACACTTTGATGTCACAATGGAACACAACACTATGATGTCACAACGGGAACACAACACTATGACGTCACAACGGAACACAACACTATGATGTCACAACGGAACACAATACTCTGATGTCACAACGGAACACAACACTATGACGTCACAACGGGAACACAACACTATGATGTCACAATGGAACACAACACTATGATGTCACAACGAAAAAAAACACTATGATGTAACAATGGAAAAAAACACTCTGATGTCACAACGGAACAAAACACTATGATGTCACAATGGAACACAACACTCTGATGTCACAACGGAACACAACACTATGACGTCACAACGGAACACAACACTATGACGTCACAATGGAACACAACACTATGATGTCACAACGGAACACAACACTATGATGTCACAACGGAACACAACACTCTGATGTCACAACGGAACACAACACTATGACGTCACAACGGGCACACAACATTATGTTGTCACAACGGGAACACAACACTTTGTTGTCACAACGGAACACAACACTATGTTGTCACAACGGAACACAACACTATGATGTCACAACGGAACCCAACACTATGATGTCACAACGGAACCCAACACTATGATGTCACAACGGGAACACAACACTATGTTGTCACAACGGACCACAACACTATGATGTCACAACGGGAACACAACACTTTGTTGTCACAACGGAACACAACACTATGTTGTCACAACGGAACACAACACTATGATGTCACAACGGAACACAACACTATGATGTCACAACGGGAACACAACATTATGATGTCACAACGGGAACACAACACTATGATGTCACAACGGAAAACAACACTATGATGTCACAACGGAAAAAAACACTATGATGTCACAACGGAACACAACACTATGACGTCACAACGGGAAAAAAACACTATGATTTCACAACGGGAACACAACATTATGATGTCACAACGGAACACAACACTATGATGTCACAACGGAAAAAAATACTCTAATATCACAACGGAACACAACACTTTGATGTCACAACGGAACACAACACTATGACCTCACATCCGGAACCCAACACTATGATGTCACAACGGAACACAACACTATGATGTCACAACGGGAACACAACATTATGTTGTCACAACAGAACACAACACTATGATGTCACAACGGGAACACAACACTATGTTGTCACAACGGAACAGAACACTATGATGTCACAATGGAACACAACATTATGATGTCACAACGGGAACACAACACTTTGTTGTCACAACGGAACACAACACTATGTTGTCACAACGGAACACAACACTATGATGTCACAACGGAACACAACACTATGATGTCACAACGGAACACAACACTATGACATCACAACGGGAACAAAACACTATGATGTCACAACGGGAACACAACACTATGATGTCACAATGGAACACAACACTATGATGTCACAACGAAAGAAAACACTATGATGTAACAATGGAAAAAAACACTCTGATGTCACAATGGAACAAAACACTATGATGTCACAACGGAACACAACACTATGACGTCACAACGGAACACAACACTATGACGTCACAATGGAACACAACACTATGATGTCACAACGGAACACAACACTCTGATGTCACAACGGAACACAACACTATGATGTCACAACGGAACACAACACTATGATGTCACAACGGGAACACAACATTATGATGTCACAACGGGAACACAACACTATGATGTCACAACGGAACACAACACTATGATGTCACAACGGAACACAACACTATGATGTCACAACGGAAAAAAACACTATAATATCACAACGGGAACACAACACTATGATGTCACAACGGAACACAACACTATGACATCACAACGGGAACAAAACACTATGATGTCACAACGGGAACACAACATTATGATGTCACAACGGGAACACAACACTATGCTGTCACAACGGAACACAACATTATGATGTCACAACGGAAAAAAACACTATAATATCACAACGGAACACAACACTATGATGTCACAACGGAACACAACACTATGACCTCACATCTGGAACCCAACACTATGATGTCACAACGGAACACAACACTATGATGTCACAACGGGAACACAACACTATGTTGTCACAACGGAACAGAACACTATGATGCCACAACAGAACACAACACTATGATGTCACAACGGGAACACAACACTATGTTGTCACAACGGAACACAACACTATGATGTCACAACGGAACACAACACTATGATGTCACAACGGAACACAACATTATGATGTCACAACGGGAACACAACACTATGATGTCACAACGGAAAACAACACTATGATGTCACAACGGAAAACAACACTATGATGTCACAACGGAACACAACACTATGATGTCACAACGGAACCCAACACTATCATGTCACAACGGAACACAACACTATGATGTCACAACGGGAACACAACACTATGTTGTCACAACGGACCACAACACTATGATGTCACAACGGGAACACAACACTTTGTTGTCACAACGGAACACAACACTGTGTTGTCACAACGGAACACAACACTATGATGTCACAACGGAACACAACACTATGATGTCACAACGGGAACACAACATTATGATGTCACAACGGGAACACAACACTATGATGTCACAACGGAAAACAACACTATGATGTCACAACGGAAAACAACACTATGATGTCACAACGGAACACAACACTATGACATCACAACGGGAAAAAAACACTATGATTTCACAACGGGAACACAACATTATGATGTCACAACGGAACACAACACTATGATGTCACAACGGAAAAAAATACTCTAATATCACAACGGAACACAACACTTTGATGTCACAACGGAACACAACACTATGACCTCACATCCGGAACCCAACACTATGATGTCACAACGGAACACAACACTATGATGTCACAACGGGAACACAACATTATGTTGTCACAACAGAACACAACACTATGATGTCACAACGGGAACACAACACTATGTTGTCACAACGGAACAGAACACTATGATGTCACAATGGAACACAACATTATGATGTCACATCCGGAACCCAACATTATGTTGTCACAACAGAACACAACACTATGATGTCACAACGGGAACACAACACTATGTTGTCACAACGGAACAGAACACTATGATGTCACAATGGAACACAACATTATGATGTCACAACGGGAACACAACACTTTGTTGTCACAACGGAACACAACACTATGACCTCACATCCGGAACCCAACATTATGTTGTCACAACAGAACACAACACTATGATGTCACAACGGGAACACAACACTATGTTGTCACAACGGAACAGAACACTATGATGTCACAATGGAACACAACATTATGATGTCACAACGGGAACACAACACTTTGTTGTCACAACGGAACACAACACTATGTTGTCACAACGGAACACAACACTATGATGTCACAACGGAACACAACACTATGATGTCACAACGGAACACAACACTATGACATCACAACGGGAACAAAACACTATGATGTCACAACGGGAACACAACACTATGATGTCACAATGGAACACAACACTATGATGTCACAACGAAAGAAAACACTATGATGTAACAATGGAAAAAAACACTCTGATGTCACAATGGAACAAAACACTATGATGTCACAACGGAACACAACACTATGACGTCACAACGGAACACAACACTATGACGTCACAATGGAACACAACACTATGATGTCACAACGGAACACAACACTCTGATGTCACAACGGAACACAACACTATGATGTCACAACGGAACACAACACTATGATGTCACAACGGGAAAACAACATTATGATGTCACAACGGGAACACAACACTATGATGTCACAACGGAACACAACACTATGATGTCACAACGGAACACAACACTATGATGTCACAACGGAAAAAAACACTATAATATCACAACGGGAACACAACACTATGATGTCACAACGGAACACAACACTATGACATCACAACGGGAACAAAACACTATGATGTCACAAGGGGAACACAACATTATGATGTCACAACGGGAACACAACACTATGTTGTCACAACGGAACACAACATTATGATGTCACAACGGGAAAAAACACTATAATATCACAACGGAACACAACACTATGATGTCACAACGGAACACAACACTATGACCTCACATCTGGAACCCAACACTATGATGTCACAACGGAACACAACACTATGATGTCACAACGGGAACACAACACTATGTTGTCACAACGGAACAGAACACTATGATGCCACAACAGAACACAACACTATGATGTCACAACGGGAACACAACACTATGTTGTCACAACGGGAACACAACATTATGTTGTCACAACAGAACACAACACTATGATGTCACAACGGGAACACAACACTATGTTGTCACAACGGAACAGAACACTATGATGTCACAATGGAACACAACATTATGATGTCACATCCGGAACCCAACATTATGTTGTCACAACAGAACACAACACTATGATGTCACAACGGGAACACAACACTATGTTGTCACAACGGAACAGAACACTATGATGTCACAATGGAACACAACATTATGATGTCACAACGGGAACACAACACTTTGTTGTCACAACGGAACACAACACTATGACCTCACATCCGGAACCCAACATTATGTTGTCACAACAGAACACAACACTATGATGTCACAACGGGAACACAACACTATGTTGTCACAACGGAACAGAACACTATGATGTCACAATGGAACACAACATTATGATGTCACAACGGGAACACAACACTTTGTTGTCACAACGGAACACAACACTATGTTGTCACAACGGAACACAACACTATGATGTCACAACGGAACACAACACTATGATGTCACAACGGGAACACAACACTATGTTGTCACAACGGAACAGAACACTATGATGTCACAATGGAACACAACATTATGATGTCACATCCGGAACCCAACATTATGTTGTCACAACAGAACACAACACTATGATGTCACAACGGGAACACAACACTATGTTGTCACAACGGAACAGAACACTATGATGTCACAATGGAACACAACATTATGATGTCACAACGGGAACACAACACTTTGTTGTCACAACGGAACACAACACTATGTTGTCACAACGGAACACAACACTATGATGTCACAACGGAACACAACACTATGATGTCACAACGGAACACAACACTATGACATCACAACGGGAACAAAACACTATGATGTCACAACGGGAACACAACACTATGATGTCACAATGGAACACAACACTATGATGTCACAACGAAAGAAAACACTATGATGTAACAATGGAAAAAAACACTCTGATGTCACAATGGAACAAAACACTATGATGTCACAACGGAACACAACACTATGACGTCACAACGGAACACAACACTATGACGTCACAATGGAACACAACACTATGATGTCACAACGGAACACAACACTCTGATGTCACAACGGAACACAACACTATGATGTCACAACGGAACACAACACTATGATGTCACAACGGGAACACAACATTATGATGTCACAACGGGAACACAACACTATGATGTCACAACGGAACACAACACTATGATGTCACAACGGAACACAACACTATGATGTCACAACGGAAAAAAACACTATAATATCACAACGGGAACACAACACTATGATGTCACAACGGAACACAACACTATGACATCACAACGGGAACAAAACACTATGATGTCACAACGGGAACACAACATTATGATGTCACAACGGGAACACAACACTATGTTGTCACAACGGAACACAACATTATGATGTCACAACGGAAAAAAACACTATAATATCACAACGGAACACAACACTATGATGTCACAACGGAACACAACACTATGACCTCACATCTGGAACCCAACACTATGATGTCACAACGGAACACAACACTATGATGTCACAACGGGAACACAACACTATGTTGTCACAACGGAACAGAACACTATGATGCCACAACAGAACACAACACTATGATGTCACAACGGGAACACAACACTATGTTGTCACAACGGAACACAACACTATGATGTCACAACGGAACACAACACTATGATGTCACAACGGAACACAACATTATGATGTCACAACGGGAACACAACACTATGATGTCACAACGGAAAACAACACTATGATGTCACAACGGAAAACAACACTATGATGTCACAACGGAACACAACACTATGATGTCACAACGGAACCCAACACTATCATGTCACAACGGAACACAACACTATGATGTCACAACGGGAACACAACACTATGTTGTCACAACGGACCACAACACTATGATGTCACAACGGGAACACAACACTTTGTTGTCACAACGGAACACAACACTGTGTTGTCACAACGGAACACAACACTATGATGTCACAACGGAACACAACACTATGATGTCACAACGGGAACACAACATTATGATGTCACAACGGGAACACAACACTATGATGTCACAACGGAAAACAACACTATGATGTCACAACGGAAAACAACACTATGATGTCACAACGGAACACAACACTATGACATCACAACGGGAAAAAAACACTATGATTTCACAACGGGAACACAACATTATGATGTCACAACGGAACACAACACTATGATGTCACAACGGAAAAAAATACTCTAATATCACAACGGAACACAACACTTTGATGTCACAACGGAACACAACACTATGACCTCACATCCGGAACCCAACACTATGATGTCACAACGGAACACAACACTATGATGTCACAACGGGAACACAGCATTATGTTGTCACAACAGAACACAACACTATGATGTCACAACGGGAACACAACACTATGTTGTCACAACGGAACAGAACACTATGATGTCACAATGGAACACAACATTATGTTGTCACAACGGGAACACAACACTTTGTTGTCACAACGGAACACAACACTATGTTGTCACAACGGAACAAAACATTATGTTGTCACAACAGAATACAACACTATGATGTCACAACGGGAACACAACACTATGTTGTCACAACGGAACACAACACTATGATGTCACAACGGAACACAACATTATGATGTCACAACGGAACACAACATTATGATGTCACAACGGAATAAAACACTCTAATATCACAACGGAACACAACACTTTGATGTCACAACGGAAAACAACACTATGACCTCACATCCGGAACCCAACACTATGATGTCACAACGGAACACAACACTATGATGTCACAACGGGAACACAACATTATGTTGTCACAACAGAACACAACACTATGATGTCACAACGGGAACACAACACTATGTTGTCACAACGGAACAGAACACTATGATGTCACAACGGAACACAACACTATGATGTCACAACGGGAACACAACACTATGTTGTCACAACGGAACACAACACTATGATGTCACAACGGAACACAACATTATGTTGTCACAACGGGAACACAACACTTTGTTGCCACAACGGAAAACAACACTATGTTGTCACAACGGAACACAACACTATGATGTCACAACGGAACAGAACACTATGATGTCACAACGGAACACAACACTATGACATCACAACGGGAACAAAACTGTATGATGTCACAACGGGAACACAACATTATTATGTCACAACGGGAACACATCACTATGATGTCACAACGGAACACAACACTATGATGTCACAACGGAAAAAAACACTATAATATCACAACGGAACACAACACTATGATGTCACAATGGAACACAAAACACTCTGATGTCACAACGGAACACAACACTATGATGTCACAACGGAACACAACACTATGATGTCACAACGGAAAAAAACACTATAATATCACAACGGAACACAACACTATGATGTCACAACGGAACACAACACTATGACCTCACATCCGGAACCCAACACTATGATGTCACAACGGAACACAACACTATGATGTCACAACGGGAACACAACATTATGTTGTCACAACAGAACACAACACTATGATGTCACAACGGGAACACAACACTATGTTGTCACAACGGAACAGAAAACTATGATATCACAATGGAACACAACACTATGATGTCTTAACGGGAACACAACACTATGTTGTCACAACGGAACACAACACTATGATGTCACAACGGAACACAACATTATGATGTCACAACGGGAACACAACACTTTGTTGTCACAATGGAACACAACACTATGTTTTCACAACGGAACACAACACTATGATGTCACAACGGAACACAACACTATGATGTCACAACGGAACACAACACTATGATGTCACAACGGAACACAACACTATGACATCACAACGGGAACACAACACTATGATGTCACAACGGGAACACAACACTATGATGTCACAACGAAAAAAAACCTATGATGTAACAATGGAAAAAAACACTCTGATGTCACAACGGAAAAAAACACTTTGATGTCACAATGGAACACAACACTATGACGTCACAACGGGAACACAGCACTATGATGTCACAATGGGAACACAACACTATGATGTCACAATGGAACACAACACTATGATGTCACAACGAAAAAAAACACTATGATGTAACAATGGAAAAAAACACTCTGATGTCACAACGGAACAAAACACTATGACGTCACAACGGGAACACAACACTATGATGTCACAACGGGAACACAACACTATGATGTCACAATGGAACACAACACTATGATGTCACAACGAAAAAAAACACTATGATGTAACAATGGAAAAAAACACTCTGATGTCACAACGGAACAAAACACTATGACGTCACAACGGGAACACAACACTATGATGTCACAACGGGAACACAACACTATGATGTCACAATGGAACACAACACTATGATGTCACAACGAAAAAAAACACTATGATGTAACAATGGAAAAAAACACTCTGATGTCACAACGGAACAAAACACTATGACGTCACAACGGGAACACAACACTATGATGTCACAACGGGATCACAACACTATGATGTCACAATGGAACACAACACTATGATGTCACAACGAAAAAAAACACTATGATGTAACAATGGAAAAAAAACACTCTGATGTCACAACGGAACAAAACACTATGATGTCACAATGGAACACAACACTCTGATGTCACAACGGAACACAACACTATGATGTCACAACGGAACACAACACTATGATGTCAGAACGGGAACACAACACTATGATGTCACAATGGAACACAACACTATGATGTCACAACGGAAAAAAACACTATGATGTAACAATGGAAAAAAACACTCTGTCACAACGGAACAAAACACTATGATGTCACAATGGAACACAACACTATGACGTCACAACGGGAACACAACACTATGATGTCACAACGGGAACACAACACTATGATGTCAACACGGAACACAACTCTATGACGTCACAATGGAACACAACACTATAATGTCACAACGGAACACAACACTCTGATGTCACAACGGAACACAACACTATGACATCACAACGGGAACAAAACTGTATGATGTCACAACGGGAACACAACATTATTATGTCACAACGGGAACACATCACTATGATGTCACAACGGAACACAACACTATGATGTCACAACGGAAAAAAACACTATAATATCACAACGGAACACAACACTATGATGTCACAATGGAACACAAAACACTCTGATGTCACAACGGAACACAACACTATGATGTCACAACGGAACACAACACTATGATGTCACAACGGAAAAAAACACTATAATATCACAACGGAACACAACACTATGATGTCACAACGGAACACAACACTATGACCTCACATCCGGAACCCAACACTATGATGTCACAACGGAACAAAACACTATGATGTCACAATGGAACACAACACTCTGATGTCACAACGGAACACAACACTATGATGTCACAACGGAACACAACACTATGATGTCAGAACGGGAACACAACACTATGATGTCACAATGGAACACAACACTATGATGTCACAACGGAAAAAAACACTATGATGTAACAATGGAAAAAAACACTCTGTCACAACGGAACAAAACACTATGATGTCACAATGGAACACAACACTATGACGTCACAACGGGAACACAACACTATGATGTCACAACGGGAACACAACACTATGATGTCAACACGGAACACAACTCTATGACGTCACAATGGAACACAACACTATAATGTCACAACGGAACACAACACTCTGATGTCACAACGGAACACAACACTATGACATCACAACGGGAACAAAACTGTATGATGTCACAACGGGAACACAACATTATTATGTCACAACGGGAACACATCACTATGATGTCACAACGGAACACAACACTATGATGTCACAACGGAAAAAAACACTATAATATCACAACGGAACACAACACTATGATGTCACAATGGAACACAAAACACTCTGATGTCACAACGGAACACAACACTATGATGTCACAACGGAACACAACACTATGATGTCACAACGGAAAAAAACACTATAATATCACAACGGAACACAACACTATGATGTCACAACGGAACACAACACTATGACCTCACATCCGGAACCCAACACTATGATGTCACAACGGAACACAACACTATGATGTCACAACGGGAACACAACATTATGTTGTCACAACAGAACACAACACTATGATGTCACAACGGGAACACAACACTATGTTGTCACAACGGAACAGAAAACTATGATATCACAATGGAACACAACACTATGATGTCTTAACGGGAACACAACACTATGTTGTCACAACGGAACACAACACTATGATGTCACAACGGAACACAACATTATGATGTCACAACGGGAACACAACACTTTGTTGTCACAATGGAACACAACACTATGTTTTCACAACGGAACACAACACTATGATGTCACAACGGAACACAACACTATGATGTCACAACGGAACACAACACTATGATGTCACAACGGAACACAACACTATGACATCACAACGGGAACACAACACTATGATGTCACAACGGGAACACAACACTATGATGTCACAACGAAAAAAAACCTATGATGTAACAATGGAAAAAAACACTCTGATGTCACAACGGAACAAAACACTTTGATGTCACAATGGAACACAACACTATGACGTCACAACGGGAACACAGCACTATGATGTCACAACGGGAACACAACACTATGATGTCACAATGGAACACAACACTATGATGTCACAACGAAAAAAAACACTATGATGTAACAATGGAAAAAAACACTCTGATGTCACAACGGAACAAAACACTATGACGTCACAACGGGAACACAACACTATGATGTCACAACGGGAACACAACACTATGATGTCACAATGGAACACAACACTATGATGTCACAACGAAAAAAAACACTATGATGTAACAATGGAAAAAAACACTCTGATGTCACAACGGAACAAAACACTATGACGTCACAACGGGAACACAACACTATGATGTCACAACGGGATCACAACACTATGATGTCACAATGGAACACAACACTATGATGTCACAATGAAAAAAAACACTATGATGTAACAATGGAAAAAAAACACTCTGATGTCACAACGGAACAAAACACTATGATGTCACAATGGAACACAACACTCTGATGTCACAACGGAACACAACACTATGATGTCACAACGGAACACAACACTATGATGTCAGAACGGGAACACAACACTATGATGTCACAATGGAACACAACACTATGATGTCACAACGGAAAAAAACACTATGATGTAACAATGGAAAAAAACACTCTGTCACAACGGAACAAAACACTATGATGTCACAATGGAACACAACACTATGATGTCACAACGGGAACACAACACTATGATGTCACAACGGGAACACAACACTATGATGTCAACACGGAACACAACTCTATGACGTCACAATGGAACACAACACTATAATGTCACAACGGAACACAACACTCTGATGTCACAACGGAACACAACACTATGACGTCACAACGGGAACACAACACTATGATGTCACAACAGAACACAACACTATGATGTCACAACGGGAACACAACACTATGTTGTCACAACGGAACAGAATACTATGATGTCACAACGGAACACAACACTATGATGTCACAACGGAACACAACACTATGATGTCACAACGGGAACACAACACTATGTTGTCACAACGGAACACAACACTATGATGTCACAACGGAACACAACATTATGTTGTCACAACGGGAACACAACACTATGTTGTCACAACGGAACACAACACTATGATGTCACAACGGAACACAACATTATGTTGTCACAACGGGAACACAACACTATGACATCACAACGGGAACAAAACACTATGATTTCACAACGGGAACACAACACTATGATGTCACAACGGAACACAACACTATGATGTCACAACGGAAAAAAAACACTCTAATATCACAACGGAACACAACACTATGATGTCACAACGGAACACAACACTATGACCTCACATCCGGAACCCAACACTATGATGTCACAACGGAACACAACACTATGATGTCACAACGGGAACACAACATTATGTTGTCACAACAGAACACAACACTATGATGTCACAACGGGAACACAACACTATGTTGTCACAACGGAACAGAATACTATGATGTCACAACGGAACACAACACTATGATGTCACAACGGAACACAACACTATGATGTCACAACGGGAACACAACACTATGTTGTCACAACGGAATACAACACTATGATGTCACAACGGAACACAACATTATGTTGTCACAACGAGAACACAACACTATGTTGTCACAACGGAACACAACACTATGATGTCACAACGGAACACAACACTATGTTGTCACAACGGAACACAACACTATGATGTCACAACGGAAAAAAACACTATGTTGTCACAACGGAACACAACACTATGATGTCACAACGGAACACAACACTATGATGTCACAACTGAACACAACACTATGACATCACAACGGGAACAAAACTCTATGATGTCACAACGGGAACACAACATTATTATGTCACAACGGAAAAAAACACTATAATATCACAACGGAACACAACACTATGATGTCACAAAGGAACACAACACTATGACCTAACATCCGGAACCCAACACTATGATGTCACAACGGAACACAACACTATGATGTCACAACGGGAACACAACATTATGTTGTCACAACAGAACACAACACTATGATGTCACAACGGGAACACAACACTATGTTGTCACAACGGAACACAACACTATGATGTCACAACGGAACACAACACTATGTTGTCACAACGGAACACAACACTATGATGTCACAACGGAAAAAAACACTATGTTGTCACAACGGAACACAACACTATGATGTCACAACGGAACACAACACTATGATGTCACAACGGAACACAACACTATGACATCACAACGGGAACAAAACTCTATGATGTCACAACGGGAACACAACATTATTATGTCACAACGGAAAAAAACACTATAATATCACAACGGAACACAACACTATGATGTCACAAAGGAACACAACACTATGACCTAACATCCGGAACCCAACACTATGATGTCACAACGGAACACAACACTATGATGTCACAACGGGAACACAACATTATGTTGTCACAACAGAACACAACACTATGATGTCACAACGGGAACACAACACTATGTTGTCACAACGGAAAAGAACACTATGATGTCACAACAGAACACAACACTATGATGTCACAACGGGAACACAACACTATGTTGTCACAAAAGAACACAACACTATGATGTCACAACGGGAACACAACACTATGTTGTCACAACGGAACACAACACTATGACATCACAACGGGAACAAAACATTATGATGTCACAACGGGAACACAATATTATGATGTCACAACGGGAACACAACACTATGATGTCACAACGGAACACAACACTATGATGTCACAACGGAAAAAAACACTATAATATCACAACGGAACACAACACTATGATGTCACAACGGAATACAAAAGTATGACCTCACATCCGGAACCCAACCCTATGATGTCACAACGGAACACAACACTATGATGTCACAACGGAACAGAACACTATGATGTCACAACGGAACACAACACTATGTTGTCACAACAGAACACAACACTATGATGTGACAATGGGAACACAACACTATGTTATCACAACGGAACAGAACACTATGATGTCACAACAGAACACAACAATATGATGTCACAACGGGAACACAACACTATGTTGTCACAACGGAACACAACACTATGATGTCACAACGGAACACAACACTATGATGTCACAACGGAACACAACACTTGGTTGTCACAACGGAACACAACACTATGTTGTCACAACGGAACACAACACTATGACCTCACATCCGGAACCAAACACTATGACCTCACATCCGGAACCCAACACTATGATGTCACAACGGAACACAACACTATGATGTCACAACGGGAACACAACATTATGTTGTCACAACAAAAAAACAACACTATGATGTCACAACGGAACACAACACTATGTTGTCACAACGGAACAGAACACTATGATGTCACAACGAAACACAACACTATGATGTCACAACGAAAAAAAAACTATGATGTAACAATGGAAAAAAACACTCTGATGTCACAACGGAACTAAACACTTTGATGTCACAATGGAACACAACACTATGATGTCACAACGGAACACAACACTATGATGTCACAACGGAACACAACACTATGATGTCACAACGGAACACAACACTATGACATCACAACGGGAACACAACACTATGATGTCACAACGGGAACAAAACACTATGATGTCACAATGGAACACAGCACTATGATGTCACAACGAAAAAAACCACTATGATGTAACAATGGAAAAAAAACACTCTGATGTCACAACGGAACAAAACACTATGATGTCACAATGGAACACAACACTCTGATGTCACAACGGAACACAACACTATGACGTCACAACGGAACACAACACTATGACGTCACAATGGAACACAACACTATGATGTAACAACGGAACACAACACTATGATGTCACAACGGAACACAACACTATGATGTCACAACGGAACACAACCATATGACGTCACAACGGGAACACAACATTATGATGTCACAACGGGAACACCACACTATGATGTAACAACGGAACACAACACTATGACGTCACAACGGGAACACAACACTGTGATGTCACAGCAGGAACACAACAGTATGATGTCACAACGAAAAAAAAAACTATGATGTAACAATGGACAAAAACACTCTGATGTCACAACGGAACAAAACACTTTGATGTCACAATGGAACACAACACTATGACGTCACAACGGGAACACAACACTATGATGTCACAACGGGAACACAACACTATGATGTCACAACGGGAACACAACACTATGATGTCACAACGGAACACAACACTATGATGTCACAACGGAACACAACACTCTGATGTCACAACCGAACACAACACTATGATGTCACAACGAAAAAAAACACTATGATGTCACAATGGAACACAACACTATGAAGTCACAATGGAACACAACACTATGATGTAACAACGGAACACAACACTCTGATGTCACAACGGAACACAACACTATGACGTCAGAACGGGAACACAACATTATGATGTCACAACGGGAACACAACACTATGATGTCTCAACGGAACACAACACTATGATGTCACAACGGAACAGAACACTATGACGTCACAACGGGAACACAACACTATGATGTCACAGCAGGAACACAACACTATGATGTCACAACGAAAAAAAAACTATGATGTAACAATGGAAAAAAACACTCTGATGTCACAACGGAACAAAACACTTTGATGTCACAATGGAACACAACACTATGACGTCACAACGGGAACACAACACTATGACGTCACAACGGAACACAACACTATGATGTCACAACGGAACACAATACTCTGATGTCACAACGGAACACAACACTATGACGTCACAACGGGAACACAACACTATGATGTAACAATGTAAAAAAACACTCTGATGTCACAACCGAACAAAACACTATGATGTCAGAATGGAACACAACACTCTGATGTCACAACGGAACACAACACTATGACGTCACAACGGAACACAACACTATGACGTCACAATGGAACACAACACTATGATGTCACAACGGAACACAACACTATGATGTCACAACGGAACACAACACTCTGATGTCACAACGGAACACAACACTATGACATCACAACGGGCACACAACATTATGATGTCACAACGGGAACACAACACTATGATGTCACAACGGAACACAACACTATGATGTCACAACGGAACACAACACTATGTTGTCACAACGGAACACAACACTATGATGTCACAACGGAACACAACACTATGATGTCACAACGGGAACACAACATTATGATGTCACAACGGGAACACAACATTATGATGTCACAACGGGAACACAACACTATGATGTCACAACGGAAAACAACACTATGATGTCACAACGGAAAACAACACTATGATGTCACAACGGAACACAACACTATGACATCACAACGGGAACAAAACACTATGATTTCACAACGGGAACACAACACTATGATGTCACAACGGAACACAACACTATGATGTCACAACGGAAAAAAAACACTCTAATATCACAACGGAACACAACACTATGATGTCACAACGGAACACACCACTATGACCTCACATCCGGAACCCAACACTATGATGTCACAACGGAACACAACACTATGATGTCACAACGGGAACACAACATTATGTTGTCACAACAGAACACAACACTATGATGTCACAACGGGAACACAACACTATGTTGTCACAACGGAACAGAATACTATGATGTCACAACGGAACACAACACTATGATGTCACAACGGAACACAACACTATGATGTCACAACGGGAACACAACACTATGTTGTCACAACGGAACACAACACTATGATGTCACAACGGAACACAACATTATGTTGTCACAACGGGAACACAACACTATGTTGTCACAACGGAACACAACACTATGATGTCACAACGGAACACAACATTATGTTGTCACAACGGGAACACAACACTATGTTGTCACAACGGAACACAACACTATGATGTCACAACGGAAAACAACACTATGTTGTCAAAACGGAACACAACACTATGATGTCACAACGGAACACAACACTATGATGTCACAACGGAACACAACACTATGACATCACAACGGGAACAAAACTCTATGATGTCACAACGGGACCACAACATTATTATGTCACAACGGGAACACATCACTATGATGTCACAACGGAACACAACACTATGATGTCACAACGGAAAAAAACACTATAATATCACAACGGAACACAACACTATGATGTCACAATGGAACACAAAACACTCTGATGTCACAACGGAACACAACACTATGATGTCACAACGGAAAAAAACACTATAATATCACAACGGAACACAACACTATGATGTCACAACGGAACACAACACTATGACCTAACATCCGGAACCCAACACTATGATGTCACAACGGAACACAACACTATGATGTCACAACAGGAACACAACACTATGATGTCACAACGGGAACACAACATTATGTTGTCACAACAGAACACAACACTATGATGTCACAACGGGAACACAACACTATGTTGTCACAACGGAACAGAACACTATGATGTCACAACAGAACACATCACTATGATGTCACAACGGGAACACAACACTATGTTGTCACAACAGAACACAACACTATGATGTCACAACGGGAACACAACACTATGTTGTCACAACGGAACACAACACTATGACATCACAACGGGAACAAAACACTATGATGTCACAACGGGAACACAATTTTATGATGTCACAACGGGAACACAACACTATGATGTCACAACGGAACACAACACTATGATGTCACAACGGAAAAAAACACTATAATTTCACAACGGAACACAACACTATGATGTCACAACGGAATACAACAGTATGACCTCACATCCGGAACCCAACACTATGATGTCACAACGGAACACAACACTATGATGTCACAACGGAACAGAACACTATGATGTCACAACGGGAAAAAAACACAATGTTGTCACAACGGAACAGAACACTATGATGTCACAACGGAACACAACACTATGTTGTCACAACAGAACACAACACTATGATGTCACAATGGGAACACAACACTATGTTATCACAACGGAACAGAACACTATGATGTCACAACGGAACACAACACTATGATGTCACAACGGGAACACAACACTATGTTGTCACAACGGAACACAACACTATGATGTCACAACGGAACACAACACTATGATGTCACAACGGGAACACAACACTTGGTTGTAACAACGGAACACAACACTATGTTGTCACAACGGAACACAACACTATGACCTCACATCCGGAACCAAACACTATGACCTCACATCCGGAACCCAACACTATGATGTCACAACGGAACACAACACTATGATGTCACAACGGGAACACAATATTATGTTGTCACAACAGAACACAACACTATGATGTCACAACGGGAACACAACACTATGTTGTCACAACGGAACAGAACACTATGATGTCACAACGGAACACAACACTATGATGTCACAACGAAAAAAAAACTATGATGTAACAATGGAAAAAAACACTCTGATGTCACAACGGAACTAAACACTTTGATGTCACAATGGAACACAACACTATGATGTCACAACGGAACACAACACTATGATGTCACAACGGAACACAACACTATGATGTCACAACGGAACACAACACTATGATGTCACAACGGAACACAACACTATGACATCACAACGGGAACACAACACTATGACGTTACAACGGGAACACAACACTATGATGTCACAACGGAACACAACACTATGATGTCACAACGGAACACAACACTATGATGTCACAACGGAACACAACACTATGACATCACAACGGGAACACAACACTATGATGTCACAACGGGAACAAAACACTATGATGTCACAACGAAAAAAAAAACTATGATGCAACAATGGAAAAAAACACTCTGATGTCATAACGGAACAAAACACTTTGATGTCACAATGGAACACAACACTATGATGTCACAACGGAAAACAACACTATGATGTCACAACGGAACACAACACTATGACATCACAACGGGAACAAAACACTATGATTTCACAACGGGAACACAACACTATGATGTCACAACGGAACACAACACTATGATGTCACAACGGAAAAAAAACACTCCAATATCACAACGGAACACAACACTATGATGTCACAACGGAACACAACACTATGACACTCACATCCGGAACCCAACACTATGATGTCACAACGGGAACACAACATTATGTTGTCACAACAGAACACAACACTATGATGTCACAACGGGAACACAACACTATGTTGTCACAACGGAACAGAATACTATGATGTCACAACGGAACACAACACTATGATGTCACAACGGAACACAACACTATGATGTCACAACGGGAACACAACACTATGTTGTCACAACGGAACACAACACTATGATGTCACAACGGAACACAACATTATGTTGTCACAACGGGAACACAACACTATGTTGTCACAACGGAACACAACACTATGATGTCACAACGGAACACAACATTATGTTGTCACAACGGGAACACAACACTATGTTGTCACAACGGAACACAACACTATGATGTCACAACGGAAAACAACACTATGTTGTCACAACGGAACACAACACTATGATGTCACAACGGAACACAACACTATGATGTCACAACGGAACACAACACTATGACATCACAACGGGAACAAAACTCTATGATGTCACAACAGGAACACAACATTATTATGTCACAACGGGAACACATCACTATGATGTCACAACGGAACACAACACTATGATGTCACAACGTAAAAAAACACTATAATATCACAACGGAACACAACACTATGATGTCACAATGGAACACAAAACACTCTGATGTCACAACGGAACACAACACTATGATGTCACAACGGAACACAACACTATGATGTCACAACGGAAAAAAACACTATAATATCACAATGGAACACAACACTATGATGTCACAACGGAACACAACACTATGACCTAACATCCGGAACCCAACACTATGATGTCACAACGGAACACAACACTATGATGTCACAACGGGAACACAACACTATGTTGTCACAACAGAACACAACACTATGATGTCACAACGGGAACACAACACTATGTTGTCACAACGGAACACAACACTATGACATCACAACGGGAACAAAACACTATGATGTCACAACGGGAACACAATATTATGATGTCACAACGGAATACAACACTATGATGTCACAACGGAACACAACACTATGATGTCACAACGGAAAAAAACACTATAATATCACAACGGAACACAACACTATGATGTCACAACGGAATACAACAGTATGACCTCACATCCGGAACCCAACACTATGATGTCACAACGGAACACAACACTATGATGTCACAACGGAACAGAACACTATGATGTCACAACGGAACACAACACTATGTTGTCACAACAGAACACAACACTATGATGTCACAATGGGAACACAACACTATGTTATCACAACGGAACAGAACACTATGATGTCACAACGGAACACAACACTATGATGTCACAACGGGAACACAACACTATGTTGTCACAACGGAACACAACACTATGATGTCACAACGGAACACAACACTATGATGTCACAACGGGAACACAACACTTGGTTGTCACAACGGAACACAACACTATGTTGTCACAACGGAACACAACACTATGACCTCACATCCGGAACCAAACACTATGACCTCACATCCGGAACCCAACACTATGATGTCACAACGGAACACAACACTATGATGTCACAACGGGAACACAACATTATGTTGTCACAACAGAACACAACACTATGATGTCACAACGGGAACACAACACTATGTTGTCACAACGGAACAGAACACTATGATGTCACAACGGAACACAACACTATGATGTCACAACGAAAAAAAAACTATGATGTAACAATGGAAAAAAACACTCTGATGTCACAACGGAACTAAACACTTTGATGTCACAATGGAACACAACACTATGACGTCACAACGGGAACACAACACTATGATGTCACAACGGAAAACAACACTATGTTGTCACAACGGAACACAACACTATGATGTCACAACGGAACACAACACTATGATGTCACAACGGAACACAACACTATGACATCACAACGGGAACAAAACTCTATGATGTCACAACAGGAACACAACATTATTATGTCACAACGGGAACACATCACTATGATGTCACAACGGAACACAACACTATGATGTCACAACGTAAAAAAACACTATAATATCACAACGGAACACAACACTATGATGTCACAATGGAACACAAAACACTCTGATGTCACAACGGAACACAACACTATGATGTCACAACGGAACACAACACTATGATGTCACAACGGAAAAAAACACTATAATATCACAATGGAACACAACACTATGATGTCACAACGGAACACAACACTATGACCTAACATCCGGAACCCAACACTATGATGTCACAACGGAACACAACACTATGATGTCACAACGGGAACACAACACTATGTTGTCACAACAGAACACAACACTATGATGTCACAACGGGAACACAACACTATGTTGTCACAACGGAACACAACACTATGACATCACAACGGGAACAAAACACTATGATGTCACAACGGGAACACAATATTATGATGTCACAACGGAATACAACACTATGATGTCACAACGGAACACAACACTATGATGTCACAACGGAAAAAAACACTATAATATCACAACGGAACACAACACTATGATGTCACAACGGAATACAACAGTATGACCTCACATCCGGAACCCAACACTATGATGTCACAACGGAACACAACACTATGATGTCACAACGGAACAGAACACTATGATGTCACAACGGAACACAACACTAATTTGTCACAACAGAACACAACACTATGATGTCACAATGGGAACACAACACTATGTTATCACAACGGAACAGAACACTATGATGTCACAACGGAACACAACACTATGATGTCACAACGGGAACACAACACTATGTTGTCACAACGGAACACAACACTATGATGTCACAACGGAACACAACACTATGATGTCACAACGGGAACACAACACTTGGTTGTCACAACGGAACACAACACTATGTTGTCACAACGGAACACAACACTATGACCTCACATCCGGAACCAAACACTATGACCTCACATCCGGAACCCAACACTATGATGTCACAACGGAACACAACACTATGATGTCACAACGGGAAAACAACATTATGTTGTCACAACAGAACACAACACTATGATGTCACAACGGGAACACAACACTATGTTGTCACAACGGAACAGAACACTATGATGTCACAACGGAACACAACACTATGATGTCACAACGAAAAAAAAACTATGATGTAACAATGGAAAAAAACACTCTGATGTCACAACGGAACTAAACACTTTGATGTCACAATGGAACACAACACTATGACGTCACAACGGGAACACAACACTATGATGTCACAACGGAACACAACATTATGATGTCAAAACGGAACACAACACTATGATGTCACAACGGAACACAACACTATGACATCACAACGGGAACACAACACTATGATGTCACAACGGGAACAAAACACTATGATGTCACAACGAAAAAAAAAACTATGATGCAAAAATGGAAAAAAACACTCTGATGTCACAACGGAACAAAACACTTTGATGTCACAATGGAACACAACACTATGACGTCACAACGGGAAGACAACACTATGATGTCACAACGGGAACACAACACTATGATGTCAACACGGAACACAACTCTATGACGTCACAACGGAACACAACACTATAATGTCACAACGGAACACAACACTCTGATGTCACAACGGAACACAACACTATGATGTCACAACGGGAACACAACACTATGATGTCACAACGGGAACAAAACACTATGATGTCACAATGGAACACAGCACTATGATGTCACAACGAAAAAAAACACTATGATGTAACAATGGAAAAAAAACACTCTGATGTCACAACGGAACAAAACACTATGATGTCACAATGGAACACAACACTCTGATGTCACAACGGAACACAACACTATGACGTCACAACGGAACACAACACTATGACGTCACAATGGAACACAACACTATGATGTAACAACGGAACACAACACTATGATGTCACAACGGAACACAACACTATGATGTCACAACGGAACACAACGATATGACGTCACAACGGGAACACAACATTATGATGTCACAACGGGAACACCACACTATGATGTCACAACGGAACACAACACTATGACGTCACAACGGGAACACAACACTATGATGTCACAGCAGGAACACAACACTATGATGTCACAACGAAAAAAAAAACTATGATGTAACAATGGAAAAAAACACTCTGATGTCACAACGGAACAAAACACTTTGATGTCACAATGGAACACAACACTATGACGTCACAACGGGAACACAACACTATGATGTCACAACGGGAACACAACACTATGATGTCAACACGGAACACAACTCTATGACGTCACAACGGAACACAACACTATGATGTCACAACGGAACACAACACTCTGATGTCACAACGGAACACAACACTATGATGTCACAACGAAAAAAAACACTATGATGTCACAATGGAAAAAAACACTCTGATGTCACAACGGAACAAAACACTATGATGTCACAATGGAACACAACACTCTGATATCACAACGGAACACAACACAATGACGTCACAATGGAACACAACACTATGATGTAACAACGGAACACAACACTCTGATGTCACAACGGAACACAACACTATGACGTCAGAACGGGAACACAACATTATGATGTCACAACGGGAACACAACACTATGATGTCACAACGGAACACAACACTATGATGTCACAACGAAACAGAACACTATGACGTCACAACGGGAACACAACACTATGATGTCACAGCAGGAACACAACACTATGATGTCACAACGAAAAAAAAACTATGATGTAACAATGGAAAAAAACACTCTGATGTCACAACGGAACAAAACACTTTGATGTCACAATGGAACACAACACTATGATGTCACAACGGAACACAACACTCTGATGTCACAACGGAACACAACACTATGACGTCACAACGGGCACACAACATTATGATGTCACAACGGGAACACAACACTATGATGTCAAAACGGAACACAACACTATGATGTCACAACGGAACACCACACTATGTTGTCACAACGGAACACAACACTATGATGTCACAACGGAACACAACACTATGATGTCACAGCGGGAACACAACATTATGATGTCACAACGGGAACACAACACTATGATGTCACAACGGAACACAACACTATGACCTCACATCCGGAACCCAACACTATGATGTCACAACGGAACACAACACTATGATGTCACAACGGGAACACAACATTATGTTGTCACAACAGAACACAACACTATGATGTCACAACGGGAACACAACACTATGTTGTCACAACGGAACAGAATACTATGATGTCACAACGGAACACAACACTATGATGTCACAACGGAACACAACACTATGATGTCACAACGGGAACACAACACTATGTTGTCACAACGGAACACAACACTATGATGTCACAACGGAACACAACATTATGTTGTCACAACGGGAACACAACACTATGTTGTCACAACGGAACACAACACTATGATGTCACAACGGAACACAACACTATGACCTCACATCCGGAACCAAACACTATGACCTCACATCCGGAACCCAACACTATGATGTCACAACGGAACACAACACTATGATGTCACAACGGAACACAACACTCTGATGTCACAACGGAACACAACACTATGACGTCACAACGGGCACACAACACTATGATGTCACAACGGAACACAACACTATGTTGTCACAACGGAACACAACACTATGATGTCACAACGGAACACAACACTATGATGTCACAACGGGAACACAACATTATGATGTCACAACGGGAACACAACACTATGATGTCACAACGGAAAACAACACTATGATGTCACAACGGAAAAGAACACTATGATGTCACAACGGAACACAACACTATGACATCACAACGGGAACAAAACACTATGATTTCACAACGGGAACACAACATTAAGATGTCACAACGGGAACACAACACTATGATGTCACAACGGAAAACAACACTATGATGTCACAACGGAAAACAATACTATGATGTCACAACGGAACACAACACTATGACATCACAACGGGAACAAAACACTATGATTTCACAACGGGAACACAACACTATGATGTCACAACGGGAACACAACACTATGATGTCACAACGGAAAAAAAACACTCTAATATCACAACGGAACACAACACTATGATGTCACAACGGAACACAACACTATGACCTCACATCCGGAACCCAACACTATGATGTCACAACGGAACACAACACTATGATGTCACAACGGGAACACAACATTATGTTGTCACAACAGAACACAACACTATGATGTCACAACGGGAACACAACACTATGTTGTCACAACGGAACAGAATACTATGATGTCACAACAGAACACAACACTATGATGTCACAACGGAACACAACACTATGATGTCACAACGGGAACACAACACTATGTTGTCACAACGGAAAACAACACTATGATGTCACAACGGAACACAACATTATGTTGTCACAACGGGAACACAACACTATGTTGTCACAACGGAACACAACACTATGATGTCACAACGGAACACAACATTATGTTGTCACAACGGGAACACAACACTATGTTGTCACAACGAAACACAACACTATGATGTCACAACGGAAAACAACACTATGTTGTCACAACGGAACACAACACTATGATGTCACAACGGAACACAACACTATGATGTCACAACGGAAAAAAACACTCTGATGTCACAACGGAACAAAACACTATGATGTCACAATGGAACACAACACAATGACGTCACAATGGAACACAACACTATGATGTAACAACGGAACACAACACTCTGATGTCACAACGGAACACAACACTATGACGTCAGAACGGGAACACAACATTATGATGTCACAACGGGAACACAACACTATGATGTCACAACGGAACACAACACTATGATGTCACAACGAAACAGAACACTATGACGTCACAACGGGAACACAACACTATGATGTCACAGCAGGAACACAACACTATGATGTCACAACGAAAAAAAAACTATGATGTAACAATGGAAAAAAACACTCTGATGTCACAACGGAACAAAACACTTTGATGTCACAATGGAACACAACACTATGACGTCACAACGGGAACACAACACTATGACGTCACAACGGAACACAACACTATGATGTCACAACGGAACACAATACTCTGATGTCACAACGGAACACAACACTATGACGTCACAACGGGAACACAACACTATGATGTCACAATGGAACACAACACTATGATGTCACAACGAAAAAAAACACTATGATGTAACAATGGAAAAAAACACTCTGTCACAACGGAACAAAACACTATGATGTCACAATGGAACACAACACTCTGATGTCACAACGGAACACAACACTATGACGTCACAACGGAACACAACACTATGACGTCACAATGGAACACAACACTATGATGTCACAACGGAACACAACACTATGATGTCACAACGGAACACAACACTCTGATGTCACAACGGAACACAACACTATGACGTCACAACGGGCACACAACATTATGATGTCACAACGGGAACACAACACTATGATGTCACAACGGAACACAACACTATGATGTCACAACGGAACACCACACTATGTTGTCACAACGGAACACAACACTATGATGTCACAACGGAACACAACACTATGATGTCACAACGGGAACACAACATTATGATGTCACAACGGGAACACAACACTATGATGTCACAACGGAATACAACACTATGACCTCACATCCGGAACCCAACACTATGATGTCACAACGGAACACAACACTATGATGTCACAACGGGAACACAACATTATGTTGTCACAACAGAACACAACACTATGATGTCACAACGGGAACACAACACTATGTTGTCACAACGGAACAGAATACTATGATGTCACAACGGAACACAACACTATGATGTCACAACGGAACACAACACTATGATGTCACAACGGGAACACAACACTATGTTGTCACAACGGAACACAACACTATGATGTCACAACGGAACACAACATTATGTTGTCACAACGGGAACACAACACTATGTTGTCACACTGGAACACAACACTATGATGTCACAACGGAACACAACACTATGATGTCACAACGGGAACACAACACTTGGTGGTCACAACGGAACACAACACTATGTTGTCACAACGGAACACAACACTATGACCTCACATCCGGAACCAAACACTATGACCTCACATCCGGAACCCAACACTATGATGTCACAACGGAACACAACACTATGATGTCACAACGGAACACAACACTCTGATGTCACAACGGAACACAACACTATGACGTCACAACGGGCACACAACACTATGATGTCACAACGGAACACAACACTATGTTGTCACAACGGAACACAACACTATGATGTCACAACGGAACACAACACTATGATGTCACAACGGGAACACAACATTATGATGTCACAACGGGAACACAACACTATGATGTCACAACGAAAAAAAACACTATGATGTAACAATGGAAAAAAACACTCTGTCACAACGGAACAAAACACTATGATGTCACAATGGAACACAACACTCTGATGTCACAACGGAACACAACACTATGACGTCACAACGGAACACAACACTATGACGTCACAATGGAACACAACACTATGATGTCACAACGGAACACAACACTATGATGTCACAACGGAACACAACACTCTGATGTCACAACGGAACACAACACTATGACGTCACAACGGGCACACAACATTATGATGTCACAACGGGAACACAACACTATGATGTCACAACGGAACACAACACTATGATGTCACAACGGAACACCACACTATGTTGTCACAACGGAACACAACACTATGATGTCACAACGGAACACAACACTATGATGTCACAACGGGAACACAACATTATGATGTCACAACGGGAACACAACACTATGATGTCACAACGGAATACAACACTATGACCTCACATCCGGAACCCAACACTATGATGTCACAACGGAACACAACACTATGATGTCACAACGGGAACACAACATTATGTTGTCACAACAGAACACAACACTATGATGTCACAACGGGAACACAACACTATGTTGTCACAACGGAACAGAATACTATGATGTCACAACGGAACACAACACTATGATGTCACAACGGAACACAACACTATGATGTCACAACGGGAACACAACACTATGTTGTCACAACGGAACACAACACTATGATGTCACAACGGAACACAACATTATGTTGTCACAACGGGAACACAACACTATGTTGTCACACTGGAACACAACACTATGATGTCACAACGGAACACAACACTATGATGTCACAACGGGAACACAACACTTGGTGGTCACAACGGAACACAACACTATGTTGTCACAACGGAACACAACACTATGACCTCACATCCGGAACCAAACACTATGACCTCACATCCGGAACCCAACACTATGATGTCACAACGGAACACAACACTATGATGTCACAACGGAACACAACACTCTGATGTCACAACGGAACACAACACTATGACGTCACAACGGGCACACAACACTATGATGTCACAACGGAACACAACACTATGTTGTCACAACGGAACACAACACTATGATGTCACAACGGAACACAACACTATGATGTCACAACGGGAACACAACATTATGATGTCACAACGGGAACACAACACTATGATGTCACAACGGAAAACAACACTATGATGTCACAACGGAAAAGAACACTATGATGTCACAACGGAACACAACACTATGACATCACAACGGGAACAAAACACTATGATTTCACAACGGGAACACAACATTAAGATGTCACAACGGGAACACAACACTATGATGTCACAACGGAAAACAACACTATGATGTCACAACGGAAAACAATACTATGATGTCACAACGGAACACAACACTATGACATCACAACGGGAACAAAACACTATGATTTCACAATGGGAACACAACACTATGATGTCACAACGGGAACACAACACTATGATGTCACAACGGAAAAAAAACACTCTAATATCACAACGGAACACAACACTATGATGTCACAACGGAACACAACACTATGACCTCACATCCGGAACCCAACACTATGATGTCACAACGGAACACAACACTATGATGTCACAACGGGAACACAACATTATGTTGTCACAACAGAACACAACACTATGATGTCACAACGGGAACACAACACTATGTTGTCACAACGGAACAGAATACTATGATGTCACAACGGAACACAACACTATGATGTCACAACGGAACACAACACTATGATGTCACAACGGGAACACAACACTATGTTGTCACAACGGAACACAACACTATGATGTCACAACGGAACACAACATTATGTTGTCACAACGGGAACACAACACTATGTTGTCACAACGGAACACAACACTATGATGTCACAACGGAACACAACATTATGTTGTCACAACGGGAACACAACACTATGTTGTCACAACGGAACACAACACTATGATGTCACAACGGAACACAACACTATGATGTCACAACGGAACACAACACTATGACATCACAACGGAACACAACACTATGATGTCACAACGGAACACAACATTATGTTGTCACAACGGGAACACAACACTATGTTGTCACACTGGAACACAACACTATGATGTCACAACGGAACACAACACTATGATGTCACAACGGGAACACAACACTTGGTGGTCACAACGGAACACAACACTATGTTGTCACAACGGAACACAACACTATGACCTCACATCCGGAACCAAACACTATGACCTCACATCCGGAACCCAACACTATGATGTCACAACGGAACACAACACTATGATGTCACAACGGAACACAACACTCTGATGTCACAACGGAACACAACACTATGACGTCACAACGGGCACACAACACTATGATGTCACAACGGAACACAACACTATGTTGTCACAACGGAACACAACACTATGATGTCACAACGGAACACAACACTATGATGTCACAACGGGAACACAACATTATGATGTCACAACGGGAACACAACACTATGATGTCACAACGGAAAACAACACTATGATGTCACAACGGAAAAGAACACTATGATGTCACAACGGAACACAACACTATGACATCACAACGGGAACAAAACACTATGATTTCACAACGGGAACACAACATTAAGATGTCACAACGGGAACACAACACTATGATGTCACAACGGAAAACAACACTATGATGTCACAACGGAAAACAATACTATGATGTCACAACGGAACACAACACTATGACATCACAACGGGAACAAAACACTATGATTTCACAACGGGAACACAACACTATGATGTCACAACGTAAAAAAACACTATAATATCACAACGGAACACAACACTATGATGTCACAATGGGAACACAACATTATGTTGTCACAACAGAACACAACACTATGATGTCACAACGGGAACACAACACTATGTTGTCACAACGGAACAGAATACTATGATGTCACAACGGAACACAACACTATGATGTCACAACGGAACACAACACTATGATGTCACAACGGGAACACAACACTATGTTGTCACAACGGAACACAACACTATGATGTCACAACGGAACACAACATTATGTTGTCACAACGGGAACACAACACTATGTTGTCACAACGGAACACAACACTATGATGTCACAACGGAACACAACATTATGTTGTCACAACGGGAACACAACACTATGTTGTCACAACGGAACACAACACTATGATGTCACAACGGAAAACAACACTATGTTGTCACAACGGAACACAACACTATGATGTCACAACGGAACACAACACTATGATGTCACAACGGAACACAACACTATGACATCACAACGGGAACAAAACTCTATGATGTCACAACGGGAACACAACATTATTATGTCACAACGGGAACACATCACTATGATGTCACAACGGAACACAACACTATGATGTCACAACGGAAAAAAACACTATAATATCACAACGGAAGACAACACTATGATGTCACAATGGAACACAAAACACTCTGATGTCACAACGGAACACAACACTATGATGTCACAACGGAAAAAAACACTATAATATCACAACGGAACACAACACTATGATGTCACAACGGAACACAACACTATGACCTAACATCCGGAACCCAACACTATGATGTCACAACGGAACACAACACTATGATGTCACAACGGGAACACAACATTATGTTGTCACAACAGAACACAACACTATGATGTCACAACGGGAACACAACACTATGTTGTCACAACGGAACAGAACACTATGATGTCACAAAAGAACACAACACTATGATGTCACAACGGGAACACAACACTATGTTGTCACAACAGAACACAACACTATGATGTCACAACGGGAACACAACACTATGTTGTCACAACGGAACACAACACTATGACATCACAACGGGAACAAAACACTATGATGTCACAACGGGAACACAATATTATGATGTCACAATGGAACACAACACTATGATGTCACAACGGGAACACAACACTATGTTGTCACAACGGAACAGAACACTATGATGTCACAAAAGAACACAACACTATGATGTCACAACGGGAACACAACACTATGTTGTCACAACAGAACACAACACTATGATGTCACAACGGGAACACAACACTATGTTGTCACAACGGAACACAACACTATGACATCACAACGGGAACAAAACACTATGATGTCACAACGGGAACACAATATTATGATGTCACAATGGAACACAACACTATGATGTCACAACGGAACACAACACTATGATGTCACAACGGAAAAAAACACTATAATATCACAACGGAACACAACACTATGATGTCACAACGGAATACAACAGTATGACCTCACATCCGGAACCCAACACATAATGTCACAACGGAACACAACACTATGATGTCACAACGGAACAGAACACTATGATGTCACAACGGGAACACAACACTATGTTGTCACAACGGAACAGAACACTATGATGTCACAACGGAACACAACACTATGTTGTCACAAACGAACACAACACTATGATGTCACAATGGGAACACAACACTATGTTATCACAACGGAACAGAACACTATGATGTCACAACGGAACACAACACTATGATGTCACAACGGGAACACAACACTATGTTGTCACAACGGAACACAACACTATGATGTCACAACGGAACACAACACTATGACCTCACATCCGGAACCAAACACTATGACCTCACATCCGGAACCCAACACTATGATGTCACAACGGAACACAACACTATGATGTCACAACGGGAACACAACATTATGTTGTCACAAAAGAACACAACACTATGATGTCACAACGGGAACACAACACTATGTTGTCACAACGGAACAGAAAACTATGATGTCACAACGGAACACAATACTATGATGTCACAACGAAAAAAAAACTATGATGTAACAATGGAAAAAAACACTCTGATGTCACAACGGAACTAAACACTTTGATGTCACAATGGAACACAACACTATGACGTCACAACGGGAACACAACACTATGAACCACAACGGAACACAACACTATGACGTCACAACGGGAACACAACACTATGATGTCACAACGAGAACAAGACACTATGATGTCACAATGGAACACAGCACTATGATGTCACAACGAAAAAAAACACTATGATGTAACAATGGAAAAAAAACACTCTGATGTCACAACGGAACAAAACACTATGATGTCACAATGGAACACAACACTATGATGTCACAACGGAACACAACACTATGACGTCACAACGGAACACAACACTATGACGTCACAATGGAACACAACACTATGATGTAACAACGGAACACAACACTATGATGTCACAACGGAACACAACACTATGATGTCACAACGGAACACAACACTATGACGTCACAACGGGAACACAACATTATGATGTCACAACGGGAATACAACACTATGATGTCACAACGGAACACAACACTATGACGTCACAACGGGAACACAACACTATGATGTCACAGCAGGAACACAACACTATGATGTCACAACGAAAAAAAAAACTATGATGTAACAATGGAAAAAAACACTCTGATGTCACAACGGAACAAAACACTTTGATGTCACAATGGAACACAACACTATGACGTCACAACGGGAACACAACACTATGATGTCACAACGGGAACACAACACTATGATGTCAACACGGAACACAACTCTATGACGTCACAACGGAACACAACACTATGATGGCACAACGGAACACAACACTCTGATGTCACAACGGAACACAACACTATGATGTCACAACGAAAAAAAACACTATGATGTCACAATGGAAAAAAACACTCTGATGTCACAACGGAACAAAACACTATGATGTCACAATGGAACACAACACTCTGATATCACAACGGAACACAACACTATGACGTCACAATGGAACACAACACTATGATGTAACAACGGAACAAAACACTCTGATGTCACAACGGAACACAACACTATGACGTCAGAACGGGAACACAACATTATGATGTCACAACGGGAACACAACACTATGATGTCACAACGGAACACAACACTATGATGTCACAACGGAACAGAACACTATGACGTCACAACGGGAACACAACACTATGATGTCACAGCAGGAACACAACACTATGATGTCCCAACGAAAAAAAAACTATGATGTAACAATGGAAAAAAACACTCTGATGTCACAAGGGAACAAAACACTTTGATGTCACAATGGAACACAACACTATGATGTCACAACGGGAACACAACACTATGACGTCACAACGGAACACAACACTATGATGTCACAACGGAACACAATACTCTGATGTCACAACGGAACACAACACTATGACGTCACAACGGGAACACAACACTATGATGTCACAATGGAACACAACACTATGATGTCACAACGAAAAAAAACACTATGATGTAACAATGGAAAAAAACACTCTGATGTCACAACGGAACAAAACACTATGATGTCACAATGGAACACAACACTCTGATGTCACAACGGAACACAACACTATGACGTCACAACGGAACACAACACTATGACGTGACAATGGAACACAACACTATGATGTCACAACGGAACACAACACTATGATGTCACAACGGAACACAACACTCTGATGTCACAACGGAACACAACACTATGACGTCACAACGGGCACACAACATTATGATGTCACAACGGGAACACAACACTATGATGTCACAACGGAACACAACACTATGATGTCACAACGGAACACAACACTATGACATCAGAACAGGAATACAACACTATGATGTCACAACGGAACACAACACTATGATGTCACAACGGAACACAACACTATGATGTCACAACGGGAACACAACACTTTGTTGTCACAACGGAACACAACACTATGTTGTCACAACGGAACACAACACTATGACCTCACATCAGTAACCCAACACTATGACCTCACATCCGGAACCCAAAACTATGATGTCACAACGGAACACAACACTATGATGTCACAACGGGAACACAACATTATGTTGTCACAACAGAACACAACACTATGTTGTCACAACGGAACACAACACTATGATGTCACAACGGAACACAACACTATGATGTCACAACGGAACACAACACTATGACATCACAACGGGAACAAAACTCTATGATGTCACAACGGGAACACAACATTATTATGTCACAACGGGAACACATCACTATGATGTCACAACGGAACACAACACTATGATGTCACAACGGAAAAAAACACTATAATATCACAACGGAACACAACACTATGATGTCACAATGGAACACAAAACACTCTGATGTCACAACGGAACACAACACTATGATGTCACAACGGAACACAACACTATGATGTCACAACGGAAAAAAACACTATAATATCACAACGGAACACAACACTATGATGTCACAACGGAACACAACACTGTGACTTAACATCCTGAACCCAACACTATGATGTCACAACGGAACACAACACTATGATGTCACAACGGGAACACAACACTATGTTGTCACAACGGAACAGAACACTATGATGTCACAACAGAACACAACACTATGATGTCACAACGGGAACACAACACTATGTTGTCACAACAGAACACAACACTATGATGTCACAACGGGAACACAACACTATGTTGTCACAACGGAACACAACACTATGACATCACAACGGGAACAAAACACTATGATGTCACAACGGGAACACAATATTATGATGTCACAACGGGAACACAACACTATGATGTCACAACGGAACACAACACTATGATGTCACAACGGAAAAAAACACTATAATATCACAACGGAACACAACACTATGATGTCACAACGGAATACAACAGTATGACCTCACATCCGGAACCCAACACTATGATGTCACAACGGAACACAACACTATGATGTCACAACGGAACAGAACACTATGATGTCACAACGGGAACACAACACTATGTTGTCACAACGGAACAGAACACTATGATGTCACAACGGAACACAACACTATGTTGTAACAACAGAACACAACACTATGATGTCACAATGGGAACACAACACTATGTTATCACAACGGAAAAGAACACTATGATGTCACAACGGAACACAACACTATGATGTCACAACGGGAACACAACACTATGTTGTCACAGCGGAACACAACACTATGATGTCACAACGGAACACAACACTATGATGTCACAACGGGAACACAACACTTGGTTGTCACAACGGAACACAACACTATGTTGTCACAACGGAACACAACACTATGACCTCACATCCGGAACCAAACACTATGACCTCACATCCGGAACCCAACACTATGATGTCACAACGGAACACAACACTATGATGTCACAACGGGAACACAACACTATGTTGTCACAACGGAACAGAACACTATGATGTCACAACGGAACACAACACTATGATGTCACAACGAAAAAAAAACTATGATGTAACAATGGAAAAAAACACTGATGTCACAACGGAACTAAACACTTTGATGTCACAATGGAACACAACACTATGACGTCACAACGGGAACACAACACTATGATGTCACAACGGAACACAACACTATGATGTCAACATGGAACACAACTCTATGACATCACAACGGGAACACAACACTATGATGTCACAACGGGAACAAAACACTATGATGTCACAATGGAACACAGCACTATGATGTCACAACGAAAAAAAACACTATGATGTAACAATGGAAAAAAAACACTCTGATGTCACAACGGAACAAAACACTGACGTCACAACGGAACACAACACTATGTTGTCACAATGGAACACAACACTATGATGTAACAACGGAACACAACACTATGATGTCACAACGGAACACAACACTATGATGTCACAACGGAACACAACACTATGACGTCACAACGGGAACACAACATTATGATGTCACAACGGGAACACAACACTATGATGTCACAACGGAACACAACACTATGACGTCACAACGAAAAAAAAAACTATGATGTAACAATTGAAAAAAACACTCTGATGTCACAACGGAACAAAACACTTTGATGTCACAATGGAACACAACACTATGACGTCACAACGGGAACACAACACTATGATGTCAACACGGAACACAACTCGATGACGTCACAACGGAACACAACACTATGATGTCACAACGGAACACAACACTCTGATGTCACAACGGAACACAACACTATGATGTCACAACGAAAAAAAACACTATGATGTCACAATGGAAAAAAACACTCTGATGTCACAACGGAACAAAACACTATGATGTCACAATGGAACACAACACTCTGATATCACAACGGAACACAACACTATGACGTCACAATGGAACACAACACTATGATGTAACAACGGAACACAACACTCTGATGTCACAACGGAACACAACACTATGACGTCAGAACGGGAACACAACATTATGATGTCACAACGGGAACACAACACTATGATGTCACAACGGAACACAACACTATGATGTCACAACGGAACAGAACACTATGACGTCACAACGGGAACACAACACTATGATGTCACAGCAGGAACACAACACTATGATGTCACAACGAAAAAAAAACTATGATGTAACAATGGAAAAAAACACTCTGATGTCACAACGGAACAAAACACTTTGATGTCACAATGGAACACAACACTCTGACGTCACAACGGGAACACAACACTATGACGTCACAACGGAACACAACACTATGATGTCACAACGGAACACAATACTCTGATGTCACAACGGAACACAACACTATGACGTCACAACGGGAACACAACACTATGATGTCACAATGGAACACAACACTATGATGTCACAACGAAAAAAAACACTATGATGTAACAATGGAAAAAAACACTCTGATGTCACAACGGAACAAAACACTATGATGTCACAATGGAACACAACACTCTGATGTCACAACGGAACACAACACTATGACGTCACAACGGAACACAACACTATGACGTCACAATGGAACACAACACTATGATGTCACAACGGAACACAACACTATGATGTCACAACGGAACACAACACTCTGATGTCACAACGGAACACAACACTATGACGTCACAACGGGCACACAACATTATGATGTCACAACGGGAACACAACACTATGATGTCACAACGGAACACAACACTATGATGTCACAACGGAACACAACACTCTGATGTCACAACGGAACACAACACTATGACGTCACAACGGGCACACAACATTATGATGTCACAACGGGAACACAACACTTTGTTGTCACAACGGAACACAACACTTTGTTGTCACAACGGAACACAACACTATGACCTCACATCCGGAACCCAACACTATGACCTCACATCCGGAACCCAAAACTATGATGTCACAACGGAACACAACACTATGATGTCACAACGGAACAGAACACTATGATGTCTTAGCGGGAACACAACACTATGTTGTCACAACGGAACACAACACTACGATGTCACAACGGAACACAACACTATGACGTCACAACGGGAACACAACACTATGATGTCACAACGGGAACACAACACTATGATGTCAACACGGAACACAACTCTATGACGTCACAACGGAACACAACACTATGATGTCACAACGGAACACAACACTATGATGTCACAACGGAACACAGCACTATGACATCACAACGGAACACAACACTATGATGTCACAACGGGAACACAACACTATGACCTCACATCCGGAACCCAAAACTATGATGTCACAACGGGAACACAACACTATGAATTCACAACAGGAACACAACACTATGATGTCACAACGGAACACAACACTGTGATGTCACAACGGGAACACAACACTATGATGTCACAACAGGAACACAACACTATGACGTCACAATGGAACACAACACTATGATGTCATAATGGAACACAACACTATGACGTCATAACGGGAACACAACACTATGATGTCACAATGGAACACAACACTATGATGTCACAACGGAACACAACACTATGACGTCACAATGGAACACAACACTATGATGTCACAACGGAACACAACACTCTGATGTCACAACGGAACACAACACTATGATGTCACAACGGAACACAACACTATGACTTCACAACGGGAACACAACATTATGATGTCACAACGGGAACACAACACTATGATGTCACAACGGAACACAACACTATGATGTCACAACGGAACACAACACTATGACATCACAACGGGAACACAACACTATGATGTCACAACGGAACACAACACTATGACGTCACAACGGGAACACAACACTATGATGTCACAGCAGGAACACAACACTATGATGTCACAACGGGAACACAACACTATGATGTCACAACGGAACACAACACTATGATGTCACAACAAAAAAAAACACTATGACATCACGACGGAACACAACACTATGACGTCAGAACGGGAACACAACATTATGATGTCACAACGGGAACACAACACTATGATGTCACAACGGAACACAACACTATGATGTCACAACGGAACAGAACACTATGACGTCACAACGGGAACACAACACTATGATGTAACAGCAGGAACACAACACTATGATGTCACAACGAAAAAAAAACTATGATGTAACAATGGAAAAAAACACTCTGATGTCACAACGGAACAAAACACTTTGATGTCACAATGGAACACAACACTCTGACGTCACAACGGGAACACAACACTATGACGTCACAACGGAACACAACACTATGATGTCACAACGGAACACAATACTCTGATGTCACAACGGAACACAACACTATGACGTCACAACGGGAACACAACACTATGATGTCACAATGGAACACAACACTATGATGTCACAACGAAAAAAAACACTATGATGTAACAATGGAAAAAAACACTCTGATGTCACAACGGAACAAAACACTATGATGTCACAATGGAACACAACACTCTGATGTCACAACGGAACACAACACTATGACGTCACAACGGAACACAACACTATGACGTCACAATGGAACACAACACTATGATGTCACAACGGAACACAACACTATGATGTCACAACGGAACACAACACTCTGATGTCACAACGGAACACAACACTATGACGTCACAACGGGCACACAACATTATGATGTCACAACGGGAACACAACACTATGATGTCACAGCGGAACACAACACTATGATGTCACAATGGAACACAACACTATGACATCAGAACAGGAATACAACACTATGATGTCACAACGGAACACAACACTATGATGTCACAACGGAACACAACACAATGATGTCACAACGGGAACACAACACTTTGTTGTCACAACGGAACACAACACTTTGTTGTCACAACGGAACACAACACTATGACCTCACATCCGGAACCCAACACTATGACCTCACATCCGGAACCCAAAACTATGATGTCACAACGGAACACAACACTATGATGTCACAACGGAACAGAACACTATGATGTCTTAGCGGGAACACAACACTATGTTGTCACAACGGAACACAACACTACGATGTCACAACGGAACACAACACTAAGACGTCACAACGGGAACACAACACTATGATGTCACAACGGGAACACAACACTATGATGTCAACACGGAACACAACTCTATGACGTCACAACGGAACACAACACTATGATGTCACAACGGAACACAACACTATGATGTCACAACGGAACACAGCACTATGACATCACAACGGAACACAACACTATGATGTCACAACGGGAACACAACACTATGACCTCACATCCGGAACCCAAAACTATGATGTCACAACGGGAACACAACACTATGAATTCACAACAGGAACACAACACTATGATGTCACAACGGAACACAACACTGTGATGTCACAACGGGAACACAACACTATGATGTCACAACAGGAACACAACACTATGACGTCACAATGGAACACAACACTATGATGTCATAATGGAACACAACACTATGACGTCATAACGGGAACACAACACTATGATGTCACAATGGAACACAACACTATGATGTCACAACGGAACACAACACTATGACGTCACAATGGAACACAACACTATGATGTCACAACGGAACACAACACTCTGATGTCACAACGGAACACAACACTATGATGTCACAACGGAACACAACACTATGACTTCACAACGGGAACACAACATTATGATGTCACAATGGGAACACAACACTATGATGTCACAGCGGAACACAACACTATGATGTCACAACGGAACACAACACTATGACATCACAACGGGAACACAACACTATGATGTCACAACGGGAACACAACACTATGATGTCACAATGGAACACAACACTATGATGTCACAACGGAACACAACACTATGACGTCACAACGGGAACACAACACTATGATGTCACAATGGAACACAACACTATGATGTCACAACGAAAAAAAACACTATGATGTAACAATAGAAAAAAACACTCTGATGTCACAACGGAACAAAACACTATGATGTCACAATGGAACACAACACTCTGATGTCACAACGGAACACAACACTATGACGTCACAACGGAACACAACACTATGACGTCACAATGGAACACAACACTATGATGTCACAACGGAACACAACACTATGATGTCACAACGGAACACAACACTCTGATGTCACAACGGAACACAACACTATGACGTCACAACGGGCACACAACATTATGATGTCACAACGGGAACACAACACTATGATGTCACAACGGAACACAACACTTTGTTGTCACAACGGAACACAACACTATGACCTCACATCCGGAACCCAACACTATGACCTCACATCCGGAACCCAAAACTATGATGTCACAACGGAACACAACACTATGATGTCACAACGGAACAGAACACTATGATGTCTTAGCGGGAACACAACACTATGTTGTCACAACGGAACACAACACTACGATGTCACAACGGAACACAACACTATGACGTCACAACGGGAACACAACACTATGATGTCACAACGGGAACACAACACTATGATGTCAACACGGAACACAACTCTATGACGTCACAACGGAACACAACACTATGATGTCACAACGGAACACAACACTATGATGTCACAACGGAACACAGCACTATGACATCACAACGGAACACAACACTATGATGTCACAACGGGAACACAACACTATGACCTCACATCCGGAACCCAAAACTATGATGTCACAACGGGAACACAACACTATGAATTCACAACAGGAACACAACACTATGATGTCACAACGGAACACAACACTGTGATGTCACAACGGGAACACAACACTATGATGTCACAACAGGAACACAACACTATGACGTCACAATGGAACACAACACTATGATGTCATAATGGAACACAACACTATGACGTCATAACGGGAACACAACACTATGATGTCACAATGGAACACAACACTATGATGTCACAACGGAACACAACACTATGACGTCACAATGGAACACAACACTATGATGTCACAACGGAACACAACACTCTCATGTCACAACGGAACACAACACTATGATGTCACAACGGAACACAACACTATGACTTCACAACGGGAACACAACATTATGATGTCACAACGGGAACACAACACTATGATGTCACAACGGAACACAACACTATGATGTCACAACGGAACACAACACTATGACATCACAACGGGAACACAACACTATGATGTCACAACGGAACACAACACTATGACGTCACAACGGGAACACAACACTATGATGTCACAGCAGGAACACAACACTATGATGTCACAACGGGAACACAACACTATGATGTCACAACGGAACACAACACTATGATGTCACAACGAAAAAAAACACTATGACATCATGACGGAACACAACACAATTATGTCACAACGGAACACAACACTATGATGTCACAACGGAAAATAACACTATGACGTCACAACGGGAACACAACACTATGATGTCACAACGGGAACACAACACTATGTTGTCACAACGGGAACACAACACTATGATGTCACAACGGGAACACAACACTATGTTGTCACAACGGAACCCAACACTATGACCTCACATCCGGAACCCAAAACTATGATGTCACAACGGAACACAACACTATGATGTCACAACGGGAACACAACATTATGTTGTCACAACAGAACACAACACTATGATGTCACAACGGAAGACAACACTATGACGTCACAACGGGAACAAAACACTATGATGTCACAACGGAACACAACACTATGATGTCACAACGGAACACAACACTATGATGTCACAACGGAACACAACACTATGATGTCACAACGGGAACACAACACTTTGTTGTCACAATGGAACACAACACTATGATGTCACAACGGGACCACAACACTGTGATGTCACAACGGAACACAACACTATGATGTCACAACGGAACACAACACTATGACCTCACATCCGGTACCCAAAACTATGATGTCACAACGGGAACACAACACTATGAATTCACAACAGGAACACAACACTATGATGTCACAACGGAACACAACACTATGATGTCACAACGGGAACACAACACTATGATGTCACAACAGGAACACAACACTATGACGTCACAATGGAACACAACACTATGATGTCATAATGGAAAACAACACTATGACGTCACAACGGGAACACAACAATATGATGTCACAATGGAAAAAAACACTCTGATGTCACAACAGGAACACAACACTATGATGTCACAACAGGAACACAACACTATGATGTCACAACGGAACACAACACTATGATGTCACAATGGAACACAACACTATGACGTCATAACGGGAACACAACAATATGATGTCACAATGGAAAACAACACTATGATGTCACAACGGGAACACAACAATATGATGTCACAATGGAAAAAAACACTATGATGTCACAACGGGAACACAACAATATGATGTCACAACGGAACACAACACTATGACGTCACAACGGAACACAACACTATTATGTCACAACGGGAACACAACACTATGATGTCACAACGGGAACACAACACTATGTTGTCACAACGGAACACAACACTATGACCTCACATCCGGAACCCAACACTATGACCTCACATCCGGAACCCAAAACTATGATGTCACAACGGAACACAACACTATGATGTCACAACGGGAACACAACATTATGTTGTCACAACAGAACACAACACTATGATGTCACAACGGAACACAACACTATGATGTCACAACGGGAACACAACACTATGTTGTCACAATGGAACACAACACTATGATGTCACAACGGAACACAACACTATGATGTCACAACGGAACACAACACTATGATGTCACAACGGGACCACAACACTGTGATGTCACAACGGAACACAACACTATGATGTCACAACGGAACACAACACTATGACCTCACATCCGGAACCCAAAACTATGATGTCACAACGGGAACACAACACTATGAATTCACAACAGGAACACAACACTATGATGTCACAACGGAACACAACACTATGATGTCACAACGGGAACACAACACTATGATGTCACAACAGGAACACAACACTATGACGTCACAATGGAACACAACACTATGATGTCATAATGGAACACAACACTATGACGTCATAACGGGAACACAACACTATGATGTCACAATGGAACACAACACTATGATGTCACAACGGGAACACAACAATATGATGTCACAATGGAAAAAAACACTCTGATGTCACAACAGGAACACAACACTATGATGTCACAACAGGAACACAACACTATGATGTCACAACGGAACACAACACTATGATGTCACAATGGAACACAACACTATGACGTCATAACGGGAACACAACACTATGATGTCACAACGGGAACACAACAATATGATGTCACAACGGAACACAACACTATGACGTCACAACGGAACACAACACTACGATGTCACAACGGGAACACAACACTATGATGTCACAATGGAAAAAAACACTCTGATGTCACAACAGGAACACAACACTATGATGTCACAACGGAACACAACACTCTGATGTCACAAGGGGAACACAACACTATGATGTCACAACGGAACACAACAGTATGACGTCACCATGGAACACAACACTATGATGTCACAATGGAACACAACACTATGACGTCATAACGGGAACACAACACTATGATGTCACAATGGAACACAACACTATGATGTCACAACGGGAACACAACAATATGATGTCACAACGGAACACAACACTATGACGTCACAACGGAACACAACACTATGATGTCACAATGGAACACAATTCTATGATGTCACAACGGAAAAAAACACTCTGATGTCACAACAGGAACACAACACTATGACGTCATAACGGGAACACAACACTATGATGTCACAACGGGAACACAACACTATGATGTAACAATGGAACACAAAACACTCTGATGTCACAACGGAACACAACACTATCATGTCACAACGGGAACACAACACTATGACGTCACAAGGGGAACACAACACTATGATGTCACAACGGAACACAACAGTATGACGTCACAATGGAACACAACACTATGATGTCACAATGGAACACAACACTATGACGTCATAACGGGAACACAACACTATGATGTCACAATGGAACACAACACTATGATGTCACAACGGGAACACAACAATATGATGTCACAACGGAACACAACACTATGACGTCACAACGGAACACAACACTATGATGTCACAATGGAACACAATTCTATGATGTCACAACGGAAAAAAACACTCTGATGTCACAACAGGAACACAACACTATGACGTCATGACGGGAACACAACACTATGATGTCACAACGGGAACACAACACTATGATGTAACAATGGAACACAAAACACTCTGATGTCACAACGGAACACAACACTATGATGTCACAACGGGAACACAACACTATGATGTCACAACAGGAACACAACACTATGACGTCACAATGGAACACAACACTATGATGTCATAATGGAACACAACACTATGACGTCATAACGGGAACACAACACTATGATGTCACAATGGAACACAACACTATGATGTCACAACGGGAACACAATAATATGATGTCACAATGGAAAAAAACACTCTGTTGTCACAACAGGAACACAACACTATGATGTCACAACAGGAACACAACACTATGATGTCACAACGGAACACAACACTATGATGTCACAATGGAACACAACACTATGACGTCATAACGGGAACACAACACTATGATGTCACAACGGGAACACAACAATATGATGTCACAACGGAACACAACACTATGACGTCACAACGGAACACAACACTATGATGTCACAACGGGAACACAACACTATGATGTCACAATGGAAAAAAACACTCTGATGTCACAACAGGAACACAACACTATGATGTCACAACGGAACACAACACTATGATGTCACAACGGAACACAACACTATGATGTCACAACGGAACACAACATTATGATGTCACAATGGAAAAAAACACTCTGATGTCACAACAGGAACACAACACTATGATGTCACAACGGAACACAACACTATGATGTCAAAACGGAACACAACATTATGATGTCACAACGGGAACACAACACTATGATGTCACAACGGGAACACAACACTATGATGTAACAATGGAACACAAAACACTCTGATGTCACAACGGAACACAACACTATGATGTCACAACGGAACACAACACTATGATGTCACAACGGAAAAAACACTCTGATGTCACAAAAGGAACACATCACTATGACGTCACAACGGGAACACAACACTATGATGTCAAAACGGAAAAAAACACTCTGATGTCACAACAGGAACACAACACTATGACGTCACAATGGGAACAGAACACTATGATGTCACAACGGAACACAACAGTATGACGTCACAATGGAACACAACACTATGATGTCACAATGGAACACAACACTATGACGTCATAACGGGAACACAACACTATGATGTCACAATGGAACACAACACTATGATGTCACAACGGGAACACAACAATATGATGTCACAACGGAACACAACACTATGACGTCACAATGGAACACAACACTATGATGTCACAATGGAACACAATTCTATGATGTCACAACGGAAAAAAACACTCTGATGTCACAACAGGAACACAACACTTTGACGTCATAACGGGAACACAACACTATGATGTCACAACGGGAACACAACACTATGATGTAACAATGGAACACAAAACACTCTGATGTCACAACGGAACACAACACTATCATGTCACAACGGGAACACAACACTATGACGTCACAATGGAACACAACACTATGACGTCATAACGGGAACACAACACTATGATGTCACAACGGGAACACAACAATATGATGTCACAACGGAACACAACACTATGACGTCACAACGGAACACAACACTATTATGTCACAACGGGAACACAACACTATGATGTCACAACGGGAACACAACACTATGTTGTCACAACGGAACACAACACTATGACCTCACATCCGGAACCCAACACTATGACCTCACATCCGGAACCCAAAACTATGATGTCACAACGGAACACAACACTATGATGTCACAACGGAACACAACACTATGACATCACAACGGGAACACAACACTATGATGTCACAACGGAACACAACACTATGACGTCACAACGGGAACACAACACTATGATGTCACAGCAGGAACACAACACTATGATGTCACAACGGGAACACAACACTATGATGTCACAACGGAACACAACACTATGATGTCACAACGAAAAAAAACACTATGACATCACGACGGAACACAACACAATTATGTCACAACGGAACACAACACTATGATGTCACAACGGAAAATAACACTATGACGTCACAACGGGAACACAACACTATGATGTCACAACGGGAACACAACACTATGTTGTCACAACGGGAACACAACACTATGATGTCACAACGGGAACACAACACTATGTTGTCACAACGGAACCCAACACTATGACCTCACATCCGGAACCCAAAACTATGATGTCACAACGGAACACAACACTATGATGTCACAACGGGAACACAACATTATGTTGTCACAACAGAACACAACACTATGATGTCACAACGGAAGACAACACTATGACGTCACAACGGGAACAAAACACTATGATGTCACAACGGAACACAACACTATGATGTCACAACGGAACACAACACTATGATGTCACAACGGAACACAACACTATGATGTCACAACGGGAACACAACACTTTGTTGTCACAATGGAACACAACACTATGATGTCACAACGGGACCACAACACTGTGATGTCACAACGGAACACAACACTATGATGTCACAACGGAACACAACACTATGACCTCACATCCGGTACCCAAAACTATGATGTCACAACGGGAACACAACACTATGAATTCACAACAGGAACACAACACTATGATGTCACAACGGAACACAACACTATGATGTCACAACGGGAACACAACACTATGATGTCACAACAGGAACACAACACTATGACGTCACAATGGAACACAACACTATGATGTCATAATGGAAAACAACACTATGACGTCACAACGGGAACACAACAATATGATGTCACAATGGAAAAAAACACTCTGATGTCACAACAGGAACACAACACTATGATGTCACAACAGGAACACAACACTATGATGTCACAACGGAACACAACACTATGATGTCACAATGGAACACAACACTATGACGTCATAACGGGAACACAACAATATGATGTCACAATGGAAAACAACACTATGATGTCACAACGGGAACACAACAATATGATGTCACAATGGAAAAAAACACTATGATGTCACAACGGGAACACAACAATATGATGTCACAACGGAACACAACACTATGACGTCACAACGGAACACAACACTATTATGTCACAACGGGAACACAACACTATGATGTCACAACGGGAACACAACACTATGTTGTCACAACGGAACACAACACTATGACCTCACATCCGGAACCCAACACTATGACCTCACATCCGGAACCCAAAACTATGATGTCACAACGGAACACAACACTATGATGTCACAACGGGAACACAACATTATGTTGTCACAACAGAACACAACACTATGATGTCACAACGGAACACAACACTATGATGTCACAACGGGAACACAACACTATGTTGTCACAATGGAACACAACACTATGATGTCACAACGGAACACAACACTATGATGTCACAACGGAACACAACACTATGATGTCACAACGGGACCACAACACTGTGATGTCACAACGGAACACAACACTATGATGTCACAACGGAACACAACACTATGACCTCACATCCGGAACCCAAAACTATGATGTCACAACGGGAACACAACACTATGAATTCACAACAGGAACACAACACTATGATGTCACAACGGAACACAACACTATGATGTCACAACGGGAACACAACACTATGATGTCACAACAGGAACACAACACTATGACGTCACAATGGAACACAACACTATGATGTCATAATGGAACACAACACTATGACGTCATAACGGGAACACAACACTATGATGTCACAATGGAACACAACACTATGATGTCACAACGGGAACACAACAATATGATGTCACAATGGAAAAAAACACTCTGATGTCACAACAGGAACACAACACTATGATGTCACAACAGGAACACAACACTATGATGTCACAACGGAACACAACACTATGATGTCACAATGGAACACAACACTATGACGTCATAACGGGAACACAACACTATGATGTCACAACGGGAACACAACAATATGATGTCACAACGGAACACAACACTATGACGTCACAACGGAACACAACACTACGATGTCACAACGGGAACACAACACTATGATGTCACAATTGAAAAAAACACTCTGATGTCACAACAGGAACACAACACTATGATGTCACAACGGAACACAACACTCTGATGTCACAAGGGGAACACAACACTATGATGTCACAACGGAACACAACAGTATGACGTCACCATGGAACACAACACTATGATGTCACAATGGAACACAACACTATGACGTCATAACGGGAACACAACACTATGATGTCACAATGGAACACAACACTATGATGTCACAACGGGAACACAACAATATGATGTCACAACGGAACACAACACTATGACGTCACAACGGAACACAACACTATGATGTCACAATGGAACACAATTCTATGATGTCACAACGGAAAAAAACACTCTGATGTCACAACAGGAACACAACACTATGACGTCATAACGGGAACACAACACTATGATGTCACAACGGGAACACAACACTATGATGTAACAATGGAACACAAAACACTCTGATGTCACAACGGAACACAACACTATCATGTCACAACGGGAACACAACACTATGACGTCACAAGGGGAACACAACACTATGATGTCACAACGGAACACAACAGTATGACGTCACAATGGAACACAACACTATGATGTCACAATGGAACACAACACTATGACGTCATAACGGGAACACAACACTATGATGTCACAATGGAACACAACACTATGATGTCACAACGGGAACACAACAATATGATGTCACAACGGAACACAACACTATGACGTCACAACGGAACACAACACTATGATGTCACAATGGAACACAATTCTATGATGTCACAACGGAAAAAAACACTCTGATGTCACAACAGGAACACAACACTATGACGTCATGACGGGAACACAACACTATGATGTCACAACGGGAACACAACACTATGATGTAACAATGGAACACAAAACACTCTGATGTCACAACGGAACACAACACTATGATGTCACAACGGGAACACAACACTATGATGTCACAACAGGAACACAACACTATGACGTCACAATGGAACACAACACTATGATGTCATAATGGAACACAACACTATGACGTCATAACGGGAACACAACACTATGATGTCACAATGGAACACAACACTATGATGTCACAACGGGAACACAATAATATGATGTCACAATGGAAAAAAACACTCTGTTGTCACAACAGGAACACAACACTATGATGTCACAACAGGAACACAACACTATGATGTCACAACGGAACACAACACTATGATGTCACAATGGAACACAACACTATGACGTCATAACGGGAACACAACACTATGATGTCACAACGGGAACACAACAATATGATGTCACAACGGAACACAACACTATGACGTCACAACGGAACACAACACTATGATGTCACAACGGGAACACAACACTATGATGTCACAATGGAAAAAAACACTCTGATGTCACAACAGGAACACAACACTATGATGTCACAACGGAACACAACACTATGATGTCACAACGGAACACAACACTATGATGTCACAACGGAACACAACATTATGATGTCACAATGGAAAAAAACACTCTGATGTCACAACAGGAACACAACACTATGATGTCACAACGGAACACAACACTATGATGTCAAAACGGAACACAACATTATGATGTCACAACGGGAACACAACACTATGATGTCACAACGGAAAAAAACACTCTGATGTCACAACAGGAACACAACACTATGACGTCATAACGGGAACACAACACTATGATGTCACAACGGGAACACAACACTATGATGTAACAATGGAACACAAAACACTCTGATGTCACAACGGAACACAACACTATGATGTCACAACGGAACACAACACTATGATGTCACAACGGAAAAAACACTCTGATGTCACAAAAGGAACACATCACTATGACGTCACAACGGGAACACAACACTATGATGTCAAAACGGAAAAAAACACTCTGATGTCACAACAGGAACACAACACTATGACGTCACAATGGGAACAGAACACTATGATGTCACAACGGAACACAACAGTATGACGTCACAATGGAACACAACACTATGATGTCACAATGGAACACAACACTATGACGTCATAACGGGAACACAACACTATGATGTCACAATGGAACACAACACTATGATGTCACAACGGGAACACAACAATATGATGTCACAACGGAACACAACACTATGACGTCACAATGGAACACAACACTATGATGTCACAATGGAACACAATTCTATGATGTCACAACGGAAAAAAACACTCTGATGTCACAACAGGAACACAACATTTTGACGTCATAACGGGAACACAACACTATGATGTCACAACGGGAACACAACACTATGATGTAACAATGGAACACAAAACACTCTGATGTCACAACGGAACACAACACTATCATGTCACAACGGGAACACAACACTATGACGTCACAATGGAACACAACACTATGACGTCATAACGGGAACACAACACTATGATGTCACAACGGGAACACAACAATATGATGTCACAACGGAACACAACACTATGACGTCACAACGGAACACAACACTATGATGTCACAATGGGAACACAACACTATGATGTCACAATGGAAAAAAACACTCTGATGTCACAACAGGAACACAACACTATGATGTCACAACGGAACACAACACTATGATGTCACAAGGGGAACACAACACTATGATGTCACAACGGAACACAACAGTATGACGTCACAATGGAACACAACACTATGATGTCACAATGGAACACAACACTATGACGTCATAACGGGAACACAACACTATGATGTCACAATGGAACACAACACTATGATGTCACAACGGGAACACAACAATATGATGTCACAACGGAACACAACACTATGACATCACAACGGAACACAACACTATGATGTCACAATGGAACACAATTCTATGATGTCACAACGGAAAAAAACACTGATGTCACAACAGGAACACAACACTATGACGTCATGACGGGAACACAACACTATGATATCACAACAGGAACACAACACTATGATGTAACAATGGAACACAAAACACTCTGATGTCACAACGGAACACAACACTATGATGTCACAACGGGAACACAACACTATGATGTCACAACAGGAACACAACACTATGACGTCACAATGGAACACAACACTATGATGTCATAATGGAACACAACACTATGACGTCATAACGGGAACACAACACTATGATGTCACAATGGAACACAACACTATGATGTCACAACGGGAACACAACAATATGATGTCACAATGGAAAAAAACACTCTGATGTCACAACAGGAACACAACACTATGATGTCACAACAGGAACACAACACTATGATGTCACAACGGAACACAACACTATGATGTCACAATGGAACACAACACTATGACGTCATAACGGGAACACAACACTATGATGTCACAACGGGAACACAACAATATGATGTCACAACGGAACACAACACTATGACGTCACAACGGAACACAACACTGTGATGTCACAACGGGAACACAACACTATGATGTCACAATTGAAAAAAACACTCTGATGTCACAACAGGAACACAACACTATGATGTCACAACGGAACACAACACTATGATGTCACAACGGAACACAACACTATGATGTCACAACGGAACACAACATTATGACGTCACAATGGAAAAAAACACTCTGATGTCACAACAGGAACACAACACTATGATGTCACAACGGAACACAACACTATGATGTCACAACGGAACACAACATTATGATGTCACAACGGGAACACAACACTATGATGTCACAACGGAAAAAAACACTCTGATGTCACAACAGGAACACAACACTATGACGTCATAACGGGAACACAACACTATGATGTCACAACGGGAACACAACACTATGATGTAACAATGGAACACAAAACACTCTGATGTCACAACGGAACACAACACTATGATGTCACAACGGAACACAACACTATGATGTCACAACGGAAAAAACACTCTGATGTCACAAAAGGAACACATCACTATGACGTCACAACGGGAACACAACACTATGATGTCAAAACGGAAAAAAACACTCTGATGTCACAACAGGAACACAACACTATGACGTCACAATGGGAACAGAACACTATGATGTCACAACGGAAGACATCACTATGATGTCACAACAGGAACACAACACTATGATGTCACAATGGAACAAAAAACACTCTGATGTCACAACGGAACACAACACTATGATGTCACAACGGGAACACAGGACTATGATGTCACAACGGGACCACAACACTATGATGTCACAACGGGAACACAACACTATGATGTCACAACGGGAACACAACTCTATGATGTCACAACGGAACACAACACTATGATGTCACAATGGGAACACAACACTATGATGTCACAACAGGAACACAACACTATGATGTCACAACGGAACACAACACTATGATGTCACAACGGAACACAACACTATGATGTCACAACGGGAACACAACACTATGATGTCACAAAAGGAACACAACACTATGATGTCACAACGGAACACAACACTATGATGTCACAACGGAACACAACACTATGATGTCACAACGGGAACACAACACTATGACGTCACAATGGAACACAACACTATGATGTCATAATGGAACACAACACTATGACGTCATAACGGGAACACAACACTATGATGTCACAATGGAACACAACACTATGATGTCACAACGGGAACACAACAATATGATGTCACAACGGAACACAACACTATGACGTCACAAAGGAACACAACACTATGACGTCACAATGGAACACAACACTATGATGTCACAATGGAACACAACACTATGATGTCACAACGGAACACAACACTATGATGTCACAACAGGACACAACAGTATGACCTCACATCCGGAACCCAACACTATGATGTCACAATGGAACACAACACTATGACGTCATAAAGGGAACACAACACTATGATGTCACAATGGAACACAACACTATGACGTCACAACGGAACACAACACTATGACGTCACAATGGAACACAACACTATGATGTCACAATGGAACACAACACTATGATGTCATAACGGAACACAACTCTATGACGTCACAACGGGAACACAACACTATGATGTCACAACAGGAACACAACACTATGATGTCATAACGGAACACAACACTATGATGTCACAACGGAACACAACACTATGTTGTCACAACGGAACACAACACTATGATGTCACAATGGAAAAAAACACTCTGATGTCACAACGGAACACAACAGTATGACGTCACAATGGAACACAATACTATGATGTCACAATGGAACGCAACACTATGACGTCATAACGGGAACACAACACTATGATTTCACAACGGGAACACAACACTATGATGTCACAACGGAAGACAACACTATGACGTCACAACGGAACACAACACTATGATGTCACAACGGGAACACAACACTATGATGTCACAATGGAAAAAAACACTATGATGTCACGACGAAAAAAAACACTATGATGTCACAACGGGAACACAACACTATGATGTCACAATGGAACACAAAACACTCTGATGTCACAACGGAACACAACACTATGATGTCACAACGGGAACACAACACTATGATGTCACAACGGAAAAAACACTCTGATGTCACAACAGGAACACAACACTATGACATCACAACGGGAACAGAACACTATGATGTCACAACGGAAAAAATACTCTGATGTCACAACGGGACCACAACACTATGATGTCACAATGGAACGCAACACTATGACGTCATAACGGGAACACAACACTATGATTTCACAACGGGAACACAACACTATGATTTCACAACGGGAACACAACACTATGATGTCACAACGGAAGACAACACTATGACGTCACAACGGAACACAACACTATGATGTCACAACGGGAACACAACACTATGATGTCACAATGGAAAAAAACACTATGATGTCACGACGAAAAAAAACACTATGATGTCACAACGGGAACACAACACTATGATGTCACAATGGAACACAAAACACTCTGATGTCACAACGGAACACAACACTATGATGTCACAACGGGAACACAACACTATGATGTCACAACGGAAAAAACACTCTGATGTCACAACAGGAACACAACACTATGACATCACAACGGGAACAGAACACTATGATGTCACAACGGAAAAAATACTCTGATGTCACAACGGGACCACAACACTATGATGTCACAACGGGAACACAACACTATGATGTCACAACGGGAACACAACACTATGATGTCATAACGGAACACAACTCTATGACGTCACAACGGGAACACAACACTATGATGTCACAACAGGAACACAACACTATGATGTCATAACGGAACACAACACTATGATGTCACAACGGAACACAACACTATGTTGTCACAACGGAACACAACACTATGATGTCACAATGGAAAAAAACACTCTGATGTCACAACGGAACACAACAGTATGACGTCACAATGGAACACAACACTATGATGTCACAATGGAACGCAACACTATGACGTCATAACGGGAACACAACACTATGATTTCACAACGGGAACACAACACTATGATGTCACAACGGAAGACAACACTATGACGTCACAACGGAACACAACACTATGATGTCACAACGGGAACACAACACTATGATGTCACAATGGAAAAAAACACTATGATGTCACGACGAAAAAAAACACTATGATGTCACAACGGGAACACAACACTATGATGTCACAATGGAACACAAAACACTCTGATGTCACAACGGAACACAACACTATGATGTCACAACGGGAACACAACACTATGATGTCACAATGGAACACAAAACACTCTGATGTCACAACGGGAACACAACACTATGATGTCACAATGAAAAAAACACTATGATGTCACGACGAAAAAAAACACTATGATGTCACAACGGGAACACAACACTATGATGTCACAATGGAACACAAAACACTCTGATGTCACAACGGAACACAACACTATGATGTCACAACGGGAACACAACACTATGATGTCACAATGGAACACAAAACACTCTGATGTCACAACGGAACACAACACTATGATGTCACAACGGGAACACAACACTATGATGTCACAACGGAAAAAACACTCTGATGTCACAACAGGAACACAACACTATGACATCACAACGGGAACAGAACACTATGATGTCACAACGGAAAAAATACTCTGATGTCACAACAGGAACACAACACTATGACGTCACAACGGGAATAGAACACTATGATGTCACAACGGAAGACAACACTATGATGTCACAATGGAACAAAAAACACTCTGATGTCACAACGGAACACAACACTATGATGTCACAACGGGAACACAGGACTATGATGTCACAACGGGACCCCAACACTATGATGTCACAACGGGAACACAACACTATGATGTCACAATGGAACACAACCCTATGATGTCACAATGGGAACACAAGACTATGATGTCACAACGGAACACAACACTATGACGTCACAACGGGAACACAACACTATGATGTCACAACGGAACACAACACTATGATGTCACAACGGAACACAAAAGTATGACGTCACAATGGAACACAACACTATGATGTCACAATGGAACACAACACTATGACGTCATAACGGGAACACAACACTATGATGTCACAATGGAACACAACACTATGATGTCACAACGGGAACACAACAATATGATGTCACAACGGAACACAACACTATGACGTCACAACGGAACACAACAGTATGACGTCACAATGGAACACAACACTATGATGTCACAATGGAACACAACACTATGATGTCACAACGGAACACAACACTATGATGTCACAACGGAACACAACAGTATGACGTCACAATGGAACACAACACTATGATGTCACAATGGAACACAACACTATGATGTCACAATGGAACACAACACTATGACGACATAACGGGAACACAACACTATGATGTCACAATGGAACACAACACTATGATGTCACAATGGAACACAACACTATGATGTCACAATGGAACACAACACTATGACGTCATAACGGGAACACAACACTATGATGTCACAATGGAACACAACACTATGATGTCACAACGGGAACACAACAATATGATGTCACAACGGAACACAACACCATGACGTCACAACGGAACACAACACTATGATGTCACAATGGAACACAACACTATGATGTCACAACGGGAACACAACACTATGATGTCACAATGGAACACAACACTATGATGTCACAACGGAACACAACTCTATGACGTCACAACGGGAACACAACACTATGATGTCACAACAGGAACACAACACTATGTTGTCACAACGGAACACAACACTATGATGTCACAATGGAAAAAAACACTCTGATGTCACAACGGAACACAACAGTATGACGTCACAATGGAACACAACACTATGATGTCACAATGGAACGCAACACTATGACGTCATAACGGGAACACAACACTATGATTTCACAACGGGAACACAACACTATGATGTCACAACGGAAGACAACACTATGACGTCACAACGGAACACAACACTATGATGTCACAACGGGAACACAACACTATGATGTCACAATGGAAAAAAACACTATGATGTCACGACGAAAAAAAACACTATGATGTCACAACGGGAACACAACACTATGATGTCACAATGGAACACAAAACACTCTGATGTCACAACGGAACACAACACTATGATTTCACAACGGGAACACAACACTATGATGTCACAACGGAAGACAACACTATGACGTCACAACGGAACACAACACTATGATGTCACAACGGGAACACAACACTATGATGTCACAATGGAAAAAAACACTATGATGTCACGACGAAAAAAAACACTATGATGTCACAACGGGAACACAACACTATGATGTCACAATGGAACACAAAACACTCTGATGTCACAACGGAACACAACACTATGATGTCACAACGGGAACACAACACTATGATGTCACAATGGAACACAAAACACTCTGATGTCACAACGGAACACAACACTATGATGTCACAACGGGAACACAACACTATGATGTCACAACGGAAAAAACACTCTGATGTCACAACAGGAACACAACACTATGACATCACAACGGGAACAGAACACTATGATGTCACAACGGAAAAAATACCCTGATGTCACAACAGGAACACAACACTATGACGTCACAACGGGAATAGAACACTATGATGTCACAACGGAAGACAACACTATGATGTCACAATGGAACAAAAAACACTCTGATGTCACAACGGAACACAACACTATGATGTCACAACGGGAACACAACACTATGATGTCACAACGGAAAAAACACTCTGATGTCACAACAGGAACACAACACTATGACATCACAACGGGAACAGAACACTATGATGTCACAACGGAAAAAATACTCTGATGTCACAACGGGACCACAACACTATGATGTCACAACGGGAACACAACACTATGATGTCACAACGGGAACACAACACTATGATGTCATAACGGAACACAACTCTATGACGTCACAACGGGAACACAACACTATGATGTCACAACAGGAACACAACACTATGATGTCATAACGGAACACAACACTATGATGTCACAACGGAACACAACACTATGTTGTCACAACGGAACACAACACTATGATGTCACAATGGAAAAAAACACTCTGATGTCACAACGGAACACAACAGTATGACGTCACAATGGAACACAACACTATGATGTCACAATGGAACGCAACACTATGACGTCATAACGGGAACACAACACTATGATTTCACAACGGGAACACAACACTATGATGTCACAACGGAAGACAACACTATGACGTCACAACGGAACACAACACTATGATGTCACAACGGGAACACAACACTATGATGTCACAATGGAAAAAAACACTATGATGTCACGACGAAAAAAAACACTATGATGTCACAACGGGAACACAACACTATGATGTCACAATGGAACACAAAACACTCTGATGTCACAACGGAACACAACACTATGATGTCACAACGGGAACACAACACTATGATGTCACAATGGAACACAAAACACTCTGATGTCACAACGGGAACACAACACTATGATGTCACAATGAAAAAAACACTATGATGTCACGACGAAAAAAAACACTATGATGTCACAACGGGAACACAACACTATGATGTCACAATGGAACACAAAACACTCTGATGTCACAACGGAACACAACACTATGATGTCACAACGGGAACACAACACTATGATGTCACAATGGAACACAAAACACTCTGATGTCACAACGGAACACAACACTATGATGTCACAACGGGAACACAACACTATGATGTCACAACGGAAAAAACACTCTGATGTCACAACAGGAACACAACACTATGACATCACAACGGGAACAGAACACTATGATGTCACAACGGAAAAAATACTCCGATGTCACAACAGGAACACAACACTATGACGTCACAACGGGAATAGAACACTATGATGTCACAACGGAAGACAACACTACGATGTCACAATGGAACAAAAAACACTCTGATGTCACAACGGAACACAACACTATGATGTCACAACGGGAACACAGGACTATGATGTCACAACGGGACCCCAACACTATGATGTCACAACGGGAACACAACACTATGATGTCACAATGGAACACAACCCTATGATGTCACAATGGGAACACAAGACTATGATGTCACAACGGAACACAACACTATGACGTCACAACGGGAACACAACACTATGATGTCACAACGGAACACAACACTATGATGTCACAACGGAACACAAAAGTATGACGTCACAATGGAACACAACACTATGATGTCACAATGGAACACAACACTATGACGTCATAACGGGAACACAACACTATGATGTCACAATGGAACACAACACTATGATGTCACAACGGGAACACAACAATATGATGTCACAACGGAACACAACACTATGACGTCACAACGGAACACAACAGTATGACGTCACAATGGAACACAACACTATGATGTCACAATGGAACACAACACTATGATGTCACAACGGAACACAACACTATGATGTCACAACGGAACACAACAGTATGACGTCACAATGGAACACAACACTATGATGTCACAATGGAACACAACACTATGATGTCACAATGGAACACAACACTATGACGACATAACGGGAACACAACACTATGATGTCACAATGGAACACAACACTATGATGTCACAATGGAACACAACACTATGATGTCACAATGGAACACAACACTATGACGTCATAACGGGAACACAACACTATGATGTCACAATGGAACACAACACTATGATGTCACAACGGGAACACAACAATATGATGTCACAACGGAACACAACACCATGACGTCACAACGGAACACAACACTATGATGTCACAATGGAACACAACACTATGATGTCACAACGGGAACACAACACTATGATGTCACAATGGAACACAACACTATGATGTCACAACGGAACACAACTCTATGACGTCACAACGGGAACACAACACTATGATGTCACAACAGGAACACAACACTATGATGTCACAACGGAACACAACACTATGATGTCACAACGGAACACAACAGTATGACGTCACAATGGAACACAACACTATGATGTCACAATGGAAAAAAACACTCTGATGTCACAACAGGAACACAAAACTATGATGTCACAACAGGAACACAACACTATGATGTCACAACGGAACACAACACTATGATGTCACAACGGAACACAATGGTATGACGTCACAATGGAACACAACACTATGATGTCACAATGGAACACAACACTATGACGTCATAACGGGAACACAACACTATGATTTCACAACGGGAACACAACAATATGATGTCACAACGGAACACAACACTATGACGTCACAACGGAACACAACACTATGATGTCACAACGGGAACACAACACTATGATGTCACAATGGAAAAAAACACTCTGATGTCACAACAGGAACACAACACTTTGATGTCACAACGGAACACAACACTATGATGTCACAAGGGGAACACAACACTATGATGTCACAACTGAAGACAACACTATGACGTCACAACGGGAACACAACACTATGATGTAACAACGAGAACACAACATTATGATGTCACAACGAAAAAAAACACTATGATGTCACAACGGGAACACAACACTATGATGTCACAATGGAACACAAAACACTCTGATGTCACAACGGAACACAACACTATGATGTCACAATGGGAACACAACACTATGATGTCACAACGGAAAAAAATACTCTGATGTCACAACAGGAACACAACACTATGACATCACAACGGAACACAACACTATGTTGTCACAACGGAACACAACACTATGATGTCACAATGGAAAAAAACACTCTGATGTCACAACGGAACACAACAGTATGACGTCACAATGGAACACAACACTATGATGTCACAATGGAACGCAACACTATGACGTCATCACGGGAACACAACACTATGATTTCACAACGGGAACACAACACTATGATGTCACAACGGAAGACAACACTATGACGTCACAACGGAACACAACACTATGATGTCACAACAGGAACACAACACTATGATGTCACAATGGAAAAAAACACTATGATGTCACGACGAAAAAAAACACTATGATGTCACAACGGGAACACAACACTATGATGTCACAATGGAACACAAAACACTCTGATGTCACAACGGAACACAACACTATGATGTCACAATGGGAACACAACACTATGATGTCACAACGGGAACACAACAATATGATGTCACAACGGAACACAACACTATGACGTCACAACGGAACACAACAGTATGACGTCACAATGGAACACAACACTATGATGTCACAATGGAACACAACACTATGATGTCACAACGGAACACAACACTATGATGTCACAACGGAACACAACAGTATGACGTCACAATGGAACACAACACTATGATGTCACAATGGAACACAACACTATGATGTCACAATGGAACACAACACTATGACGACATAACGGGAACACAACACTATGATGTCACAATGGAACACAACACTATGATGTCACAATGGAACACAACACTATGATGTCACAATGGAACACAACACTATGACGTCATAACGGGAACACAACACTATGATGTCACAATGGAACACAACACTATGATGTCACAACGGGAACACAACAATATGATGTCACAACGGAACACAACACCATGACGTCACAACGGAACACAACACTATGATGTCACAATGGAACACAACACTATGATGTCACAACGGGAACACAACACTATGATGTCACAATGGAACACAACACTATGATGTCACAACGGAACACAACTCTATGACGTCACAACGGGAACACAACACTATGATGTCACAACAGGAACACAACACTATGATGTCACAACGGAACACAACACTATGATGTCACAACGGAACACAACAGTATGACGTCACAATGGAACACAACACTATGATGTCACAATGGAAAAAAACACTCTGATGTCACAACAGGAACACAAAACTATGATGTCACAACAGGAACACAACACTATGATGTCACAACGGAACACAACACTATGATGTCACAACGGAACACAATGGTATGACGTCACAATGGAACACAACACTATGATGTCACAATGGAACACAACACTATGACGTCATAACGGGAACACAACACTATGATTTCACAACGGGAACACAACAATATGATGTCACAACGGAACACAACACTATGACGTCACAACGGAACACAACATTATGATGTCACAACGGGAACACAACACTATGATGTCACAATGGAAAAAAACACTCTGATGTCACAACAGGAACACAACACTTTGATGTCACAACGGAACACAACACTATGATGTCACAAGGGGAACACAACACTATGATGTCACAACGGGAACACAACACTATGATGTAACAACGAGAACACAACATTATGATGTCACAACGAAAAAAAACACTATGATGTCACAACGGGAACACAACACTATGATGTCACAATGGAACACAAAACACTCTGATGTCACAACGGAACACAACACTATGATGTCACAATGGGAACACAACACTATGATGTCACAACGGAAAAAAATACTCTGATGTCACAACAGGAACACAACACTATGACATCACAACGGAACACAACACTATGTTGTCACAACGGAACACAACACTATGATGTCACAATGGAAAAAAACACTCTGATGTCACAACGGAACACAACAGTATGACGTCACAATGGAACACAACACTATGATGTCACAATGGAACGCAACACTATGACGTCATAACGGGAACACAACACTATGATTTCACAACGGGAACACAACACTATGATGTCACAACGGAAGACAACACTATGACGTCACAACGGAACACAACACTATGATGTCACAACAGGAACACAACACTATGATGTCACAATGGAAAAAAACACTATGATGTCACGACGAAAAAAAACACTATGATGTCACAACGGGAACACAACACTATGATGTCACAATGGAACACAAAACACTCTGATGTCACAACGGAACACAACACTATGATGTCACAACGGGAACACAACACTATGATGTCACAATGGAACACAAAACACTCTGATGTCACAACGGAACACAACACTATGATGTCACAACGGGAACACAACACTATGATGTCACAACGGAAAAAACACTCTGATGTCACAACAGGAACACAACACTATGACATCACAACGGGAACAGAACACTATGATGTCACAACGGAAAAAATTCTCTGATGTCACAACAGGAACACAACACTATGACGTCACAACGGGAATAGAACACTATGATGTCACAACGGAAGACAACACTATGATGTCACAATGGAACAAAAAACACTCTGATGTCACAACGGAACACAACACTATGATGTCTCAACGGGAACACAGGACTATGATGTCACAACGGGACCCCAACACTATGATGTCACAACGGGAACACAACACTATGATGTCACAATGGAACACAACCCTATGATGTCACAATGGGAACACAAGACTATGATGTCACAACGGAACACAACACTATGACGTCACAACGGGAACACAACACTATGATGTCACAACGGAACACAACACTATGATGTCACAACGGAACACAAAAGTATGACGTCACAATGGAACACAACACTATGATGTCACAATGGAACACAACACTATGACGTCATAACGGGAACACAACACTATGATGTCACAATGGAACACAACACTATGATGTCACAACGGGAACACAACAATATGATGTCACAACGGAACACAACACTATGACGTCACAACGGAACACAACAGTATGACGTCACAATGGAACACAACACTATGATGTCACAATGGAACACAACACTATGATGTCACAACGGAACACAACACTATGATGTCACAACGGAACACAACAGTATGACGTCACAATGGAACACAACACTATGATGTCACAATGGAACACAACACTATGATGTCACAATGGAACACAACACTATGACGACATAACGGGAACACAACACTATGATGTCACAATGGAACACAACACTATGATGTCACAATGGAACACAACACTATGATGTCACAATGGAACACAACACTATGACGTCATAACGGGAACACAACACTATGATGTCACAATGGAACACAACACTATGATGTCACAACGGGAACACAACAATATGATGTCACAACGGAACACAACACCATGACGTCACAACGGAACACAATGGTATGACGTCACAATGGAACACAACACTATGATGTCACAATGGAACACAACACTATGACGTCATAACGGGAACACAACACTATGATTTCACAACGGGAACACAACAATATGATGTCACAACGGAACACAACACTATGACGTCACAACGGAACACAACACTATGATGTCACAACGGGAACACAACACTATGATGTCACAATGGAAAAAAACACTCTGATGTCACAACAGGAACACAACACTTTGATGTCACAACGGAACACAACACTATGATGTCACAAGGGGAACACAACACTATGATGTCACAACGGAAGACAACACTATGACGTCACAACGGGAACACAACACTATGATGTAACAACGAGAACACAACACTATGATGTCACAACGGAAAAAAACACTCTGATGTCACAACAGGAACACAACACTATGACGTCACAACGGGAACAGAACACTATGATGTCACAACGGAAGACAACACTATGATGTCACAATGGGAACACAACACTATGATGTCACAATGGAACAAAAAACACTCTGATGTCACAACGGAACACAACACTATGATGTCACAACGGGAACACAGGACTATGATGTCACAACGGGACCACAACACTATGATGTCACAACGGGAACACAACACTATGATGTCACAACGGAACACAACACTATGATGTCACAATGGGAACACAACACTATGATGTCACAACAGGAACACAACACTATGATGTCACAACGGAACACAACACTATGATGTCACAACGGAACACAACAGTATGACGTCACAATGGAACACAACACTATGATGTCACAATGGAACACAACACTATGACGTCATAACAGGAACACAACACTATGATGTCACAATGGAACACAACACTATGATGTCACAACGGGAACACAACAATATGATGTCACAACGGAACACAACACTATGACGTCACAACGGAACACAACACTATGACGTCACAATGGACACAACACTATGATGTCACAATGGAACACAACACTATGATGTCACAACGGAACACAACACTATGATGTCACAACGGAACACAACAGTATGACGTCACAATGGAACACAACACTATGATGTCAAAATGGAACACAACACTATGACGTCATAACGGGAACACAACACTATGATGTCACAATGGAACACAACACTATGATGTCACAACGGGAACACAACAGTATGACGTCACAACGGAACACAACACTATGACGTCACAATGGAACACAACGCTATGATGTCACAATGGAACACAACACTATGATGTCACAACGGAACACAACACTATGACGTCACAACGGAAAACAACACTATGATGTCACAACGGAACACAACAGTATGACGTCACAATGGAACACAACACTATGATGTCACAATGGAACGCAACACTATGACGTCATAACGGGAACACAACACTATGATTTCACAACGGGAACACAACACTATGATGTCACAACGGAAGACAACACTATGACGTCTCAACGGAACACAACACTATGATGTCACAACGGGAACACAACACTATGATGTCACAATGGAAAAAAACACTCTGATGTCACAACAGGAACACAACACTATGATGTCACAACGGAACACAACACTATGATGTCACAAAGGGAACACAACACTATGATGTCACAACGAGAACACAACACTATGATGTCACAACGGAAGACAACACTATGACGTCACAACGGGAACACAACACTATGATGTCACAACGAGAACACAACACTATGTTGTCACAACGGAACACAACACTATGATGTCACAACGAAAAAAAACACTATGATGTCACAACGGGAACACAACACTATGATGTCACAATGGAACACAAAACACTCTGATGTCACAACGGGAACACAACACTATGATGTCACAATGGAACACAAAACACTCTGATGTCACAACGGAACACAACACTATGATGTCACAACGGGAACACAACACTATGATGTCACAACGGAAAAAACACTCTGATGTCACAACAGGAACACAACACTATGACATCACAACGGGAACACAACACTATGATGTCACAACGGAAAAAAACACTCTGATGTCACAACAGGAACACAACACTATGACGTCACAACGGGAACAGAACACTATGATGTCACAACGGAAGACAACACTATGATGTCACAATGGAACAAAAAACACTCTGATGTCACAAGGGAACACAACACTATGATGTCACAACGGGAACACAGGACTATGATGTCACAAAGGGACCCCAACACTATGATGTCACAACGGGAACACAACACTATGATGTCACAATGGAACACAACCCTATGATGTCACAATGGGAACACAACACTATGATGTCACAACGGAACACAACACTATGACGTCACAACGGGAACACAACACTATGATGTCACAACGGAACACAACACTATGATGTCACAACGGGAACACAACAATATGATGTCACAACGGAACACAACACTATGACGTCACAACGGAACACAACACTATGATGTCACAATGGAACACAACACTATGATGTCACAACGGGAACACAACACTATGATGTCACAATGGAACACAACACTATGATGTCACAACGGAACACAACAGTATGACGTCACAATGGAGCACAACACTATGATGTCACAATGGAAAAAAACACTCTGATGTCACAACAGGAACACAAAACTATGATGTCACAACAGGAACACAACACTATGATGTCACAACGGAACACAACACTATGATGTCACAACGGAACACAATAGTATGACGTCACAATGGAACACAACACTCTGATGTCACAATGGAACACAACACTATGACGTCATAACGGGAACACAACACTATGATTTCACAACGGGAACACAACAATATGATGTCACAACGGAACACAACACTATGACGTCACAACGGGAACACAACACTATGATGTCACAATGGAAAAAAACACTCTGATGTCACAACAGGAACACAACACTTTGATGTCACAACGGAACACTACACTATGATGTCACAAGGGGAACACAACACTATGATGTCACAACGGAAGACAACACTATGACGTCACAATGGAACACAACACTATGATGTAACAACGAGAACACAACACTATGTTGTCACAACGGAACACAACACTATGATGTCACAACGAAAAAAAACACTATGATGTCACAACGGGAACACAACACTATGATGTCACAATGGAACACAAAACACTCTGATGTCACAACGGAACACAACACTATGATGTCACAATGGGAACACAACACTATGATGTCACAACGGAAAAAACACTCTGATGTCACAACAGGAACACAACACTATGACATCACAACGGGAACACAACACTATGATGTCACAACGGAAAAAAACACTCTGATGTCACAACAGGAACACAACACTATGACGTCACAACGGGAACAGAACACTATGATGTCACAACGGAAGACAACACTATGATGTCACAATGGGAACACAACACTATGATGTCACAATGGAACAAAAAACACTCTGATGTCACAACGGAACACAACACGATGATGTCACAACGGGAACACAGGACTATGATGTCACAACGGGACCACAACACTATGATGTCACAATGGGAACACAACGCTATGATGTCACAACGGAACACAACACTATGATGTCACAATGGGAACACAACACTATGATGTCACAACAGGAACACAACACTATGATGTCACAACGGAACACAACACTATGATGTCACAACGGAACACAACAGTATGACGTCACAATGGAACACAACACTATGATGTCACAATGGAACACAACACTATGACGTCATAACAGGAACACAACACTATGATGTCACAATGGAACACAACACTATGATGTCACAACGGGAACACAACAATATGATGTCACAACGGAACACAACACTATGACGTCACAACGGAACACAACACTATGACGTCACAATGGAACACAACACTATGATGTCACAATGGAACACAACACTATGATGTCACAACGGAACACAACACTATGATGTCACAACGGAACACAACAGTATGACGTCACAATGGAACACAACACTATGAAGTCAAAATGGAACACAACACTATGACGTCATAACGGGAACACAACACTATGATGTCACAATGGAACACAACACTATGATGTCACAACGGGAACACAACAGTATGACGTCACAACGGAACACAACACTATGACGTCACAATGGAACACAACGCTATGATGTCACAATGGAACACAACACTATGATGTCACAACGGAACACAACTCTATGACGTCACAACGGGAACACAACACTATGACGTCACAACGGAAAACAACACTATGATGTCACAACGGAACATACCAGTATGACGTCACAATGGAACACAACACTATGATGTCACAATGGAACACAACACTATGACGTCATAACGGGAACACAACACTATGATGTCACAATGGAACACAACACTATGATGTCACAACGGGAACACAACACTATGATGTCACAATGGAACACAACACTATGACGTCATAACGGGAACACAACACTATGATGTCACAATGGAACACAACACTATGATGTCACAACGGGAACACAACAATATGATGTCACAACGGAACACAACACTATGACGTCACAACGGAACACAACACTATGATGTCACAATGGAACACAACACTATGATGTCACAACGGGAACACAACACTATGATGTCACAACGGAAAAAAAACACTCTGATGTCACAACAGGAACACAACACTATGACGTCACAACGGGAACAGAACACTATGATGTCACAACGGAAGACAACACTCTGATGTCACAACAGGAACACAACACTATGACGTCACAACGGGAACACAACACCATGATGTCACAACGAAAAAAAACACTATGATTTCACAACGGGAACACAACACTATGATGTCACAATGGAACACAACACTATGATGTCACAACGGGAACACAACAATATGATGTCACAACGGAACACAACACTATGACGTCACAACGGAACACAACACTATGACGTCACAATGGAACACAACACTATGATGTCACAATGGAACACAACACTATTATGTCACAACGGAACACAACACTATGATGTCACAACGGAACACAACAGTATGACGTCACAATGTAACACAACACTATGATGTCACAATGGAACACAACACTATGACGTCACAACGGGAACACAACACTATGATGTCACAATGGAACACAACACTATGATGTCACAACGGGAACACAACACTCTGATGTCACAACGGAACACAACACTATGACGTCACAATGGAACACAACGTTATGATGTCACAATGGAACACAACACTATGATGTCACAACGGAACACAACTCTATGACGTCACAACGGGAACACAACACTATGATGTCACAACAGGAACACAACACTATGATGTCACAACGGAAAACAACACTATGATGTCACAACGGAACACAACAGTATGACGTCACAATGGAACACAACACTATGATGTCACAATGGAACACAACACTATGACGTCATAACGGGAACACAACACTATGATGTCACAATGGAACACAACACTATGATGTCACAACGGGAACACAACACTATGATGTCACAATGGAACACAACACTATGACGTCACAACGGGAACACAACACTATGATGTCACAATGGAACACAACACTATGATGTCACAACGGGAACACAACAATATGATGTCACAACGGAACACAACACTATGACGTCACAACGGAACACAACACTATGATGTCACAATGGAACACAACACTATGATGTCACAACGGGAACACAACACTATGATGTCACAACGGAAAAAAACACTTTGATGTCACAACGGGAACACAACACTATGACGTCACAATGGGAACACAACACCATGATGTCACAACGAAAAAAAACACTATGATGTCACAACGGGAACACAACACTATGACGTCACAACGGAACACAACACTATGATGTCACAATGGAACACAACACTATGATGTCACAACGGGAACAGAACACTATGATGTCACAACGGAAGACAACACTCTGATGTCACAACAGGAACACAACACTATGACGTCACAACGGGAACACAACACCATGATGTCACAACGAAGAAAAACACTATGATGTCACAACGGGAACACAACACTATGATGTCACAACGGGAACACAACACTATGATGTCACAATGGAACACAACACTATGACGTCACAACGGGAACACAACACTATGATGTCACAATGGAACACAACACTATGATGTCACAACGGGAACACAACAATATGATGTCACAACGGAACACAACACTATGACGTCACAACGGAACACAACACTATGATGTCACAATGGAACACAACACTATGATGTCACAACGGGAACACAACACTATGATGTCACAACGGAAAAAAACACTCTGATGTCACAACAGGAACACAACACTATGACGTCACAATGGGAACACAACACCATGATGTCACAACGAAAAAAAACACTATGATGTCACAACGGAACACAACACTATGATGTCACAACGGAACACAACAGTATGATGTCACAACGGAACACAACACTATGATGTCACAACGGAACACAACACTATGATGTCACAACAGGAACACAACACTATGATGTCACAATGGAACACAACACTATGATGCCACAATGGAACACAACACTATGATGTCACAATGGAACACTACACTAGGATGTCACAACGGAAAAAAACACTCTGATGTCACAACGGAACACAACAGTATGACGTCATAACGGGAACACAACTCTAGGATGTCACAACGGAACACAACACTATGACGTCACAACGGAAAAAAACACAACACTATGATGTCACAACAGGAACACAACACTATGATGTCACAACGGAACACAACACTATGATGTCACAACGGAACACAACAGTATGACGTCACAATGGAACACAACACTATGATGTCACAACGGAACACAACACTATGATGTCACAACGGAACACAACAGTATGATGTCACAAGGGAACACAACAGTATGACGTCACAATGGAACACAACACTATGATGTCACAATGGAACACAACACTATGACGTCACAACGGGAACACAACACTATGATGTCACAACAGGAACACAACACTATGATGTCACAACGGAAAACCACACTATGATGTCACAACGGAACACAACAGTATGACGTCACAATGGAACACAACACTATGACGTCATAACGGGAACACAACACTGATGTCACAATGGAACACAACACTATGATGTCACAACGGAAAAAAACACTCTGATGTCACAACAGGAACACAACACTATGACGTCACAAAGGGAACAGAACACTATGATGTCACAACGGAAGACAACACTATGATGTCACAACGAAAAAAACACTATGATGTCACAACGGGAACACAACACTATGATGTCACAATGGAACACAAAACACTCTGATTTCACAACGGAACACAACACTATGATGTCACAACGGGAACACAGCACTATGATGTCACAACGGAACACAACGGTATGACGTCACAATGGAACACAACACCATGATGTCACAACTATCCATTAATAAAGTTAAATCATGATCAGCTAATAAAAACAGTAGAGGAGGACCTCTCAAGGTGGAACCGCTTGCCCATATCACTTATGGGGAGGGTTTCCACTGTTAAAATGATGGTTCTACAAAAAGTTAGTTCCCTTTTCTCAATGGTTCCCATCAGACCATCCTCCACTTGGTTTAAATCACTAGACTCCCACATATCCAGATTTCTCTGGAAAAACAAGCCATCCCGCATTAGTCTAAAAACTTTACAACAGACCAAAGACAGAGGTGGGTTGGACCTGCCAAATTTTAATCAATATTTCTTACGTAACAGGCTGCAATGCATCTCCAAGTGGCTTAATCCAAGTTCTTTGGATGAGCCATGGCAGGATATTGAGCAAGCATTGTGTGAGGATTTAGTCATCTCTGATTTACCATTCATCAGCTCAACTGTCAAGTCATATAAGTGTTTTAAAAGCATTAACATCAGCTCCAGTTTAACGGCTTGGTGGGAATTCCTGAAAGTAACCAAGTCTGCGCTTATTCCATGTAAGCTCACACCCATCTGGAACAATCCTGACTTCCTGCAAAACAGAAAGATGATAAACTTCCCTTGGTGGAAGAATAAAGGAGTAAAGCAGTTAGAACATATAGTAGAAAATGGAAACTTTCTGCCATTTGATGTAATTTCTTCACGGTATGAATTCAGCAGCACCAAATTCTTAGAATACCACCAACTTAAATCTATCATAAGTAAGAAATACACCACTGATCAACTAAACTTACAGTTACCTATCAGGGTTGCAGAATTCTTAAATCTTAAGGCCCCGAAGCTACGATCCAAAATATACAGATGACTATTGAAGCTAGAAGATTCCATCTCTCTCCCAACTTCTAAATGGGAAGCAGACTTATCCAGTAACTTCAATCAAAATGAATGGTCACAAATCTGCTCAAACACATTCAAAATGACTAAGAATTCAAGCATGCAATTAATACAATTCAAAATTCTACACAGAACTCATTATACGGGACACAGGATGTTCAAGATGGGTCTGTTCCACTCACATATCTGTCCACACTGTACTGACAACATGATTGACAGCTACTACCATGCCTTATGGTCTTGTCCACCTGTCCAGAGGTTCTGGCTCCAGGTATGTAAAGATCTGTCAGACTGGTTTAAATGTAATATCCCTGCAAACCCCAAACTGGGCCTATTGAGTCACTTAGGTGAAAATAACAGGGTTTAATTTAGCAAAACCAATCCCAACGGTGTGTAGGGTTTTGGAGGTGGACTAAACTTTTGGCCGTGTATCTGTTAGAATGGGTGTGTATGTGTATAGATGTATGTGTGGGTCTGTAGGTGTGTGTGTGTATGTGTATAGATGTATGTGTGGGTCTGTAGGTGTGTGTGTGTGTGTGTAGATGTGTGGGTCTGTAGGTGTGTGTGTGTGTGTAGATGTGTGTGTCTGTAGGTGTGTGTGTGTGTGTAGATGTGTGGGTCTGTAGGTGTGTGTGTGTGTAGATGTGTGTGTCTGTAGGTGTGTGTGTGTAGATGTGTGTGTCTGTAGGTGTGTGTGTGTAGATGTGTGGGTCTGTAGGTGTGTGTGTGTGTGTAGATGTGTGTGTCTGTAGGTGTGTGTGTGTGTAGATGTGTGGGTCTGTAGGTGTGTGTGTGTGTGTGTGTAGATGTGTGTGTCTGTAGGTGTGTGTGTGTGTAGATGTGTGGGTCTGTAGGTGTGTGTGTGTGTGTAGATGTGTGTGTCTGTAGGTGTGTGTGTGTGTGTAGATGTGTGGGTCTGTAGGTGTGTGTGTGTGTGTGTAGATGTGTGTGTCTGTAGGTGTGTGTGTGTGTAGATGTGTGGGTCTGTAGGTGTGTGTGTGTGTAGATGTGTGTGTCTGTAGGTGTGTGTGTGTGTGTACATGTGTGTGTCTGTAGGTGTGTGTGTGTGTAGATGTGTGTGTCTGTAGGTGTGTGTGTGTGTGTAGATGTGTGTGTCTGTAGGTGTGTGTGTGTGTGTACATGTGTGTGTCTGTAGGTGTGTGTGTGTGTAGATGTGTGGGTCTGTAGGTGTGTGTGTGTGTGTGTAGATGTGTGTGTCTGTAGGTGTGTGTGTGTGTAGATGTGTGTGTCTGTAGGTGTGTGTGTGTGTGTAGATGTGTGTGTCTGTAGGTGTGTGTGTGTGTGTAGATGTGTGGGTCTGTAGGTGTGTGTGTGTGTGTGTAGATGTGTGTGTCTGTAGGTGTGTGTGTGTGTAGATGTGTGGGTCTGTAGGTGTGTGTGTGTGTAGATGTGTGTGTCTGTAGGTGTGTGTGTGTGTGTACATGTGTGTGTCTGTAGGTGTGTGTGTGTGTAGATGTGTGTGTCTGTAGGTGTGTGTGTGTGTGTAGATGTGTGGGTCTGTAGGTGTGTGTGTGTGTAGATGTGTGTGTCTGTAGGTGTGTGTGTGTAGATGTGTGTGTCTGTAGGTGTGTGTGTGTAGATGTGTGGGTCTGTAGGTGTGTGTGTGTGTAGATGTGTGGGTCTGTAGGTGTGTGTGTGTGTAGATGTGTGGGTCTGTAGGTGTGTGTGTGTGTGTGTATAGATGTATGTGTGGGTCTGTAGGTGTGTGTGTGTGTGTAGATGTGTGTGTCTGTAGGTGTGTGTGTGTTTAGATGTGTGTGTCTGTAGGTGTGTGTGTTTGTAGATGTGTGTGTCTGTAGGTGTGTGTGTGTGTGTGTAGATGTGTGTGTCTGTAGGTGTGTGTGTGTGTAGATGTGTGTGTCTGTAGGTGTGTGTGTGTGTGTAGATGTGTGGGTCTGTAGGTGTGTGTGTGTGTAGATGTGTGTGTCTGTAGGTGTGTGTGTGTAATGTGTGTGTCTGTAGGTGTGTGTGTGTAGATGTGTGGGTCTGTAGGTGTGTGTGTGTGTAGATGTGTGGGTCTGTAGGTGTGTGTGTGTGTAGATGTGTGGGTCTGTAGGTGTGTGTGTGTGTGTGTATAGATGTATGTGTGGGTCTGTAGGTGTGTGTGTGTGTGTAGATGTGTGTGTCTGTAGGTGTGTGTGTGTGTAGATGTGTGGGTCTGTAGGTGTGTGTGTGTGTGTGTAGATGTGTGTGTCTGTAGGTGTGTGTGTGTGTGTAGATGTGTGGGTCTGTAGGTGTGTGTGTGTGTAGATGTGTGTGTCTGTAGGTGTGTGTGTGTGTAGATGTGTGTGTCTGTAGGTGTGTGTGTGGGTGTAGATGTGTGTGTCTGTAGGTGTGTGTGTGTGTGTAGATGTGTGTGTCTGTAGGTGTGTGTGTGTGTAGATGTGTGTGTCTGTAGGTGTGTGTGTGGGTGTAGATGTGTGTGTCTGTAGGTGTGTGTGTGTGTGTAGATGTGTGTGTCTGTAGGTGTGTGTGTGTAGATGTGTGGGTCTGTAGGTGTGTGTGTGTGTGTAGATGTGTGGGTCTGTAGGTGTGTGTGTGTGGGTGTGTAGGTGTGTGTGTGTGTGTAGATGTGTGTGTATACCAGGCTGATGGTGAGGGGGTGTGAATGTGTTGGTGTGTAAAGGAGGAGGGAATGCAACGTGTCTCTGGGTGGGGGCGTCTCCTAGGGGTGTGGGGGCGGTGGGCCCTTGGTCTGTCTCTCCTTCTCCCGCCCCTCCTCTTCTTTGCCCCCCCCCCCCACTTTTGCATGTGGTTCGTTGGTGCCTTCTGGGGCCGGTGGCGGCTCCTTTATTGGGGTTGCTGAGGGCCCTGGTTGTTGGGGCAGCTGCCCTTGGCCTGTCCTGGCCTTCGGGGGCCCCGGGAATGGGGGACGTGCCTCGTGCCGCAGGTGGCTCATCTTCTTGAGGGAGGCGCGCTTCCCTCGGGACCTAAATCCCCGGACCCCCCTCCTTCCCTTCTTCCACCACACAGGCAGGGCGTTGGGAGGTGGACACGTTGATCTGGATGGTGAGAGAGGCCATCAAGGTGGTCTCCATCGCTGCACCCATCATCGGTTCACCTCCCAGTTTTAATTACACTTAGTCAACATAACACAAAAAACACACACTGACAACACATGGACATATTTTGGGGGGCGGGCCATGCAGTGTGCGGTGGGCGGGGCTGCTTTGGTGGTCCCGCTCCCAACATGATGTGGTTACTTCTTCCCAGTTTTAATTGCAAACAACACACACTTCACAATCATTCATAAGCTGGGAGGGAGGGGGTGTCAATGGGGTCCTGCCACGCCCCTATTTCTGGGGCTGTGCCGGGGGGGTTTGGGCGGGGGAGTGGTGCTGTTCAGGGGGCCTGGGTCTGGGCTGGCCTGGCGGGGGTAGGACTGCTGCTGGCCCTGGGTGGTGCTGGATCGGCTGCATGTGTGGAGTGGTGGGGGGGCGTTGACAGGGGTGAGGGGTAGTTGTGGGGCCCTGATCGGGGCCCTCCTATCCCCTGCTCCCCCGGGGGTATCTCACAGGGGACACGTTGGGAAAGAAAGGTGAGGGCGTGCATGAGCCAATGGATGAAGTGGTGACTGAATGTTAGGGTAGAGGGGGGGTGGGGGGATAAGGGTGAAAGAATTTAGGAAAGTGGATGGCCGCTGGGATAGGAGGAAGGGGGGGTGTATGCAGATGGGTGGGGGTGTGTATGTGGGGTTATGTTGATGGTACGGGGGAGTGATGGGGTGGGTGTACAATGAGGAGTGTGAATGTGGATAGAGGGGTGTAGGGAGGTGTGTGTGTGTGTAGAGTGGGGTGTGTGTGTGTGTGTGTGTGTGTGTGTGTGTGTGTGCATGGGGGGGGTCTTGGTGAACCGGGGTGCGGCCTGGCTGCCGCTCGGTGGCGGTCTGGGGATCCCGGCCCTCCGTCGGTGTGGTCTCTACCTGCGGGGGAGGGGGGGCTGCTTCTGGGCTCTTGGGGCCGTGGGGCCCGCGCTCTGTCTGCCCTGGGGGGCCGGTGCCCGGAGGGGCCGGTCCTCGCTGGTCCGGGCCTGCTGGGGCCTGTTCCCCCTGACTGCGGGGGACTCTGGCTGGGACCCCCCCCTGCCGCCTCCTGGGTCGGTGCATGGCTGGCTCCGGGGTGGGGCGGTTGGGGTCTGCGCCTGGGGGTGGCTGCCGATGGCCCTGGTCTCGGGGGTACTCCTGGCGTGCCTCTTGCCTTTGTGTGGGAGGGGTCACACTGGCATGATCTTCTCTGAACACGTTCCACTCTGCATGTTCTGCATGTGACACAGTCACCGAGTCGTCTGCAGGTTTATTCACTAACAGCAGCTAGTTTTCTCATTTCTGTTTGTTTCTCATTTATATTTAACTTTTTACATTCATAGTTTAGTTATGTGTGTGTATGTGTGTATATGTATACATCTGTAGGTTGTTTCTTCTTTTTGGTTTTGGGTTATTCTTTAGTTTTTAAATTGTTTGTTTGTTTTCTTTCCACTCTCTTTATCTCTTTCATTTTTCTTATGAGGTGTTTCTTCTCCTTTCTCTTTCTGTCTCTCGTCTGTCCTCTCTGGTCCAGCAGTACAAACTCTACAATTCAAACAACAACGCAAAATAAATATGTGTGTTTGAATATGTTTGGTTTTTGTCAGAAACATTTTTAGTTAATGTCTTAAAGGAGGGGGGTGTTACGGCCACAGGCCTCAGCTTGTGTATTTCAGGAAGACTCTTCAGTGATTGGCTGCCTCTACAGGACACGCCCAACTGTTCCATCCCCTGCTTGTGATTGGCTGCTTCATCTGCTTCACCAGCTTCATTTGCTCCACCTGCTGCTTCACCTTCTACTTCGCTTTTTTTTTTATTAACCTGTCGTGTCCAGCATCTCAGCATACAGAACAATCTGCGTGCCGTATTTTTGCCAGACAGATTTGCTCTGTCAAGGGAGACATCTCATGTAAATAGCTGCCCTTGATAATCTGAATATTTTTATTATTATGATAATTATTTTATTTATTTATTTATTTTCCTTTTATCATTTTGCAATCATCGTCAGTCTTGATATGGCCGAGCTGCACCTGGCAGGGAAAGAGGAAAAAAAAGAGGAAATGAAAGGAGGAAAAAGAGAGAGAGAAAAGAAAGGCGTGTCTAAGCTGCTAAAGTTACAGTATTTGCAAAACAATATAAAGTACTGAAAAAATACAACAAGACATAAGTAGGATAGTGACAATATTCAAAAACAGACAAAAAAAATGAAAAATAAAAGTAAAAAAAGTAAATGAATGAATAAAATAACAATTCCAATACCAACCGTTATTAAACATACCTACAGAGAGGTCGATATGTCTGATACCCCCCTCCCTCCCTCCCACACACCTCCTCCCATCCAATCCTCCCTCTCCCTCCCAATCCCCCCCCCCCCCCAGCGACAGCCGGAGCTGGAGGACTGCAGGCCCCAGACCTGAACTCCCCACATTCACACACACACACACACACACACTTATGCAGCCAACCAGAGACCTTGCCGGCCCCCCATGCGGCCCAGGCATCGCCCAGGACAGAGGGCCCCCCGCAGCGCCCCATCCCCAACCTCCAGGCCAGCACCAGGCCCGCCCCCCGTACCCCGAGTGCTCCCCATGAAGAGGGGACATAGGAAGACCGCTGCCCCCCCCACCCGCCCGCCTCTGTGGTGTGTGCATGGGTGGGTCGTGGTTGTAGTGCCAGTAAAAAAAAGGGGTGGCCATGGGGGGGTGGGACCAGCTGCTGCCAGACAGCCAGACCCCCCCTCCCCAGCATTCCCTTGTTTATGTGAGTATCTGTGTGTGTTTGTGTTAAGTGTGTGTGCTGCTTGTGTAAATGTAAAAGTGTCTAAGTTGTGAGTAAAATGGAGGGGAGAAAGACCCCAATGGGAGGGGCTGTAGCTCCTGTCCCCCCCCCATGGCCAAGGCGCCTGTCCCCTCCAAACCCTAAATGTATATTGGTGTCTATGTTGCAGTTAAAATTTAGTGGGGCAGGTGGTCGCCGGGGTCCATCGGAAAATGCCCCCTAGGGTTCCCGGGACCACCGACTTCACCCCCCCCACCGTGCCCTATATGCTGTATGTATGATGTCGGGTGGTGGAAGAGGAGGGGGGCATGGGGAGGGGCACAACCAGGGGAGAAGGACTCCTCCCCTGGGCGACCAACTCCTCAGCTGGCTGCAGTAGGTGCCCCCACCTCACCGGGACACCCCCAGGGCAGAAGGGCAAGCTCCGGCCCGCCAAGTGGAGCAGGAGGCAGCACCCCGGTTGTCCCCCCCCCATCCCCGGCGGCCCAGCACCAACACTCCAGGGGCCGGAGAGTCCCCGGCTCCAACCCAGACATCCATCCAGGTCCGGGGCCCGGCGCCACCAGCAACGCCAAGACCGCCGCCGACGGGAGGAGACAGAGGATCCCTCTGGATCTGTTAGTCAGCACTAACTCAGACAAGAGATCAGAGAATTGGGTCAGAAACTCGGAGTAAGGTCCAGGTGGGCGATACACTAATGCTAAAAGGAGCGGTTTCTCTCAATTCCATTTTGGATGAGATCAATTTAATGTCAGGAATTCAAAGGATTTATAGTTAGTTTTGTGCTCAGGATTAATTAATCATTCTGACTGAAAAATAGCTGCAACACCTCCTCCTCTGCCTGTAGTTCTAGGAATGTGAAAGTTTAAATAGTTAGCTGGCGTAGCTTCATTAATACTAACATCATCCTCTTGCTGTAACCAGGTTTCCGTAAGACAGAATAAATCAATGTGGTGATCACCTATCAAGTCATTGACTAATAAAGACTTATTTGGGAGGGATCTAATATTCAGTAGGCCACACTTTATTGTCTTATTTTCAGATTTTATTAGATCCATTGTTTTTATTTTTATGAGGTTTTCACGATTAACCCCAGAAGTGTTTTTGTGTTGTTTAATTCTTACTGCTGGGGAGTTGTATAAGGTCGGAATGGGGTTTTGGGTGGGCGGCTTCATTTGCTTCACCTGCTTTTGGAACAAAACTTGTCTCCAGACTCTTCTCCACCTGGTCCTCCCCCAACCAGCCTCTATGTTGGCTCGGCCCGATGGGACTCTGCCGCCAGCCGTGAGCTTGTGCCTCCTCCCTGCTGCTACGGATGTTTCCTACGTTCCACACGGAGACCTGGGCTCCATTCCTGCTGTACTCGCCCTGCAACACTTCCTGCCCACCTGCTAAGTCGACACTATTCACCTGTCAGAACCATTTCTTCTGTTTGGGTCTTCTCCACACTATTATATTTGCTGCTTGTTGTCCAGAGGCTAGCAGCTTTTTCTGGTCCAGAACAGGGATCTGGTAAGCCAACTAGGACATGCAGGGTAATCTGGGTCCATATCAGTGACGTTTGTGATGATGTGGCGATGTACAGACTGTGTGGGCGGATAAACAGATTCCACCAAGTCTGCGTTGTTGACTCTGTTAGGAATCAGTTCTGGGTCCAGGACCATGTCAATCCTGTCTGGGATCAGGTCTCAGTCCAGTTCTGAGAATCCTGTCAGGGATCAGGTCTCAGTCCAGTTCTGAGAATCCTGTCAGGGATCAGGTCTCAGTCCAGTTCTGAGAATCCTGTCAGGGATGAGTGTTATCAGCAGTGTGTGTGATGACAATGCAGGTTTTGGGAAAAACAGCAGGATTTCCTGCTGTTCTCAGTCGTCCTGCATCAGCGGGTCCAGCGCCGGGTCCTGAGATTACAGCCTGAAGCCGACTCCTGTTTGGACAGACAGCTTGGTCCTGTTCATGGTCCAGAACCTGGACCGTGTCCTACTTGTCATTTTACATGAAGTGTGTCATCTGGAACACATCTTTTCTTTTGAAGGTGTCAGAGACGTAGTTTTATTCTGGTTCTCCCCCACATCCTGTCAGTATCCAGTATCCAGCCGGATCAATCAGCCAATCCATCCATATTTCTAACACTCAAACGGGACCAAACACCTTCCAGTAAAACCAGTGCAAACACAATAAAACTGTAAAATGGGAAGTAGAGTCATATAGGACAGTAAAATGTGGGTGTTTCTGGTGAAAGCCAGTCTGAATAAAGATGATTCGAGTCCAGAACAAAGAAGACCGGCTAAAGTGTTCAGGTCTGCACCCAGCCACAGAGAAAACCCAGTCGCCCCTCTGATGGTACCTGGCCTTAACCTTTAACCTTTAACCTGTAACCAAGGCCTCAGGGTTGTCTTTGGGTTCCACATGGACGTTAGAAAACTCAGAGAGAATTTTATCAGCAGGCAGCCAGAGGAGCAGCTGAACTGGATGAGACCACCGGGAATGTCTGCAACAATCACATGGAGCTGACATGCTAACATGTAGCATCACAGCAGCGCTAGCATAGCACAGAACTTTGGCTAAAAGACTCAACTGAGGTTTTGCATCCACAACAAAAAGCTCAGTGAAAATAAAACATCCCTGTTCACTCCTAGGATTACCTTACTATCCTGGGATTACCTTACTATCCTGGGATTACTTTACTATCCTGGGATTACCTTACTATCCTGGGATTACTTTACTATCCTGGGATTACCTTACTATCCTGGGATTACTTTACTATCCTGGGATTACTTTACTATCCTAGGATTACTTTACTATCCTGGGATTACCTTACTATCCTGGGATTGCTTTACTATCCTGGGATTACCTTACTATCCTGGGATTACTTTACTATCCTGGGATAACTTTACTATCCTGGGATTACTTTACTATCCTGGGATTACCTTACTATCCTGGGATTACTTTACTATCCTGGGATTACCTTACTATCCTGGGATTACTTTACTATCCTGGGATTACTTTACTATCCTAGGATTACCTTACTATCCTGGGATTACCTTACTATCCTGGGATTGCTTTACTATCCTGGGATTACCTTACTATCCTGGGATTACTTTACTATCCTGGGATAACTTTGCTATCCTGGGATTACTTTACTATCCTGGGATTACCTTACTATCCTGGGATTACTTTACTATCCTGGGATTACCTTACTATCCTGGGATTACTTTACTATCCTGGGATAACTTTACTATCCTGGGATTACTTTACTATCCTGGGATTGCTTTACTATCCTGGGATTACCTTACTATCCTGGGATTACTTTACTATCCTGGGATTACTTTACTATCCTGGGATTACTTTACTATCCTAGGATTACTTTACTATCCTGGGATTACCTTACTATCCTGGGATTGCTTTACTATCCTGGGATTACCTTACTATCCTGGGATTACTTTACTATCCTGGGATAACTTTACTATCCTGGGATTACTTTACTATCCTGGGATAACTTTACTATCCTGGGATTACTTTACTATCCTGGGATTACCTTACTATCCTGGGATTACTTTACTATCCTGGGATAGCTTTACTATCCTGGGATTACTTTACTATCCTGGGATTGCTTTACTATCCTGGGATTACCTTACTATCCTGGGATTACTTTACTATCCTGGGATTACCTTACTATCCTGGGATTACTTTACTATCCTGGGATTACTTTACTATCCTGGGATTACCTTACTATCCTGGGATTACCTTACTATCCTGGGATTACTTTACTATCCTGGGATAACTTTACTATCCTGGGATTACTTTACTATCCTGGGATTACCTTACTATCCTGGGATTACTTTACTATCCTGGGATTACCTTACTATCCTGGGATTACTTTACTATCCTGGGATTACTTTACTATCCTGGGATTACCTTACTATCCTGGGATTACCTTACTATCCTGGGATTACTTTACTATCCTGGGATTACCTTACTATCCTGGGATTACTTTACTATCCTGGGATTACCTTACTATCCTGGGATTACTTTACTATCCTGGGATTACTTTACTATCCTGGGATTACCTTACTATCCTGGGATTACCTTACTATCCTGGGATTACTTTACTATCCTGGGATTACCTTACTATCCTGGGATTACTTTACTATCCTGGGATTACTTTACTATCCTGGGATTACTTTACTATCCTGGGATTACCTTACTATCCTGGGATTACTTTACTATCCTGGGATTACTTTACTATCCTGGGATTACCTTACTATCCTGGGATTACTTTACTATCCTGGGATTACCTTACTATCCTGGGATTGCTTTACTATCCTGGGATTACCTTACTATCCTGGGATTACTTTACTATCCTGGGATTACTTTACTATCCTGGGATTACCTTACTATCCTGGGATTACTTTACTATCCTGGGATTACTTTACTATCCTGGGATTACCTTACTATCCTGGGATTACCTTACTATCCTGGGATTACCTTACTATCCTGGGATTACTTTACTATCCTGGGATTACCTTACTATCCTGGGATTACTTTACTATCCTGGGATTACTTTACTATCCTGGGATTACCTTACTATCCTGGGATTACTTTACTATCCTGGGATTACCTTACTATCCTGGGATTACCTTACTATCCTGGGATTACTTTACTATCCTGGGATTACTTTACTATCCTGGGATTACCTTACTATCCTGGGATTACTTTACTATCCTGGGATTACCTTACTATCCTGGGATTACCTTACTATCCTGGGATTACTTTACTATCCTGGGATTACCTTACTATCCTGGGATTACTTTACTATCCTGGGATTACCTTACTATCCTGGGATTACTTTACTATCCTGGGATTACCTTACTATCCTGGGATTACTTTACTATCCTGGGATTACCTTACTATCCTGGGATTACCTTACTATCCTGGGATTACTTTACTATCCTGGGATTACCTTACTATCCTGGGATTACTTTACTATCCTGGGATTACCTTACTATCCTGGGATTACTTTACTATCCTGGGATTACTTTACTATCCTGGGATTACCTTACTATCCTGGGATTACCTTACTATCCTGGGATTACTTTACTATCCTGGGATTACCTTACTATCCTGGGATTACTTTACTATCCTGGGATTACCTTACTATCCTGGGATTACTTTACTATCCTGGGATTACCTTACTATCCTGGGATTACTTTACTATCCTGGGATTACTTTACTATCCCTGGAAAGACCAGATCATACATACAGAACTAGCACGATAACTATGAAGTAAAATAGAATAGAATAGACTTCACTTTTTTCCATTTCAGTCAGGAAGCAGACAAAAGCCTCATCATGAAGCCAAAGAAGCAACAAATCCTGAACCACGCTGGTCTCCTGACTGCTCTTCCTGTGTGACTGACACATATCTGCCACTCAGCATTTTCCTTTCAGTTCGGCTTCCAGGAAACCCTCCAGGAAGAGGAGGATGAAGAGGAAGAGGAGGAGGATGAAGAGAGGGAGGAGGGATCAGATTCAACAGGACATTCTGTAAAAAAGACCTTTAGAACAAGTCAGAAACCAGAAACGATGAAGGTCTTTCTGGGTTTACAGCTGCTCATCTTATCCCTAGTGATGATGATGATGATGACAACTGTTGCTCCACAGCAGGTAAGATCTCCACCAAACAGCTGACATCAGGTGAAAACACTCCGTTAGATTCTGCTTCAGTTTGAGGAACCTGCATAGTCTCCACATGGTAAAAACCGGTCTGCATTTACTGAAAGGAAACAGGAAATCTTCCAGATCCTGCAGGTTTTACAGGTGTCCTACAGGTTTTACACATGTCCTACAGGTTTTACACATGTCCTACAGGTTTTACACATGTCCTACAGGTTTTACACGTGTCCTGCAGGTTTTACACGTGTCCTGCAGGTTTTACACGTGTCTTACAGGTTTTACACGTGTCCTGCAGGTTTTACACGTGTCCTACAGGTTTTACACGTGTCCTGCAGGTTTTACACGTGTCCTGTTGGTTTTACACGTGTGCTCTTGGTTTTACACGTGTCCTACAGGTTTTACACGTGTCCTGCAGGTTTTACACGTGTCCTGTTGGTTTTACACGTGTCCTACAGGTTTTACATGTGTCCTACAGGTTTTACATGTGTCCTGCAGGTTTTACACGTGTCCTACAGGTTTTACACGTATCCTGCAGGTTTTACAGGTGTCCTGCAGGTTTTACATGTGTCTTGCAGGTTTTACATGTGTCCTACAGGTTTTACACGTGTCCTACAGGTTTTACACGTGTCCTGCAGGTTTTACACGTGTCCTACAGGTTTTACACGTGTCCTACAGGTTTTACACGTGTCCTGCAGGTTTTACATGTGTCCTGCAGGTTTTACATGTGTCTTGCTGGTTTTACACGTGTCCTGCAGGTTTTACACGTGTCCTGCAGGTTTTACACGTGTCCTGCAGGTTTTACACGTGTCCTGTAGGTTTTACACGTCTCCTGCAGGTTTTACAGGTGTCCTGCAGTTTTTACACGTGTCCTGCAGGTTTTACACGTGTCCTGCTGGTTTTACACGTGTCCTGCAGGTTTTACACGTGTCCTGCAGGTTTTACATGTGTCCTGCAGGTTTTACACGTGTCCTACAGGTTTACACGTGTCCTGCAGGTTTTACACGTGTCTTACAGGTTTTACACGTGTCCTGCAGGTTTTACACGTGTCTTACAGGTTTTAAACGTGTCCTACAGGTTTTACACATGTCCTGTTCATTTTACACGTGTCCTTCAGGTTTTACACGTGTCCTATAGGTTTTAAACGTGCCCTGTTGGTTTTACACGTGTCCTGCAGGTTTTACACGTGTCCTGCAGGTTTTACACGTGTCCTACAGGTTTTACACGTGTCCTGCAGGTTTTACACGTGTCCTACAGGTTTTACACGTGTCCTGTTCATTTTACACGTGTCCTTCAGGTTTTACACGTGTCCCACAGGTTTTAAACGTGTCCTGTTGGTTTTACACGTGTCCTGCAGCTTTTACACGTGTCCTACAGGTTTTACACGTGTCCTGCAGGTTTTAAATGTGTCCAGCAGGTTTTACACGTGTCCTGCAGGTTTTACACGTGTCTTACAGGTTTTACACGTGTCCTGCAGGTTTTACACGTGTCTTACAGGTTTTACATGTGTCCTGCAGGTTTTACACGTGTCCTACAGGTTTACACGTGTCCTGCAGGTTTTACACGTGTCCTGCAGGTTTTACATGTGTCTTGCTGGTTTTACACGTGTCTTACAGGTTTTACACGTGTCCTGCAGGTTTTACACGTGTCCTGCAGGTTTTACACGTGTCTTACAGGTTTTACATGTGTCCTGCAGGTTTTACACGTGTCCTACAGGTTTACACGTGTCCAACAGGTTTTACACCTGGCCTGCAGGTTTTACACGTGTCCTGCTGGTTTTACACGTGTCCTGCAGGTTTTACACGTGTCCTGCAGGTTTTACACGTGTCCTGCAGGTTTTACACGTGTCCTGCAGGTTTTACATGTGTCTTGCTGGTTTTACACGTGTCCTGCAGGTTTTACACGTGTCCTACAGGTTTTACACATGTCCTGTTCATTTTACACGTGTCCTTCAGGTTTTACACGTGTCCTACAGGTTTTAAACGTGTCCTGTTGGTTTTACACGTGTCCTGCAGGTTTTACATTTGTCCTACAGGTTTTTCACGTGTCCTGCAGGTTTTACACGTGTCCTACAGGTTTTACACGTGTCCTGCAGGTTTTACACGTGTCCTGTAGGTTTTACACGTCTCCTGCAGGTTTTACATGTGTCCTGCAGGTTTTACACGTGTCCTGCAGGTTTTACACGTGTCCTGTTGGTTTTACACGTGTGCTGTTGGTTTTACACGTGTCCTACAGGTTTTACACATGTCCTACAGGTTTTACACATGTCCTGTTGGTTTTACACGTGTCTTACAGGTTTTACACGTGTCCTACAGGTTTTACACGTGTCCTGTTGGTTTTACACGTGTCCTACAGGTTTTACACGTGTCCTGCAGGTTTTACACGTGTCCTACAGGTTTTACATGTGTCCTGCAGGTTTTACACGTGTCGTGCAGGTTTTACACGTGTCCTGCAGGTTTTACACGTGTCCTGCAGGTTTTACACGTGTCCCGCAGGTTTTACATGTGTCCTGCAGGTTTTACACGTGTCCTGCAGGTTTTACACGTGTCCTGTTGGTTTTACACGTGTCCTGCTGGTTTTACATGTGTCCTGCAGGTTTTACACGTGTTCTGCACGTTTTACACGTGTCCTACAGGTTTTACACGTGTCCTGCAGGTTTTACACGTGTCCTACAGGTTTTACACGTATCCTGCAGGTTTTACAGGTGTCCTACAGGTTTTACACGTGTCCTACAGGTTTTACACGTGTCCTGTTGGTTTTACACGTGTCCTACAGGTTTTACACGTGTCCTGTTGGTTTTACACGTGTGCTGTTGGTTTTACACGTGTCCTACAGGTTTTACACGTGTCCTGTTGGTTTTACACATGTGCTCTTGGTTTTACACGTGTCCTGTTGGTTTTACACGTGTCCTGTTGGTTTTACACATGTCCTGTTGGTTTTACATGTGTCCTGCAGGTTTTACATGTGTCCTGCAGGTTTTACACATGTCTTACAGGTTTTACATGTGTCCTGCTTGTTTTACACGTGTCCTGCAGGTTTTAGACATGTCTTACAGGTTTTACACCTGGCCTGTTGGTTTTACACGTGTCCTACAGGTTTTACACGTGTCCTACAGGTTTTACACGTGTCCTGTTGGTTTTACACGTGTCCTACAGGTTTTACACGTGTCCTGTTGGTTTTACACGTGTGCTGTTGGTTTTACACGTGTCCTACAGGTTTTACACGTGTCCTGCTGGTTTTACACGTGTGCTCTTGGTTTTACACGTGTCCTGCAGGTTTTACACCTGTCCTACAGGTTTTACACGTGTCCTGCTGGTTTTACACGTGTCCTGCAGGTTTTACACGTGTCCAAGAGGTTTTACACCTGGCCTGCAGGTTTTACACGTGTCCTGCTGGTTTTACACGTGTCCTGCAGGTTTTACACGTGTCCTGCAGGTTTTACACGTGTCCTACAGGTTTTACACGTGTCCTGTTCATTTTACACGTGTCCTTCAGGTTTTACACGTGTCCTACAGGTTTTAAATGTGTCCTGTTGGTTTTACACGTGTCCTGCAGGTTTTACACGTGTCCTGTTGGTTTTACACGTGTCCTGCTGGTTTTACATGTGTCCAGCAGGTTTTACACGTGTCCTGCAGGTTTTACACGTGTCTTACAGGTTTTACACGTGTCCTGCAGGTTTTACACGTGTCTTACAGGTTTTACATGTGTCCTGCAGGTTTTACACGTGTCCTACAGGTTTACACGTGTCGTGCAGGTTTTACACGTGTCCTGCAGGTTTTACATGTGTCCTGCAGGTTTTACACGTGTCTTACAGGTTTTACATGTGTCCTGCAGGTTTTACACGTGTCCTGCAGGTTTTACACGTGTCCTGCAGGTTTTACACGTGTCCTGCAGGTTTTACATGTGTCTTGCTGGTTTTACACGTGTCCTGCAGGTTTTACACGTGTCCTACAGGTTTTACACGTGTCCTACAGGTTTTACACGTGTCCTACATGTTTTACAAATGTCCTGTTGGTTTTACACGTGTGCTCTTGGTTTTACACGTGTCCTAAAGGTTTTACACGTGTCCTACAGGTTTTACACATGTCCTGTTCATTTTACACGTGTCCTTCAGGTTTTACACGTGTCCTACAGGTTTTAAACGTGTCCTGTTGGTTTTACACGTGTCCTGCAGGTTTTACATGTGTCCTACAGGTTTTTCACGTGTCCTGCAGGTTTTACACGTGTCCTACAGGTTTTACACGTGTCCTGCAGGTTTTACACGTGTCCTGTAGGTTTTACACGTCTCCTGCAGGTTTTACATGTGTCCTGCAGGTTTTACACGTGTCCTGCAGGTTTTACACGTGTCCTGTTGGTTTTACACGTGTGCTGTTGGTTTTACACGTGTCCTACAGGTTTTACACATGTCCTACAGGTTTTACACATGTCCTGTTGGTTTTACACGTGTCCTACAGGTTTTACACGTGTCCTGTTGGTTTTACACGTGTCCTACAGGTTTTACACGTGTCCTGCAGGTTTTACACGTGTCCTACAGGTTTTACATGTGTCCTGCAGGTTTTACACGTGTCGTGCAGGTTTTACACGTGTCCTGCAGGTTTTACACGTGTCCTGCAGGTTTTACACGTGTCCCGCAGGTTTTACATGTGTCCTGCAGGTTTTACACGTGTCCTGCAGGTTTTACACGTGTCCTGTTGGTTTTACACGTGTCCTGCTGGTTTTACATGTGTCCTGCAGGTTTTACACGTGTTCTGCACGTTTTACACGTGTCCTACAGGTTTTACACGTGTCCTGCAGGTTTTACACGTGTCCTACAGGTTTTACACGTATCCTGCAGGTTTTACAGGTGTCCTACAGGTTTTACACGTGTCCTACAGGTTTTACACGTGTCCTGTTGGTTTTACACGTGTCCTACAGGTTTTACACGTGTCCTGTTGGTTTTACACGTGTGCTGTTGGTTTTACACGTGTCCTACAGGTTTTACACGTGTCCTGTTGGTTTTACACATGTGCTCTTGGTTTTACACGTGTCCTGTTGGTTTTACACGTGTCCTGTTGGTTTTACACATGTCCTGTTGGTTTTACATGTGTCCTGCAGGTTTTACATGTGTCCTGCAGGTTTTACACATGTCTTACAGGTTTTACATGTGTCCTGCTTGTTTTACACGTGTCCTGCAGGTTTTAGACATGTCTTACAGGTTTTACACCTGGCCTGTTGGTTTTACACGTGTCCTACAGGTTTTACACGTGTCCTACAGGTTTTACACGTGTCCTGTTGGTTTTACACGTGTCCTACAGGTTTTACACGTGTCCTGTTGGTTTTACACGTGTGCTGTTGGTTTTACACGTGTCCTACAGGTTTTACACGTGTCCTGTTGGTTTTACACGTGTGCTCTTGGTTTTACACGTGTCCTGTTGGTTTTACACGTGTCCTGTTGGTTTTACGCATGTCCTGTTGGTTTTACATGTGTCCTGCAGGTTTTACATGTGTCCTGCAGGTTTTACACATGTCTTACAGGTTTTACATGTGTCCTGCTTGTTTTACACGTGTCCTGCAGGTTTTAGACATGTCTTACAGGTTTTACACCTGGCCTGTTGGTTTTACACGTGTCCTACAGGTTTTACACGTGTCCTACAGGTTTTACACGTGTCCTGTTGGTTTTACACGTGTCCTACAGGTTTTACACGTGTCCTGTTGGTTTTACACGTGTGCTGTTGGTTTTACACGTGTCCTACAGGTTTTACACGTGTCCTGTTGGTTTTACACGTGTGCTCTTGGTTTTACACGTGTCCTGTTGGTTTTACACGTGTCCTGTTGGTTTTACACATGTCCTGTTGGTTTTACATGTGTCCTGCAGGTTTTACACGTGTCCTACAGGTTTTACACGTGTTCTACAGGTTTTACATGTGTCCTGCAGGTTTTACACGTGTCCTACAGGTTTTACACGTGTCCTGCAGGTTTTACACGTGTCCTGCAGGTTTTACACGTGTCCTGCAGGTTTTACACGTGTCCTGCAGGTTTTACATGTGTCCTGCAGGTTTTACACGTGTCCTGCATGTTTTACACGTGTCCTGTTGGTTTTACACGTGTCCTGCTGGTTTTACATGTGTCCTGCAGGTTTTACACGTGTCCTGCAGGTTTTACACGTGTCCTACAGGTTTTACACGTGTCCTGCAGGTTTTACACGTGTCCTACAGGTTTTACACGTATCCTGCAGGTTTTACAGGTGTCCTACAGGTTTTACACGTGTCCTACAGGTTTTACACGTGTCCTGTTGGTTTTACACGTGTCCTACAGGTTTTACACGTGTCCTGTTGGTTTTACACGTGTGCTGTTGGTTTTACACGTGTCCTACAGGTTTTACACGTGTCCTGTTGGTTTCACACGTGTGCTCTTGGTTTTACACGTGTCCTGTTGGTTTTACACGTGTCCTGTTGGTTTTACACATGTCCTGTTGGTTTTACATGTGTCCTGCAGGTTTTACATGTGTCCTGCAGGTTTTACACATGTCCTGTTGGTTTTACATGTGTCCTGCAGGTTTTACATGTGTCCTGCAGGTTTCACACATGTCTTACAGGTTTTACATGTGTCCTGCTTGTTTTACACGTGTCCTGCAGGCTTTACACGTGTCCTGCAGGCTTTACACGTGTCCTGCAGGTTTTACACGTGTCCTGCAGGTTTTACACGTGTCCTGCAGGTTTCACACGTGTCCTGCAGGTTTTACATGTGTCCTGCAGGCTTTACACGTGTCCTGCAGGTTTTACACATGTCTTACAGGTTTTACATGTGTCCTGCTGGTTTTACACGTGTCCTGCTGGTTTTACACGTGTCCTGCTGGTTTTACACGTGTCCTGCAGGTTTTACACGTGTCCTGCTGGTTTTACATGTGTCCTGCTGGTTTTACACGTGTCCTGCAGGTTTTACACGTGTCCTGCTGGTTTTACACATGTCCTGCAGGTTTTACAAGTGTCCTGCAGGTTTTACACGTGTCCTGTTGGTTTTACACGTGTGCTGTTGGTTTTACACGTGTCCTACAGGTTTTACACATGTCCTACAGGTTTTACACATGTCCTGTTGGTTTTACACGTGTCCTGTTGGTTTTACACGTGTCCTACAGGTTTTACACGTGTCCTGTTGGTTTTACACGTGTCCTGCTGGTTTTACATGTGTCCTGCAGGTTTTACACGTGTCCTGCAGGTTTTACACGTGTCCTACAGGTTTTACACGTGTCCTGCAGGTTTTACACGTGTCCTACAGGTTTTACACGTATCCTGCAGGTTTTACAGGTGTCCTGCAGGTTTTACATGTGTCTTGCAGGTTTTACACGTGTCCTGCAGGTTTTACACGTGTCCTGCAGGTTTTACACATGTCCTGCAGGTTTTACACGTGTCCTGCCGGTTTTACACGTGTACAGCAGGTTTTACACGTGTCCTGCAGGTTTTACACCTGTCCTACAGGTTTTACACGTGTCCTGCTGGTTTTACACGTGTCCTGCAGGTTTTACATGTGTCCAGCAGGTTTTACACGTGTCCTGCAGGTTTTACACGTGTCTTACAGGTTTTACACGTGTCCTGCAGGTTTTACACGTGTCTTACAGGTTTTACATGTGTCCTGCAGGTTTTACACGTGTCCTACAGGTTTACACGTGTCCTGCAGGTTTTACACGTGTCTTACAGGTTTTACACGTGTCCTGCAGGTTTTACACGTGTCTTACAGGTTTTAAACGTGTCCTACAGGTTTTACACATGTCCTGTTCATTTTACACGTGTCCTTCAGGTTTTACACGTGTCCTATAGGTTTTAAACGTGTCCTGTTGGTTTTACACGTGTCCTGCAGGTTTTACACGTGTCCTACAGGTTTTATACGTGTCCTGTTGGTTTTACACGTGTCCTACAGGTTTTACACGTGTCCTGTTGGTTTTACACGTGTGCTGTTGGTTTTACACGTGTCCTACAGGTTTTACACGTGTCCTGTTGGTTTTACACATGTGCTCTTGGTTTTACACGTGTCCTGTTGGTTTTACACGTGTCCTGTTGGTTTTACACATGTCCTGTTGGTTTTACATGTGTCCTGCAGGTTTTACATGTGTCCTGCAGGTTTTACACATGTCTTACAGGTTTTACATGTGTCCTGCTTGTTTTACACGTGTCCTGCAGGTTTTAGACATGTCTTACAGGTTTTACACCTGGCCTGTTGGTTTTACACGTGTCCTACAGGTTTTACACGTGTCCTACAGGTTTTACACGTGTCCTGTTGGTTTTACACGTGTCCTACAGGTTTTACACGTGTCCTGTTGGTTTTACACGTGTGCTGTTGGTTTTACACGTGTCCTACAGGTTTTACACGTGTCCTGTTGGTTTTACACGTGTGCTCTTGGTTTTACACGTGTCCTGTTGGTTTTACACGTGTCCTGTTGGTTTTACGCATGTCCTGTTGGTTTTACATGTGTCCTGCAGGTTTTACATGTGTCCTGCAGGTTTTACACATGTCTTACAGGTTTTACATGTGTCCTGCTTGTTTTACACGTGTCCTGCAGGTTTTAGACATGTCTTACAGGTTTTACACCTGGCCTGTTGGTTTTACACGTGTCCTACAGGTTTTACACGTGTCCTACAGGTTTTACACGTGTCCTGTTGGTTTTACACGTGTCCTACAGGTTTTACACGTGTCCTGTTGGTTTTACACGTGTGCTGTTGGTTTTACACGTGTCCTACAGGTTTTACACGTGTCCTGTTGGTTTTACACGTGTGCTCTTGGTTTTACACGTGTCCTGTTGGTTTTACACGTGTCCTGTTGGTTTTACACATGTCCTGTTGGTTTTACATGTGTCCTGCAGGTTTTACATGTGTCCTGCAGGTTTTACACGTGTCCTACAGGTTTTACACGTGTTCTACAGGTTTTACATGTGTCCTGCAGGTTTTACACGTGTCCTACAGGTTTTACACGTGTCCTGCAGGTTTTACACGTGTCCTGCAGGTTTTACACGTGTCCTGCAGGTTTTACACGTGTCCTGCAGGTTTTACATGTGTCCTGCAGGTTTTACACGTGTCCGGCATGTTTTACACGTGTCCTGTTGGTTTTACACGTGTCCTGCTGGTTTTACATGTGTCCTGCAGGTTTTACACGTGTCCTGCAGGTTTTACACGTGTCCTACAGGTTTTACACGTGTCCTGCAGGTTTTACACGTGTCCTACAGGTTTTACACGTATCCTGCAGGTTTTACAGGTGTCCTACAGGTTTTACACGTGTCCTACAGGTTTTACACGTGTCCTGTTGGTTTTACACGTGTCCTACAGGTTTTACACGTGTCCTGTTGGTTTTACACGTGTGCTGTTGGTTTTACACGTGTCCTACAGGTTTTACACGTGTCCTGTTGGTTTCACACGTGTGCTCTTGGTTTTACACGTGTCCTGTTGGTTTTACACGTGTCCTGTTGGTTTTACACATGTCCTGTTGGTTTTACATGTGTCCTGCAGGTTTTACATGTGTCCTGCAGGTTTTACACATGTCCTGTTGGTTTTACATGTGTCCTGCAGGTTTTACATGTGTCCTGCAGGTTTCACACATGTCTTACAGGTTTTACATGTGTCCTGCTTGTTTTACACGTGTCCTGCAGGCTTTACACGTGTCCTGCAGGCTTTACACGTGTCCTGCAGGTTTTACACGTGTCCTGCAGGTTTTACACGTGTCCTGCAGGTTTCACACGTGTCCTGCAGGTTTTACATGTGTCCTGCAGGCTTTACACGTGTCCTGCAGGTTTTACACATGTCTTACAGGTTTTACATGTGTCCTGCTGGTTTTACACGTGTCCTGCTGGTTTTACACGTGTCCTGCTGGTTTTACACGTGTCCTGCAGGTTTTACACGTGTCCTGCTGGTTTTACATGTGTCCTGCTGGTTTTACACGTGTCCTGCAGGTTTTACACGTGTCCTGCTGGTTTTACACATGTCCTGCAGGTTTTACAAGTGTCCTGCAGGTTTTACACGTGTCCTGTTGGTTTTACACGTGTGCTGTTGGTTTTACACGTGTCCTACAGGTTTTACACATGTCCTACAGGTTTTACACATGTCCTGTTGGTTTTACACGTGTCCTGTTGGTTTTACACGTGTCCTACAGGTTTTACACGTGTCCTGTTGGTTTTACACGTGTCCTGCTGGTTTTACATGTGTCCTGCAGGTTTTACACGTGTCCTGCAGGTTTTACACGTGTCCTACAGGTTTTACACGTGTCCTGCAGGTTTTACACGTGTCCTACAGGTTTTACACGTATCCTGCAGGTTTTACAGGTGTCTTACAGGTTTTAAACGTGTCCTACAGGTTTTACACATGTCCTGTTCATTTTACACGTGTCCTTCAGGTTTTACACGTGTCCTATAGGTTTTAAACGTGTCCTGTTGGTTTTACACGTGTCCTGCAGGTTTTACACGTGTCCTACAGGTTTTATACGTGTCCTGCAGGTTTTACATGTGTCCAGCAGGTTTTACACGTGTCCTGCAGGTTTTACACGTGTCTTACAGGTTTTACACGTGTCCTGCAGGTTTCTACACGTGTCTTACAGGTTTTACATGTGTCCTGCAGGTTTTACACGTGTCCTACAGGTTTACACGTGTCCTGCAGGTTTTACACGTGTCCTGCAGGTTTTACATGTGTCTTGCTGGTTTTACACGTGTCTTACAGGTTTTACACGTGTCCTGCAGGTTTTACACGTGTCCTGCAGGTTTTACACGTGTCTTACAGGTTTTACATGTGTCCTGCAGGTTTTACACGTGTCCTACAGGTTTACACGTGTCCAACAGGTTTTACACCTGGCCTGCAGGTTTTACACGTGTCCTGCTGGTTTTACACGTGTCCTGCAGGTTTTACACGTGTCCTGCAGGTTTTACACGTGTCCTACAGGTTTTACACGTGTCCTGTTCATTTTACACGTGTCCTTCAGGTTTTACACGTGTCCTACAGGTTTTAAACGTGTCCTGTTGGTTTTACACGTGTCCTGCATGTTTTACACGTGTCCTACAGGTTTTACACGTGTCCTGCAGGTTTTACATGTGTCCAGCAGGTTTTACACGTGTCCTGCAGGTTTTACACGTGTCTTACAGGTTTTACACGTGTCCTGCAGGTTTTACACGTGTCTTACAGGTTTTACATGTGTCCTGCAGGTTTTACACGTGTCCTGTTCGTTTTACACGTGTCCTGCAGGTTTTACACGTGTCCTGCAGGTTTTACACGTGTCTTACAGGTTTTACATGTGTCCTGCAGGTTTTACACGTGTCCTGTTCGTTTTACACGTGTCCTGCAGGTTTTACACGTGTCCTGCAGGTTTTACACGTGTCTTACAGGTTTTACATGTGTCCTGCAGGTTTTACACGTGTCCTAAAGGTTTACACGTGTCCAACAGGTTTTACACCTGGCCTGCAGGTTTTACACGTGTCCTGCTGGTTTTACACGTGTCCTGCAGGTTTTACACGTGTCCTTCAGGTTTTACATGTGTCTTGCTGGTTTTACACGTGTCCTGCAGGTTTTACACGTGTCCTGCAGGTTTTACACGTGTCCTACAGGTTTTACACGTGTCCTACAGGTTTTACACATGTCCTGTTCATTTTACACGTGTCCTTCAGGTTTTACACGTGTCCTACAGGTTTTAAACGTGTCCTACAGGTTTCACAGGTGTCCTGCAGGTTTTACACGTGTCCTACAGGTTTTACACGTGTCCTGTTCGTTTTACACGTGTCTTACAGGTTTTACACGTGTCCTGCAGGTTTTACACGTGTCCTGCAGGTTTTACACGTGTCTTACAGGTTTTACATGTGTCCTGCAGGTTTTACACGTGTCCTACAGGTTTACACGTGTCCAACAGGTTTTACACCTGGCCTGCAGGTTTTACACGTGTCCTGCTGGTTTTACACGTGTCCTGCAGGTTTTACACGTGTCCTACAGGTTTTACACGTGTCCTGTTCATTTTACACGTGTCCTTCAGGTTTTACACGTGTCCTACAGGTTTTAAACGTGTCCTGTTGGTTTTACACGTGTCCTGCATGTTTTACACGTGTCCTACAGGTTTTACACGTGTCCTGCAGGTTTTACATGTGTCCAGCAGGTTTTACACGTGTCCTGCAGGTTTTACACGTGTCTTACAGGTTTTACACGTGTCCTGCAGGTTTTACACGTGTCTTACAGGTTTTACATGTGTCCTGCAGGTTTTACACGTGTCCTGTTCGTTTTACACGTGTCCTGCAGGTTTTACACGTGTCCTGCAGGTTTTACACGTGTCTTACAGGTTTTACATGTGTCCTGCAGGTTTTACACGTGTCCTACAGGTTTACACGTGTCCAACAGGTTTTACACCTGGCCTGCAGGTTTTACACGTGTCCTGCTGGTTTTACACGTGTCCTGCAGGTTTTACACGTGTCCTGCAGGTTTTACATGTGTCTTGCTGGTTTTACACGTGTCCTGCAGGTTTTACACGTGTCCTGCAGGTTTTACACGTGTCCTACAGGTTTTACACGTGTCCTACAGGTTTTACACGTGTCCTGTTGGTTTTACACGTGTCCTACATGTTTTACACGTGTCCTGCAGGTTTTACACGTGTCCTACAGGTTTTACACGTGTCCTACAGGTTTTACACGTGTCCTGTTGGTTTTACACGTGTCCTACAGGTTTTACACGTGTCCTGTTGGTTTTACACGTGTGCTCTTGGTTTTCCACGTGTCCTAAAGGTTTTACACGTGTCCTACAGGTTTTACACATGTCCTGTTCATTTTACACGTGTCCTTCAGGTTTTACACGTGTCCTACAGGTTTCACAGGTGTCCTGCAGGTTTTACACGTGTCCTACAGGTTTTACACGTGTCCTGTTCGTTTTACACGTGTCCTACAGGTTTTACACGTGTCCTACAGGTTTTACACGTGTCCTACAGGTTTTACACGTGTCCTGTTGGTTTTACACGTGTCCTACAGGTTTTACACGTGTCCTGTTGGTTTTACACGTGTTCTGTTGGTTTTAACGTGTCCTGTTGGTTTTACACGTGTCCTACAGGCTTTACACGTGTCCTACAGGTTTTACACGTGTCCTACAGGTTTTACACGTGTCCTACAGGTTTTACACGTGTCCTGTTGGTTTTACACGTGTCCTACAGGTTTTACACGTGTCCTGTTGGTTTTACACGTGTCCTGTTGGTTTTACACGTGTCCTACAGGTTTTACACGTGTCCTACAGGTTTTACACGTGTTCTGTTGGTTTTACACGTGTCCTACAGGTTTTACACGTGTCCTGTTGGTTTTACACGTGTCCTACAGGTTTTACACGTGTCCTTCAGGTTTTACACGTGTCCTACAGGTTTTACACGTGTCCTGCTGGTTTTACACGTGTCCTGTTCGTTTTACACGTGTCCTACAGGTTTTACACCTGTCCTGCAGGTTTTACATGTGTCCTGCAGGTTTTACACGTGTCCTACAAGTTTTACACGTGTCCTGTTCGTATTACACGTGTCCTACAGGTTTTAAACGTGTCCTGTTGGTTTTACAGGTGTCCTGTTGGTGTTACACGTGTCCTGTTGGTTTTACACGTGTGCTACAGGTTTTACACGTGTCCTACAGGTTTTACACGTGTCCTGTTGGTTTTACACGTGTGCTGTTGGTTTTACACGTGTCCTAAAGTTTTCACACGTGTCCTACAGGTTTTACACATGTCTTGTTGGTGTAACACGTGTCCTACAGGTTTTACACCTGTCCTGCAGGTTTTACACGTGTCCTGCAGGTTTTACATGTGTCCTGCAGGTTTTACATGTGTCCTGCAGGTTTTACACGTGTCCTACAGGTTTTACACGTGTGCTGTTGGTTTTACACGTGTCCTACAGGTTTTACACGTGTCCTGTTGGTTTTACACGTTTGCTGTTGGTTTTACACATGTCCTGCAGGTTTTACACGTGTCCTGCAGGTTTTACACGTGTCCTACAGGTTTTACACCTGTCCTGTTGGTTTTACACGTGTCCTGTTGGTTTTACACGTGTCCTGTTGGTTTTACACGTGTCCTACAGGTTTTACACGTGTCCTGTTGGTTTTACATGTGTCCTGTTGGTTTTACAGGTGTCCTGTTGGTTTTACACATGTCCTACAGGTTTTACACGTGTCCTACAGGTTTTACACGTGTCCTACAGGTTTTACACGTGTCCTACAGGTTTTACACGTGTCCTGTTGGTTTCACACGTGTCCTGTTGGTTTTACACGTGTCCTGTTGGTTTTACACGTGTCCTACAGGTTTTACATGTGTGCTCTTGGTTTTACACGTGTCCTACAGGTTTTACACGTGTCCTACAGGTTTTACATGTGTCCTGTTGGTTTTACACGTGTCCTACAGGTTTTACACGTGTCCTGCAGGTTTTACACGTGTCTTACAGGTTTTACATTTTTCCTGCAGGTTTTACATGTGTCCTGCAGGTTTTACATGTGTCCTGCAGGTTTTACACGTGTCCTACAGGTTTTACACGTGTCCTGTTGGTTTTACACGTGTCCTACAGGTTTTACACGTGTCCTGTTGGTTTTACACGTGTCCTGTTGGTTTTACACGTGTCCTACAGGTTTTACACGTGTCTTACAGGTTTTACACGTGTCCTGTTGGTTTTACACGTGTCCTGTTGGTTTTACACGTGTCCTACAGGTTTTACACGTGTCCTACAGGTTTTACACGTGTTCTGTTTGTTTTACACGTGTCCTACAGGTTTTACACGTGTCCTGTTGGTTTTACACGTGTCCTGTTGGTTTTACACGTGTCCTACAGGTTTTACACGTGTCCTGCAGGTTTTACACGTGTCCAACAGGTTTTACACGTGTCCTACAGGTTTTACACGTGTCCTGTTCGTTTTACACGTGTCCTACAGGTTTTACACCTGTCCTGCAGGTTTTAAATGTGTCCTGCAGGTTTTACACGTGTCCTACAGGTTTTACACGTGTCCTGTTCGTTTTACACGTGTCCTACAGGTTTTACACCTGTCCTGCAGGTTTTACATGTGTCCTGCAGGTTTTACACGTGTCCTGTTGGTTTTACACGTGTCCTGTTCGTTTTACACGTGTCTTACAGGTTTTAAACGTGTCCTGTTGGTTTTACACGTGTGCTACAGGTTTTACACGTGTCCTACAGGTTTTACACGTGTCTTACAGGTTTTACACGTGTCCTACAGGTTTTACACGTGTCCTGTTCGTTTTACACGTGTCCTACAGGTTTTACACCTGTCCTGCAGGTTTTAAATGTGTCCTGCAGGTTCTACACGTGTCCTACAGGTTTTACACATGTCCTGTTCGTTTTACACGTGTCCTACAGGTTTTACACTTGTCCTGCAGGTTTCACACGTGTCCTACAGGTTTTACACGTGTCCTACAGGTTTTACACGTGTCCTACAGGTTTTACATGTGTCCTGTTGGTTTTACACGTGTCCTACAGGTTTTACACGTGTCCTGCAGGTTTTACACGTGTCTTACAGGTTTTACATTTTTCCTGCAGGTTTTACATGTGTCCTGCAGGTTTTACATGTGTCCTGCAGGTTTTACACGTGTCCTACAGGTTTTACACGTGTCCTGCTGGTTTTACACGTGTCCTGCAGGTTTTACACGTGTCCTACAGGTTTTACACGTGTCCTACAGGTTTTACACGTGTCCTGTTGGTTTTACACGTGTCCTGTTGGTTTTACACGTGTCCTACAGGTTTTACACGTGTCTTACAGGTTTTACACGTGTCCTGTTGGTTTTACACGTGTCCTGTTGGTTTTACACGTGTCCTACAGGTTTTACACGTGTCCTACAGGTTTTACACGTGTTCTGTTGGTTTTACACGTGTCCTACAGGTTTTACACGTGTCCTGTTGGTTTTACACGTGTCCTGTTGGTTTCACACGTGTCCTACAGGTTTTACACGTGTCCTGCAGGTTTTACACGTGTCCTACAGGTTTTACACGTGTCCTACAGGTTTTACACGTGTCCTGTTCGTTTTACACGTGTCCTACAGGTTTTACACCTGTCCTGCAGGTTTTAAATGTGTCCTGCAGGTTTTACACGTGTCCTACAGGTTTTACACGTGTCCTGTTCGTTTTACACGTGTCCTACAGGTTTTACACCTGTCCTGCAGGTTTTACATGTGTCCTGCAGGTTTTACACGTGTCCTGTTGGTTTTACACGTGTCCTGTTCGTTTTACACGTGTCCTACAGGTTTTACACGTGTGCTACAGGTTTTACACGTGTCCTACAGGTTTTACACGTGTCTTACAGGTTTTACACGTGTCCTACAGGTTTTACACGTGTCCTGTTCGTTTTACACGTGTCCTACAGGTTTTACACCTGTCCTGCAGGTTTTAAATGTGTCCTGCAGGTTCTACACGTGTCCTACAGGTTTTACACATGTCCTGTTCGTTTTACACGTGTCCTACAGGTTTTACACTTGTCCTGCAGGTTTCACACGTGTCCTACAGGTTTTACACGTGTCCTACAGGTTTTACACGTGTCTTACAGGTTTTACACGTGTCCTGCAGGTTTTACACGTGTCCTGCAGGTTTTACACGTGTCCTGCAGGTTTTACACGTGTCCTACAGGTTTTAAACCTGTCCTGCAGGTTTTACATGTGTCCTGCAGGTTTTACATGTGTCCTGCAGGATTTACACGTGTCCTACAGGTTTTACACGTGTCCTATTGGTTTTACACGTGTCCCACAGGTTTTATACTTGTCCTGTGCGTTTTACACGTGTCCTACAGGTTTTACACGTGTCCTACAGGTTTTAAACGTGTCCTACAGGTTTTACATGTGTCCTACAGGTTTTACACGTGTCCTACAGGTTTTACACGTGTCCTACAGGTTTTAAACGTGTCCTGTTGGTTTTACACGTGTCCTACAGGTTTTACATGTGTCCTGTTGGTTTTACACGTGTCCTGTTGGTTTTACACATGTCATACAGGTTTTACACGTGTCCTACAGGTTTTACACGTGTTCTGTTGGTTTTACACGTGTCCTACAGGTTTTACACGTGTCCTGTTGGTTTTACACGTGTCCTACAGGTTTTACACGTGTCCTTCAGGTTTTACACGTGTCCTACAGGTTTTACACGTGTCCTACAGGTTTTACACGTGTCCTGTTCGTTTTACACGTGTCCTACAGGTTTTACACCTGTCCTGCAGGTTTTACATGTGTCCTGCAGGTTTTACACGTGTCCTGCTCGTATTACACGTGTCCTACAGGTTTTAAACGTGTCCTGTTGGTTTTACAGGTGTCCTGTTGGTGTTACACGTGTCCTGTTGGTTTTACACGTGTCCTAAAGTTTTCACACGTGTCCTACAGGTTTTACACATGTCTTGTTGGTGTAACACGTGTCCTACAGGTTTTACACCTGTCCTGCAGGTTTTACATGTGTCCTGCAGGTTTTACACGTGTCCTACAGGTTTTACACGTGTCCTGCAGGTTTTACATGTGTCCTGCAGGTTTTACACGTGTCCTACAGGTTTTACACGTGTGCTGTTGGTTTTACACGTGTCCTACAGGTTTTACACGTGTCCTGTTGGTTTTACACGTTTGCTGTTGGTTTTACACATGTCCTGCAGGTTTTACATGTGTCCTGCAGGTTTTACACGTGTCCTACAGGTTTTACACGTGTCCTGCTGGTTTTACACGTGTCCTGCAGGTTTTACACGTGTCCTACAGGTTTTACACGTGTCTTACAGGTTTTACACGTGTCCTGTTGGTTTTACACGTGTCCTGTTGGTTTTACACGTGTCCTACAGGTTTTACACGTGTCCTACAGGTTTTACACGTGTTCTGTTGGTTTTACACGTGTCCTACAGGTTTTACACGTGTCCTACAGGTTTTACACGTGTCCTGTTGGTTTTACACGTGTCCTACAGGTTTTACACGTGTACTGCAGGTTTTACACGTGTCCTACAGGTTTTACACGTGTCCTACAGGTTTTACACGTGTCCTGTTCGTTTTACACGTGTCCTACAGGTTTTACACCTGTCCTGCAGGTTTTAAATGTGTCCTGCAGGTTTTACACGTGTCCTACAGGTTTTACACGTGTCCTGTTCGTTTTACACGTGTCCTACAGGTTTTACACCTGTCCTGCAGGTTTTACACGTGTCCTGTTGGTTTTACACGTGTCCTGTTCGTTTTACACGTGTCTTACAGGTTTTAAACGTGTCCTGCAGGTTCTACACGTGTCCTACAGGTTTTACACATGTCCTGTTCGTTTTACACGTGTCCTACAGGTTTTACACTTGTCCTGCAGGTTTCACACGTGTCCTACAGGTTTTACACGTGTCCTACAGGTTTTACACGTGTCCTACAGGTTTTACATGTGTCCTGTTGGTTTTACACGTGTCCTACAGGTTTTACACGTGTCCTGCAGGTTTTACACGTGTCTTACAGGTTTTACATTTTTCCTGCAGGTTTTACATGTGTCCTGCAGGTTTTACATGTGTCCTGCAGGTTTTACACGTGTCCTACAGGTTTTACACGTGTCCTGCTGGTTTTACACGTGTCCTGCAGGTTTTACACGTGTCATACAGGTTTTACACGTGTCCTACAGGTTTTACACGTGTCCTGTTGGTTTTACACGTGTCCTACAGGTTTTACACGTGTCCTGTTGGTTTTACACGTGTCCTGTTGGTTTTACACGTGTCCTACAGGTTTTACACGTGTCTTACAGGTTTTACACGTGTCCTGCAGGTTTTACACGTGTCCTGTTGGTTTTACACGTGTCCTACAGGTTTTACACGTGTCCTACAGGTTTTACACGTGTTCTGTTGGTTTTACACGTGTCCTACAGGTTTTACACGTGTCCTGTTGGTTTTACACGTGTCCTGTTGGTTTTACACGTGTCCTACAGGTTTTACACGTGTCCTACAGGTTTTACACGTGTTCTGTTGGTTTTACACGTGTCCTACAGGTTTTACACGTGTCCTACAGGTTTTACACGTGTCCTGTTGGTTTTACACGTGTCCTACAGGTTTTACACGTGTACTGCAGGTTTTACACGTGTCCTACAGGTTTTACACGTGTCCTACAGGTTTTACACGTGTCCTGTTCGTTTTACACGTGTCCTACAGGTTTTACACCTGTCCTGCAGGTTTTAAATGTGTCCTACAGGTTTTACACCTGTCCTGCAGGTTTTACACGTGTCCTGTTGGTTTTACACGTGTCCTGTTCGTTTTACACGTGTCTTACAGGTTTTAAACGTGTCCTGTTGGTTTTACACGTGTGCTACAGGTTTTACACGTGTCCTACAGGTTTTACACGTGTCTTACAGGTTTTACACGTGTCCTACAGGTTTTAGTGTCCTGTTCGTTTTACACGTGTCCTACAGGTTTTACACGTGTCCTACAGGTTTTACACGTGTCCTGTTCGTTTTACACGTGTCCTACAGGTTTTACACCTGTCCTGCAGGTTTTAAATGTGTCCTGCAGGTTTTACACGTGTCCTACAGGTTTTACACGTGTCCTGTTCGTTTTACACGTGTCCTACAGGTTTTACACCTGTCCTGCAGGTTTTAAATGTGTCCTGCAGGTTCTACACGTGTCCTACAGGTTTTACACATGTCCTGTTCGTTTTACACGTGTCCTACAGGTTTTACACTTGTCCTGCAGGTTTCACACGTGTCCTACAGGTTTTACACGTGTCCTACAGGTTTTACACGTGTCTTACAGGTTTTACACGTGTCCTGCAGGTTTTACACGTGTCCTGCAGGTTTTACACGTGTCCTGCAGGTTTTACACGTGTCCTACAGGTTTTAAACCTGTCCTGCAGGTTTTACATGTGTCCTGCAGGTTTTACATGTGTCCTGCAGGATTTACACGTGTCCTACAGGTTTTACACGTGTCCTATTGGTTTTACACGTGTCCCACAGGTTTTATACTTGTCCTGTGCGTTTTACACGTGTCCTACAGGTTTTACACGTGTCCTACAGGTTTTAAACGTGTCCTACAGGTTTTACATGTGTCCTACAGGTTTTACACGTGTCCTACAGGTTTTACACGTGTCCTACAGGTTTTAAACGTGTCCTGTTGGTTTTACACGTGTCCTACAGGTTTTACATGTGTCCTGTTGGTTTTACACGTGTCCTGTTGGTTTTACACATGTCATACAGGTTTTACACGTGTCCTACAGGTTTTACACGTGTTCTGTTGGTTTTACACGTGTCCTACAGGTTTTACACGTGTCCTACAGGTTTTACACGTGTCCTACAGGTTTTACACGTGTCCTGTTCGTTTTACACGTGTCCTACAGGTTTTACACCTGTCCTGCAGGTTTTACATGTGTCCTGCAGGTTTTACACGTGTCCTGCTCGTATTACACGTGTCCTACAGGTTTTAAACGTGTCCTGTTGGTTTTACAGGTGTCCTGTTGGTGTTACACGTGTCCTGTTGGTTTTACACGTGTCCTAAAGTTTTCACACGTGTCCTACAGGTTTTACACATGTCTTGTTGGTGTAACACGTGTCCTACAGGTTTTACACCTGTCCTGCAGGTTTTACATGTGTCCTGCAGGTTTTACACGTGTCCTGCAGGTTTTACACGTGTCCTGCAGGTTTTACATGTGTCCTGCAGGTTTTACACGTGTCCTACAGGTTTTACACGTGTGCTGTTGGTTTTACACGTGTCCTACAGGTTTTACACGTGTCCTGTTGGTTTTACACGTTTGCTGTTGGTTTTACACATGTCCTGCAGGTTTTACATGTGTCCTGCAGGTTTTACACGTGTCCTACAGGTTTTACACGTGTCCTGCTGGTTTTACACGTGTCCTGCAGGTTTTACACGTGTCCTACAGGTTTTACACGTGTCCTACAGGTTTTACACGTGTCCTGTTGGTTTTACACGTGTCCTACAGGTTTTACACGTGTCCTGTTGGTTTTACACGTGTCCTGTTGGTTTTACACGTGTCCTACAGGTTTTACACGTGTCTTACAGGTTTTACACGTGTCCTGTTGGTTTTACACGTGTCCTGTTGGTTTTACACGTGTCCTACAGGTTTTACACGTGTCCTACAGGTTTTACACGTGTTCTGTTGGTTTTACACGTGTCCTACAGGTTTTACACGTGTCCTACAGGTTTTACACGTGTCCTGTTGGTTTTACACGTGTCCTACAGGTTTTACACGTGTCCTGCAGGTTTTACACGTGTCCTACAGGTTTTACACGTGTCCTACAGGTTTTACACGTGTCCTGTTCGTTTTACACGTGTCCTACAGGTTTTACACCTGTCCTGCAGGTTTTAAATGTGTCCTGCAGGTTTTACACGTGTCCTACAGGTTTTACACGTGTCCTGTTCGTTTTACACGTGTCCTACAGGTTTTACACCTGTCCTGCAGGTTTTACACGTATCCTGTTGGTTTTACACGTGTCCTGTTCGTTTTACACGTGTCTTACAGGTTTTAAACGTGTCCTGTTGGTTTTACACGTGTGCTACAGGTTTTACACGTGTCCTACAGGTTTTACACGTGTCTTACAGGTTTTACACGTGTCCTACAGGTTTTACACGTGTCCTGTTCGTTTTACACGTGTCCTACAGGTTTTACACCTGTCCTGCAGGTTTTAAATGTGTCCTGCAGGTTCTACACGTGTCCTACAGGTTTTACACATGTCCTGTTCGTTTTACACGTGTCCTACAGGTTTTACACTTGTCCTGCAGGTTTCACACGTGTCCTACAGGTTTTACACGTGTCCTACAGGTTTTACACGTGTCCTACAGGTTTTACATGTGTCCTGTTGGTTTTACACGTGTCCTACAGGTTTTACACGTGTCCTGCAGGTTTTACACGTGTCTTACAGGTTTTACATTTTTCCTGCAGGTTTTACATGTGTCCTGTTGGTTTTACACGTGTCCTACAGGTTTTACACGTGTCCTGTTGGTTTTACACGTGTCCTGTTGGTTTTACACGTGTCCTACAGGTTTTACACGTGTCTTACAGGTTTTACACGTGTCCTGCAGGTTTTACACGTGTCCTGTTGGTTTTACACGTGTCCTACAGGTTTTACACGTGTCCTACAGGTTTTACACGTGTTCTGTTGGTTTTACACGTGTCCTACAGGTTTTACACGTGTCCTGTTGGTTTTACACGTGTCCTGTTGGTTTCACACGTGTCCTACAGGTTTTACACGTGTCCTGCAGGTTTTACACGTGTCCTACAGGTTTTACACGTGTCCTACAGGTTTTACACGTGTCCTGTTCGTTTTACACGTGTCCTACAGGTTTTACACCTGTCCTGCAGGTTTTAAATGTGTCCTGCAGGTTTTACACGTGTCCTACAGGTTTTACACGTGTCCTGTTCGTTTTACACGTGTCCTACAGGTTTTACACCTGTCCTGCAGGTTTTACATGTGTCCTGCAGGTTTTACACGTGTCCTGTTGGTTTTACACGTGTCCTGTTCGTTTTACACGTGTCTTACAGGTTTTAAACGTGTCCTGTTGGTTTTACACGTGTGCTACAGGTTTTACACGTGTCCTACAGGTTTTACACGTGTCTTACAGGTTTTACACGTGTCCTACAGGTTTTACACGTGTCCTGTTCGTTTTACACGTGTCCTACAGGTTTTACACCTGTCCTGCAGGTTTTAAATGTGTCCTGCAGGTTCTACACGTGTCCTACAGGTTTTACACATGTCCTGTTCGTTTTACACGTGTCCTACAGGTTTTACACTTGTCCTGCAGGTTTCACACGTGTCCTACAGGTTTTACACGTGTCCTACAGGTTTTACACGTGTCTTACAGGTTTTACACGTGTCCTGCAGGTTTTACACGTGTCCTGCAGGTTTTACACGTGTCCTGCAGGTTTTACACGTGTCCTACAGGTTTTAAACCTGTCCTGCAGGTTTTACATGTGTCCTGCAGGTTTTACATGTGTCCTGCAGGATTTACACGTGTCCTACAGGTTTTACACGTGTCCTATTGGTTTTACACGTGTCCCACAGGTTTTATACTTGTCCTGTGCGTTTTACACGTGTCCTACAGGTTTTACACGTGTCCTACAGGTTTTAAACGTGTCCTACAGGTTTTACATGTGTCCTACAGGTTTTACACGTGTCCTACAGGTTTTACACGTGTCCTACAGGTTTTAAACGTGTCCTGTTGGTTTTACACGTGTCCTACAGGTTTTACACGTGTCCTACAGGTTTTAAACGTGTCCTGTTGGTTTTACACGTGTCCTTCAGGTTTTACACGTGTCCTACAGGTTTTACACGTGTCCTACAGGTTTTACACGTGTCCTGTTCGTTTTACACGTGTCCTACAGGTTTTACACCTGTCCTGCAGGTTTTACATGTGTCCTGCAGGTTTTACACGTGTCCTGCTCGTATTACACGTGTCCTACAGGTTTTAAACGTGTCCTGTTGGTTTTACAGGTGTCCTTTTGGTGTTACACGTGTCCTGTTGGTTTTACACGTGTCCTAAAGTTTTCACACGTGTCCTACAGGTTTTACACATGTCTTGTTGGTGTAACACGTGTCCTACAGGTTTTACACCTGTCCTGCAGGTTTTACATGTGTCCTGCAGGTTTTACACGTGTCCTACAGGTTTTACACGTGTCCTGCAGGTTTTACATGTGTCCTGCAGGTTTTACACGTGTCCTACAGGTTTTACACGTGTCCTGTTGGTTTTACACGTTTGCTGTTGGTTTTACACATGTCCTGCAGGTTTTACACGTGTCCTGCAGGTTTTACACGTGTCTTACAGGTTTTACATGTGTCCTGCAGGTTTTACACGTGTCCTACAGGTTTTACACGTGTCCTACAGGTTTTACATGTGTCCTGCAGGTTTCACACGTGTCCTGCAGTCTTTACACGTGTCCTACAGGTTTTACACGTGTCCTGCAGGTTTTACACGTGTCCTGCAGGTTTTACATGTGTCCTGCAGGTTTTACATGTGTCCTGCAGGTTTTACACGTGTCCTACAGGTTTTACACGTGTCCTGCTGGTTTTACACGTGTCCTGCAGGTTTTACACGTGTCCTACAGGTTTTACACGTGTCCTACAGGTTTTACACGTGTCCTGTTGGTTTTACACGTGTCCTACAGGTTTTACACGTGTCCTGTTGGTTTTACACGTGTCCTGTTGGTTTTACACGTGTCCTACAGGTTTTACACGTGTCTTACAGGTTTTACACGTGTCCTGTTGGTTTTACACGTGTCCTGTTGGTTTTACACGTGTCCTACAGGTTTTACACGTGTCCTACAGGTTTTACACGTGTTCTGTTGGTTTTACACGTGTCCTACAGGTTTTACACGTGTCCTGTTGGTTTTACACGTGTCCTGTTGGTTTTACACGTGTCCTACAGGTTTTACACGTGTCCTGCAGGTTTTACACGTGTCCTACAGGTTTTACACGTGTCCTACAGGTTTTACACGTGTCCTGTTCGTTTTACACGTGTCCTACAGGTTTTACACCTGTCCTGCAGGTTTTAAATGTGTCCTGCAGGTTTTACACGTGTCCTACAGGTTTTACACGTGTCCTGTTCGTTTTACACGTGTCCTACAGGTTTTACACCTGTCCTGCAGGTTTTACATGTGTCCTGCAGGTTTTACACGTGTCCTGTTGGTTTTACACGTGTCCTGTTCGTTTTACACGTGTCTTACAGGTTTTAAACGTGTCCTGTTGGTTTTACACGTGTGCTACAGGTTTTACACGTGTCCTACAGGTTTTACACGTGTCTTACAGGTTTTACACGTGTCCTACAGGTTTTACACGTGTCCTGTTCGTTTTACACGTGTCCTACAGGTTTTACACCTGTCCTGCAGGTTTTAAATGTGTCCTGCAGGTTCTACACGTGTCCTACAGGTTTTACACATGTCCTGTTCGTTTTACACGTGTCCTACAGGTTTTACACTTGTCCTGCAGGTTTCACACGTGTCCTACAGGTTTTACACGTGTCCTACAGGTTTTACACGTGTCTTACAGGTTTTACACGTGTCCTGCAGGTTTTACACGTGTCCTGCAGGTTTTACACGTGTCCTACAGGTTTTAAACCTGTCCTGCAGGTTTTACATGTGTCCTGCAGGTTTTACATGTGTCCTGCAGGATTTACACGTGTCCTACAGGTTTTACACGTGTCCTATTGGTTTTACACGTGTCCCACAGGTTTTATACTTGTCCTGTGCGTTTTACACGTGTCCTACAGGTTTTACACGTGTCCTACAGGTTTTAAACGTGTCCTACAGGTTTTACATGTGTCCTACAGGTTTTACACGTGTCCTACAGGTTTTACACGTGTCCTACAGGTTTTAAACGTGTCCTGTTGGTTTTACACGTGTCCTACAGGTTTTACACGTGTCCTGTTGGTTTTACACGTGTCCTGTTGGTTTTACACGTGTCCTGTTGGTTTTACACGTGTCCTACAGGTTTTACATGTGTCCTGTTGGTTTTACACGTGTCCTGTTGGTTTTACACATGTCATACAGGTTTTACACGTGTCCTACAGGTTTTACACGTGTTCTGTTGGTTTTACACGTGTCCTACAGGTTTTACACGTGTCCTGTTGGTTTTACACGTGTCCTACAGGTTTTACACGTGTCCTTCAGGTTTTACACGTGTCCTACAGGTTTTACACGTGTCCTACAGGTTTTACACGTGTCCTGTTCGTTTTACACGTGTCCTACAGGTTTTACACCTGTCCTGCAGGTTTTACATGTGTCCTGCAGGTTTTACACGTGTCCTGCTCGTATTACACGTGTCCTACAGGTTTTAAACGTGTCCTGTTGGTTTTACAGGTGTCCTGTTGGTGTTACACGTGTCCTGTTGGTTTTACACGTGTCCTAAAGTTTTCACACGTGTCCTACAGGTTTTACACATGTCTTGTTGGTGTAACACGTGTCCTACAGGTTTTACACCTGTCCTGCAGGTTTTACATGTGTCCTGCAGGTTTTACACGTGTCCTACAGGTTTTACACGTGTCCTGCAGGTTTTACATGTGTCCTGAAGGTTTTACATGTGTCCTGCAGGTTTTACACGTGTCCTACAGGTTTTACACGTGTGCTGTTGGTTTTACACGTGTCCTACAGGTTTTACACGTGTCCTGTTGGTTTTACACGTTTGCTGTTGGTTTTACACATGTCCTGCAGGTTTTACACGTGTCCTGCAGGTTTTACACGTGTCTTACAGGTTTTACATGTGTCCTGCAGGTTTTACACGTGTCCTACAGGTTTACACGTATCCAACAGGTTTTACATCTGGCCTGCAGGTTTTACATGTGTCCTGCTGGTTTTACACGTGTCTTGCAGGTTTTACACGTGTCTTGCAGGTTTTACACGTGTCCTGCAGGTTTTACACATGTCCTGCAGGTTTTACAAGTGTCTTGCTGGTTTTACACGTGTCCTGCAGGTTTTACACGTGTCCTGCAGGTTTTACACGTGTCCTACAGGTTTTACACGTGTCCTACAGGTTTTACACGTGTCCTACAGGTTTTACATGTGTCCTGCAGGTTTCACACGTGTCCTGCAGTCTTTACACGTGTCCTACAGCTTTTACACGTGTCCTGCAGGTTTTACACGTGTCCTGTAGGTTTTACACGTCTCCTGCAGGTTTTACATGTGTCCAACAGGTTTTACACATGTCCTGTTGGTTTTACACGTGTCCTACAGGTTTTACATGTGTCCTGCAAGTTTTACATGTGTCCTGCTGGTTTTACACGTGTCCTGCAGGTTTTACACATGTCCTACAGGTTTTACACATGTCCTGTTGGTTTTACACGTGTCCTACAGGTTTTACACGTGTCCTGTTGGTTTTACACGTGTCCTGTTGGTTTTACACGTGTCCTGTTGGTTTTACACGTGTCCTACAGGTTTTACACGTGTCCTGTTGGTTTTACATGTGTCCTGTTGGTTTTACACGTGTCCTGTTGGTTTTACACATGTCCTACAGGTTTTACACGTGTCCTACAGGTTTTTCACGTGTCCTACAGGTTTTACACGTGTCCTACAGGTTTTACACGTGTCCTGTTGGTTTCACACGTGTCCTGTTGGTTTTACACGTGTCCTGTTGGTTTCACACGTGTCCTACAGGTTTTACATGTGTCCTTTTGGTTTTACACGTGTCCTACAGGTTTTACACGTGTCCTACAGGTTTTACATGTGTCCTACAGGTTTTACACGTGTCCTACAGGTTTTACACGTGTCCTGCAGGTTTTACACGTGTCTTACAGGTTTTACACGTTTCCTGCAGGTTTTACATGTGTCCTGCAGGTTTTACATGTGTCCTGCAGGTTTTACACGTGTCCTGCAGGTTTTACACGTGTCCTGCAGGTTTTACACGTGTCCTACAGGTTTTAAACCTGTCCTGCAGGTTTTACATGTGTCCTGCAGGTTTTACATGTGTCCTGCAGTATTTACACGTGTCCTACAGGTTTTACACGTGTCCTATTGGTTTTACACGTGTCCCACAGGTTTTATACTTGTCCTGTTCGTTTTACACGTGTCCTACAGGTTTCACACGTGTCCTACAGGTTTTACACGTGTTCTGTTGGTTTTACACGTGTCCTACAGGTTTTAAACGTGTCCTGTTGGTTTTACACGTGTCCTACAGGTTTTACACTTGTCCTGCAGGTTTCACACGTGTCCTACAGGTTTTACACGTGTCCTACAGGTTTTACACGTGTCTTACAGGTTTTACACGTGTCCTACAGGTTTCACACGTGTCCTGTTCGTTTTACACGTGTCCTACAGGTTTTACACCTGTCCTGCAGGTTTTACACGTGTCCCACAGGTTTTATACTTGTCCTGTTCGTTTTACACGTGTCCTACAGGTTTTACACGTGTCCTACAGGTTTTAAACGTGTCCTGTTGGTTTTACACGTGTTCTACAGGTTTTACACGTGTCCTGTTGGTTTTACACGTGTCCTGTTGGTTTTACACGTGTCCTGTTGGTTTTACACGTGTCCCACAGGTTTTACACGTGTCCTGCAGGTTTTACACGTGTCCTACAGGTTTTACACGTGTCCTACAGGTTTTACACGTGTCCTACAGGTTTTAAACGTGTCCTGTTGGTTTTACACGTGTCCTACAGGTTTTACACGTGTCCTGTTGGTTTTACACGTGTCCTGTTGGTTTTACACGTGTCCTGTTGGTTTTACACGTGTCCTACAGGTTTTACATGTGTCCTGTTGGTTTTACACGTGTCCTGTTGGTTTTACACATGTCATACAGGTTTTACACGTGTCCTACAGGTTTTACACGTGTTCTGTTGGTTTTACACGTGTCCTACAGGTTTTACACGTGTCCTGTTGGTTTTACACGTGTCCTACAGGTTTTACACGTGTCCTTCAGGTTTTACACGTGTCCTACAGGTTTTACACGTGTCCTACAGGTTTTACACGTGTCCTGTTCGTTTTACACGTGTCCTACAGGTTTTACACCTGTCCTGCAGGTTTTACATGTGTCCTGCAGGTTTTACACGTGTCCTGCTCGTATTACACGTGTCCTACAGGTTTTAAACGTGTCCTGTTGGTTTTACAGGTGTCCTGTTGGTGTTACACGTGTCCTGTTGGTTTTACACGTGTCCTAAAGTTTTCACACGTGTCCTACAGGTTTTACACATGTCTTGTTGGTGTAACACGTGTCCTACAGGTTTTACACCTGTCCTGCAGGTTTTACATGTGTCCTGCAGGTTTTACACGTGTCCTACAGGTTTTACACGTGTCCTGCAGGTTTTACATGTGTCCTGCAGGTTTTACATGTGTCCTGCAGGTTTTACACGTGTCCTACAGGTTTTACACGTGTGCTGTTAGTTTTACACGTGTCCTACAGGTTTTACACGTGTCCTGTTGGTTTTACACGTTTGCTGTTGGTTTTACACATGTCCTGCAGGTTTTACACGTGTCCTGCAGGTTTTACACGTGTCTTACAGGTTTTACATGTGTCCTGCAGGTTTTACACGTGTCCTACAGGTTTACACGTATCCAACAGGTTTTACATCTGGCCTGCAGGTTTTACATGTGTCCTGCAGGTTTTACACGTGTCTTGCAGGTTTTACACGTGTCCTGCAGGTTTTACACATGTCCTGCAGGTTTTACAAGTGTCTTGCTGGTTTTACACGTGTCCTGCAGGTTTTACACGTGTCCTGCAGGTTTTACACGTGTCCTGCAGGTTTTACACGTGTCCTGTAGGTTTTACACGTCTCCTGCAGGTTTTACATGTGTCCAACAGGTTTTACACATGTCCTGTTGGTTTTACACGTGTCCTACAGGTTTTACATGTGTCCTGCAAGTTTTACATGTGTCCTGCTGGTTTTACACGTGTCCTGCAGGTTTTACACATGTCCTACAGGTTTTACACATGTCCTGTTGGTTTTACACGTGTCCTACAGGTTTTACACGTGTCCTGTTGGTTTTACACGTGTCCTGTTGGTTTTACACGTGTCCTGTTGGTTTTACACGTGTCCTACAGGTTTTACACGTGTCCTGTTGGTTTTACATGTGTCCTGTTGGTTTTACACGTGTCCTGTTGGTTTTACACATGTCCTACAGGTTTTACATGTGTCCTTTTGGTTTTACACGTGTCCTACAGGTTTTACACGTGTCCTACAGGTTTTACATGTGTCCTACAGGTTTTACACGTGTCCTACAGGTTTTACACGTGTCCTGCAGGTTTTACACGTGTCTTACAGGTTTTACACGTTTCCTGCAGGTTTTACATGTGTCCTGCAGGTTTTACATGTGTCCTGCAGGTTTTACACGTGTCCTGCAGGTTTTACACGTGTCCTGCAGGTTTTACACGTGTCCTACAGGTTTTAAACCTGTCCTGCAGGTTTTACATGTGTCCTGCAGGTTTTACATGTGTCCTGCATTATTTACACGTGTCCTACAGGTTTTACACGTGTCCTATTGGTTTTACACGTGTCCCACAGGTTTTATACTTGTCCTGTTCGTTTTACACGTGTCCTACAGGTTTCACACGTGTCCTACAGGTTTTACACGTGTTCTGTTGGTTTTACACGTGTCCTACAGGTTTTAAACGTGTCCTGTTGGTTTTACACGTGTCCTACAGGTTTTACACTTGTCCTGCAGGTTTCACACGTGTCCTACAGGTTTTACACGTGTCCTACAGGTTTTACACGTGTCTTACAGGTTTTACACGTGTCCTACAGGTTTTACACGTGTCCTGTTCGTTTTACACGTGTCCTACAGGTTTTACACCTGTCCTGCAGGTTTTACACGTGTCCCACAGGTTTTATACTTGTCCTGTTCGTTTTACACGTGTCCTACAGGTTTTACACGTGTCCTACAGGTTTTAAACGTGTCCTGTTGGTTTTACACGTGTTCTACAGGTTTTACACGTGTCCTGTTGGTTTTACACGTGTCCTGTTGGTTTTACACGTGTCCTGTTGGTTTTACACGTGTCCCACAGGTTTTACACGTGTCCTGCAGGTTTTACACGTGTCCTACAGGTTTTACACGTGTCCTACAGGTTTTACACGTGTCCTGTTGGTTTTACACGTGTCCTACAGGTTTTACACGTGTCCTACAGGTTTTAAACCTGTCCTGCAGGTTTTACATGTGTCCTGCAGGTTTTACATGTGTCCTGCAGGTTTTACACGTGTCCTGTTGGTTTTACACGTGTCCTGTTGGTTTTACACGTGTCCTGTTGGTTTTACACGTGTCCTACAGGTTTTACACGTGTCCTGTTGGTTTTACATGTGTCCTGTTGGTTTTACACGTGTCCCACAGGTTTTACACGTGTCCTGCAGGTTTTACACGTGTCCTACAGGTTTTACACGTGTCTTACAGGTTTTACACGTGTCCTGTTGGTTTTACACGTGTTCTACAGGTTTTACACGTGTCCTGTTGGTTTTACACGTGTCCTGTTGGTTTTACACGTGTCCTGTTGGTTTTACACGTGTCCCACAGGTTTTACACGTGTCCTGCAGGTTTTACACGTGTCCTACAGGTTTTACACGTGTCCTACAGGTTTTACACGTGTCCTGTTGGTTTTACACGTGTCCTACAGGTTTTACACGTGTCCTACAGGTTTTAAACCTGTCCTGCAGGTTTTACATGTGTCCTGCAGGTTTTACATGTGTCCTGCAGTATTTACACGTGTCCTACAGGTTTTACACGTGTCCTATTGGTTTTACACGTGTCCCACAGGTTTTATACTTGTCCTGTTCGTTTTACACGTGTCCTACAGGTTTCACACGTGTCCTACAGGTTTTACACGTGTTCTGTTGGTTTTACACGTGTCCTACAGGTTTTAAACGTGTCCTGTTGGTTTTACACGTGTCCTACAGGTTTTACACTTGTCCTGCAGGTTTCACACGTGTCCTACAGGTTTTACACGTGTCCTACAGGTTTTACACGTGTCTTACAGGTTTTACACGTGTCCTACAGGTTTTACACGTGTCCTGTTCGTTTTACACGTGTCCTACAGGTTTTACACCTGTCCTGCAGGTTTTACACGTGTCCCACAGGTTTTATACTTGTCCTGTTCGTTTTACACGTGTCCTACAGGTTTTACACGTGTCCTACAGGTTTTAAACGTGTCCTGTTGGTTTTACACGTGTTCTACAGGTTTTACACGTGTCCTGTTGGTTTTACACGTGTCCTGTTGGTTTTACACGTGTCCCACAGGTTTTACACGTGTCCTGCAGGTTTTACACGTGTCCTACAGGTTTTACACGTGTCCTACAGGTTTTACACGTGTCCTGTTGGTTTTGCACGTGTCCTGTTGGTTTTACACGTGTCCTGTTGGTTTTACACGTGTCCTACAGGTTTTACACGTGTCCTACAGGTTTTACACGTGTCCTGTTCGTTTTACACGTGTCCTACAGGTTTTAAACGTGTCCTGTTGGTTTTACATGTGTCCTACAGGTTTTACACGTGTCCTGCAGGTTTCACACGTGTCCTACAGGTTTTACACGTGTCCTACAGGTTTTACACGTGTCTTACAGGTTTTACACGTGTCCTACAGGTTTTACACGTGTCCTGTTCGTTTTACACGTGTCCTACAGGTTTTACACCTGTCCTGCAGGTTTTACATGTGTCCTGCAGGTTTTACACGTGTCCTGTTGGTTTTACACGTGTCCTGTTCGTTTTACACGTGTCTTACAGGTTTTAAACGTGTCCTGTTGGTTTTACACGTGTGCTACAGGTTTTACACGTGTCCTACAGGTTTTACCCGTGTCCTACAGGTTTTACACGTGTCCTGTTGGTTTTAAACGTGTCCTACAGGTTTTAAACGTGTCCTGGTGGTTTTACACGTGTCCTGTTGGTTTTACACGTGTCCTGTTGGTTTTACACGTGTCCTACAGGTTTTACACGTGTCCTACAGGTTTTACACGTGTCCTGTTGGTTTTACACGTGTGCTGTTGGTTTTACACGTGTGCTAAAGGTTTTACACGTGTCCTACAGGTTTTACACGTGTCCTGTTGGTTTTACACGTGTGCTGTTGGTTTTACACGTGTCCTAAAGGTTTTACACGTGTCCTACAGGTTTTACACGTGTCCTGTTGGTTTTACACGTGTGCTGTTGGTTTTACACGTGTCCTGTTGGTTTTACACGTGTCCTACAGGTTTTACACGTGTCCTGCAGGTTTTACACGTGTCCTGCAGGTTTTAAACGTGTCCTGTTGGTTTTACACGTGTCCTACAGGTTTTACACGTGTCCTACAGGTTTTACACGTGTCCTACAGGTTTTACACGTGTCCTACAGGTTTTACACGTGTCCTACAGGTTTTAAACGTGTCCTGTTGGTTTTACACGTGTCCTACAGGTTTTACACGTGTCCTGTTGGTTTTACACGTGTCCTGTTGGTTTTACACGTGTCCTGTTGGTTTTACACGTGTCCTACAGGTTTTACACGTGTCCTGTTGGTTTTACACGTGTCCTACAGGTTTTACACGTGTCCTGTTGGTTTTACACGTGTCCTACAGGTTTTACACGTGTCCTACAGGTTTTACACGTGTCCTACAGGTTTTACATGTGTCCTGTTGGTTTTACACGTGTCCTGTTGGTTTTACACATGTCCTACAGGTTTGACACGTGTCCTACAGGTTTTACACGTGTTCTGTTGGTTTTACACGTGTCCTACAGGTTTTACACGTGTCCTACAGGTTTTACACGTGTCCTGTTCGTTTTACACGTGTCCTACAGGTTTTACACGTGTTCTGTTGGTTTTACACGTGTCCTACAGGTTTTACACGTGTCCTACAGGTTTTACACGTGTCCTGTTCGTTTTACACGTGTCCTACAGGTTTTAAACGTGTCCTGTTGGTTTTACATGTGTCCTACAGGTTTTACACGTGTCCTGCAGGTTTCACACGTGTCCTACAGGTTTTACACGTGTCCTACAGGTTTTACACGTGTCTTACAGGTTTTACACGTGTCCTACAGGTTTTACACGTGTCCTGTTCGTTTTACACGTGTCCTACAGGTTTTACACCTGTCCTGCAGGTTTTACATGTGTCCTGCAGGTTTTACACGTGTCCTACAGGTTTTACACGTGTCCTACAGGTTTTAAACGTGTCCTGTTGGTTTTACACGTGTCCTACAGGTTTTACACGTGTCCTGTTGGTTTTACATTTGTCCTGTTGGTTTTACACGTGTCCTGTTGGTTTTACACGTGTCCTACAGGTTTTACACGTGTCCTACAGGTTTTACATGTGTCCTGTCGGTTTTACACGTGTCCTGTTGGTTTTACACATGTCCTACAGGTTTTACACCTGTCCTGCAGGTTTTACATGTGTCCTGCAGGTTTTTACACGTGTCCTACAGGTTTTACACGTGTCCTGTTCGTATTACACGTGTCCTACAGGTTTTAAACGTGTCCTGTTGGTTTTACACGTGTCCTGTTGGTTTTACACGTGTGCTACAGGTTTTACACGTGTCCTACAGGTTTTACACGTGTCCTGTTGGTTTTACACGTGTGCTGTTGGTTTTACACGTGTCCTAAAGGTTTTACACGTGTCCTACAGGTTTTATACATGTCTTGTTGGTGTAACACGTGTCCTACAGGTTTTACACCTGTGCTGCAGGTTTTACATGTGTCCTGCAGGTTTTAGACGTGTCCTGCAGGTTTTACACGTGTCCTGCAGGTTTTACACCTGGCCTGCAGGTTTTACATGTGTCCTGCTGGTTTTACACGTGTCCTGCAGGTTTTACACGTGTCCTGCAGGTTTTACACATGTCCTGCAGGTTTTACATGTGTCCTGCAGGTTTTACATGTGTCCTGCTGGTTTTACACGTGTCCTGCAGGTTTTACACGTGTCCTGCTGGTTTTACACATGTCCTGCAGGTTTTACATGTGTCCTGCAGGTTTTACACGTGTCCTGTTGGTTTTACACGTGTGCTGTTGGTTTTACACGTGTCCTACAGGTTTTACACATGTCCTACAGGTTTTACACATGTCATGTTGGTTTTACACGTGTCCTTCAGGTTTTACACGTGTCCTACAGGTTTTAAACGTGTCCTGTTGGTTTTACACGTGTCCTGCAGGTTTTACATGTGTCCTACAGGTTTTTCACGTGTCCTGCAGGTTTTACACGTGTCCTACAGGTTTTACACGTGTCCTGCAGGTTTTACACGTGTCCTGTAGGTTTTACACGTCTCCTGCAGGTTTTACAAGTGTCCTGCAGGTTTTACACGTGTCCTGCAGGTTTTACACGTGTCCTGCAGGTTTTAAACGTGTCCTGTTGGTTTTACACGTGTCCTACAGGTTTTACACGTGTCCTACAGGTTTTACACGTGTTCTGTTGGTTTTAACGTGTCCTGTTGGGTTTACACGTGTCCTACAGGTTTTACACGTGTCCTACAGGTTTTACACGTGTCCTACAGGTTTTACACGTGTTCTGTTGGTTTTACACGTGTCCTACAGGTTTTACACGTGTCCTGCAGGTTTTACACGTGTCCTGTAGGTTTTACACGTCTCCTGCAGGTTTTACAAGTGTCCTGCAGGTTTTACACGTGTCCTGCAGGTTTTACACGTGTCCTGCAGGTTTTACACGTGTCCTGCAGGCTTTACACGTGTCCTGCAGGTTTTACATGTGTCCTGCTGGTTTTACACGTGTCCTGCAGGTTTTACACGTGTCCTGCAGGTTTTACACATGTCCTACACGTTTTACACGTGTCCTGCAGGTTTTACATGTGTCCTGTTGGTTTTACACGTGTCCTGCAGGTTTTACACGTGTCCTGCAGGCTTTACACGTGTCCTGCAGGTTTTAAATGTGTCCAACAGGTTTTACACCTGGCCTGCAGGTTTTACAAGTGTCCTGCTGGTTTTACACGTGTCCTGCAGGTTTTACACGTGTCCTGCAGGTTTTACACATGTCCTGCAGGTTTTACACGTGTCCTGCAGGTTTTACACGTGTCCTGCAGGCTTTACACGTGTCCTGCAGGTTTTAAATGTGTCCAACAGGTTTTACACGTGTCCTGCAGGTTTTACATGTGTCCTGCTGGTTTTACACGTGTCCTGCAGGTTTTACACGTGTCCTGCAGGTTTTACACATGTCCTACACGTTTTACACGTGTCCTGCAGGTTTTACATGTGTCCTGTTGGTTTTACACGTGTCCTACAGGTTTTACACGTGTCCTACAGGTTTTACATGTGTCCTGTTGGTTTTACACGTGTCCTACAGGTTTTACACGTGTCCTGCAGGTTTTTACACGTGTCTTACAGGTTTTACACGTTTCCTGCAGGTTTTAAATGTGTCCTGCAGGTTTTACATGTGTCCTGCAGGTTTTACACATGTCCTACAGGTTTTACACGTGTCCTGCTGGTTTTACACGTGTCCTGCAGGTTTTACACGTGTCCTGCAGGTTTTACACGTGTCCTACAGGTTTTAAACCTGTCCTGCAGGTTTTACATGTGTCCTGCTGGTTTTACACGTGTCCTACAGGTTTCACACGTGTCCTGTTGGTTTTACACGTGTGCTGTTGGTTTTACACGTGTCCTGTTGGTTTTACACGTGTGCTCTTTGTTTTACACGTGTCCTAATGGTTTTACACGTGTCCTACAGGTTTTACACATGTCCTGTTCATTTTACACGTGTCCTTCAGGTTTTAAACGTGTCCTACAGGTTTTAAACGTGTCCTGTTGGTTTTACACGTGTCCTACAGGTTTTACACGTGTCCTACAGGTTTTACACGTGTTCTGTTGGTTTTAACGTGTCCTGTTGGTTTTACACGTGTCCTACAGGTTTTACACGTGTCCTACAGGTTTTACACGTGTCCTACATGTTTTACACGTGTCCTACAGGTTTTAAACGTGTCCTGTTGGTTTTACACGTGTCCTACAGGTTTTACACGTGTCCTGTTGGTTTTACACGTGTCCTACAGGTTTTACACGTGTCCTACAGGTTTTACACGTGTCTTACAGGTTTTACACGTGTCCTGTTGGTTTTACACGTGTCCTACAGGTTTTACACGTGTCCTACAGGTTTTACACTTGTCCTGTTCGTTTTACACGTGTCCTACAGGTTTTACACGTGTCCTACAGGTTTTAAACGTGTCCTGTTGGTTTTACACGTGTCCTACAGGTCTTACACGTGTCCTGTTGGTTTTACACGTGTCCTGTTGGTTTTACACGTGTCCTACAGGTTTTACACGTGTCCTGTTGGTTTTACACGTGTCCTGTTGGTTTTACACGTGTCCCACAGGTTTTACACGTGTCCTACAGGTTTTACACGTGTCCTGTTGGTTTTACACGTGTCCTACAGGTTTTACACGTGTCCTGCAGGTTTTACATGTGTCCTGCAGGTTTTACATGTGTCCTGTTGGTTTTACACGTGTCCTAATGGTTTCAAATGTGTCCTGCAGGTTTTACACGTGTCCTGTTGGTTTTACACGTGTCCTACAGGTTTTAAACGTGTCCTCTTGGTTTTACACGTGTCCTACAGGTTTTACACGTGTCCTGTTGGTTTTACACGTGTCCTGTTGGTTTTACACGTGTCCTACAGGTTTTAAACGTGTCCTCTTGGTTTTACACGTGTCCTACAGGTTTTACACGTGTCCTGTTGGTTTTACACGTGTCCTGTTGGTTTTACACGTGTCCTACAGGTTTTACACATGTCCTCCAGGTTTTACACGTGTCCTGTTGGTTTTACACGTGTGCTGTTGGTTTTACACGTGTCCTACAGGTTTCACACGTGTCCTGTTGGTTTTACACGTGTCCTGTTGGTTTTACACGTGTCCTGTTGGTTTTACACGTGTCCTACAGGTTTTACACGTGTCCTGTTGGTTTTACACGTGTCCTACAGGTTTTACACGTGTCCTGTTCGTTTTACACGTGTCCTACAGGTTTTAAACGTGTCCTGTTGGTTTTACACGTGTCCTACAGGTTTTACACGTGTCCTGCAGGTTTCACACGTGTCTTACAGGTTTTACACGTGTCCTACAGGTTTTAAACGTGTCCTGTTGGTTTTACACGTGTCCTACAGGTTTTACACGTGTCCTGTTGGTTTTACACGTGTGCTACAGGTTTTACACGTGTCCTACAGGTTTTACACGTGTCCTGTTGGTTTTACACGTGTGCTGTTGGTTGTACACGTGTCCTAAAGGTTTTACACGTGTCCTACAGGTTTCACACATGTCTTGTTGGTGTAACACGTGTCCTACAGGTTTTACACCTGTCCTGCAGGTTTTACATGTGTCCTGCAGGTTTTACACGTGTCCTACAGGTTTTACACGTGTCATGCAGGTTTCACACGTGTCTTAAAGGTTTTACACGTGTCCTACAGGTTTTAAACGTGTCCTGTTGGTTTTACACGTGTCCTACAGGTTTTACACGTGTCCTGTTGGTTTTACACGTGTGCTGTTGGTTGTATACGTGTCCTAAAGGTTTTACACATGTCCTACAGGTTTCACACATGTCTTGTTGGTGTAACACGTGTCCTACAGGTTTTACACCTGTCCTGCAGGTTTTACATGTGTCCTGCAGGTTTTACACGTGTCCTACAGGTTTTACACGTGTCCTACAGGTTTTACACGTGTCCTGCTGGTTTTACACGTGTCCTGCAGGTTTTACACGTGTCCTGCAGGTTTTACACGTGTCCTACAGGTTTTACACCTGTCCTGCAGGTTTTACATGTGTCCTGCAGGTTTTACATGTGTCCTGCAGGATTTACACGTGTCCTACAGGTTTTACACGAGTCCTACAGGTTTTACACGTGTCCTGTTGGTTTTACACGTTTCCTGTTGGTTTTAAACGTGTCCTGTTCGTTTTACACGTGTCTTACAGGTTTTAAATGTGTCCTGTTGGTTTTACATTTGTGCTACAGGTTTAACACGTGTCCTACAGGTTTTACACGTGTCCTGTTGGTTTTACACCTGTCCTGCAGGTTTTACATGTGTCCTGCAGGTTTTACACGTGTCCTGTTGGTTTTACACGTGTCCTGCAGGTTTTACACGTGTCCTGCAGGTTTTACACATGTCCTACAGGTTTTACACCTGTCCTACAGGTTTTACACGTGTCCTACAGGTTTTACACGTGTCCTGTTGGTGTACACGTGTCCTACAGGTTTTACACGTGTCTTGTTGTTTTTACACGTGTGCTGTTGGTTTTACACGTGTCCTACAGGTTTTACACATGTCCTCCAGGTTTTACACGTGTCCTGTTGGTTTTACACGTGTGCTGTTGGTTTTACACGTGTCCTACAGGTTTCACACGTGTCCTGTTGGTTTTACACGTGTCCTGTTGGTTTTACACGTGTCCTGTTGGTTTTACACGTGTCCTGTTGGTTTTACACGTGTCCTACAGGTTTTACATGTGTCCTGCAGGTTTTACACGTGTCCTACAGGTTTTACACGTGTCCTACAGGTTTTACACGTGTCCTACAGGTTTGACACGTGTCCTACAGGTTTTACACGTGTCCTGTTCGTTTTACACGTGTCCTACAGGTTTTACACCTGTCCTATAAGTTTTACATGTGTCCTGCAGGTTTTACACGTGTCCTACAGGTTTTACACGTGTCCTGTTCGTTTTACACGTGTCCTACAGGTTTTACACGTGTCTTGTTGGTTTTACACGTGTGCTGCTGGTTTTACACGTGTCCTACAGGTTTTACACATGTCCTCCAGGTTTTACACGTGTCCTGTTGGTTTTACACGTGTGCTGTTGGTTTTACACGTGTCCCACAGGTTTTACACATGTCCTGTTGGTGTTACACGTGCCCTACAGGTTTTACACCTGTCCTGCAGGTTTTACATGTGTCCTGTAGGTTTTACACGTGTCCTACAGGTTTTACACGTGTCCTGCAGGTTTTACATGTGTCCTGCAGGTTTTACATGTGTCCTGTTGGTTTTACACGTGTCCTGCAGGTTTCAAATGTGTCCTGCAGGTTTTACACGTGTCCTATAGGTTTTACACGTGTCCTGTTGGTTTTACACGTGTCCTACAGGTTTTAAACGTGTCCTCTTGGTTTTACACGTGTCCTACAGGTTTTACACATGTCCTCCAGGTTTTACACGTGTCCTGTTGGTTTTACACGTGTGCTGTTGGTTTTACACGTGTCCTACAGGTTTCACACGTGTCCTGTTGGTTTTACACGTGTCCTGTTGGTTTTACACGTATCCTGTTGGTTTTACACGTGTCCTACAGGTTTTACACGTGTCCTGTTAGTTTTACACGTGTCCTACAGGTTTTACACGTGTCCTGCAGGTTTTACACGTGTCCTACAGGTTTTACACGTGTCCTACAGGTTTTACACGTGTCCTGTTGGTTTTACACGTGTCCTACAGGTTTTACACGTGTCCTGCAGGTTTTACACGTGTCCTACAGGTTTTACACGTGTCCTACAGGTTTTACACGTGTCCTACAGGTTTTACACATGTCCTCCAGGTTTTACACGTGTCCTGTTGGTTTTACACGTGTGCTGTTGGTTTTACACGTGTCCCACAGGTTTTACACATGTCCTGTTGGTGTTACACGTGCCCTACAGGTTTTACACCTGTCCTGCAGGTTTTACATGTGTCCTGTAGGTTTTACACGTGTCCTACAGGTTTTACACGTGTCCTACAGGTTTTACACCTGTCCTGCAGGTTTTAAATGTGTCCTGCAGGTTTTACACGTGTCCTACAGGTTTTACACGTGTCCTGTTGGTTTTACACGTGTCCTACAGGTTTTAAACGTGTCCTGTTGGTTTTACACGTGTCCTACAGGTTTTACACGTGTCCTGTTGGTTTTACACGTGTGCTGTTGGTTGTATACGTGTCCTAAAGGTTTTACACGTGTCCTACAGGTTTTACACATGTCTTGTTGGTGTAACACGTGTCCTACAGGTTTTACACCTGTCCTGCAGGTTTTACATGTGTCCTGCAGGTTTTACATGTGTCCTGCAGGATTTACACGTGTCCTACAGGTTTTACACGTGTCCTACAGGTTTTACACGTGTCCTGTTGGTTTTACACGTGTCCTGTTGGTTTTAAACGTGTCCTGTTCGTTTTACACGTGTCTTACAGGTTTTAAATGTGTCCTGTTGGTTTTACACGTGTGCTACAGGTTTTACACGTGTCCTACAGGTTTTACACGTGTCCTGTTGGTTTTACACCTGTCCTGCAGGTTTTACATGTGTCCTGCAGGTTTTACACGTCTCCTACAGGTTTTACACCTGTCCTACAGGTTTTACACGTGTCCTACAGGTTTTACACGTGTCCTGTTGGTGTACACGTGTCCTACAGGTTTTACACGTGTCTTGTTGTTTTTACACGTGTGCTGTTGGTTTTACACGTGTTCTACAGGTTTTACACATGTCCTCCAGGTTTTACACGTGTCCTGTTGGTTTTACACGTGTGCTGTTGGTTTTACACGTGTCCTACAGGTTTCACACGTGTCCTGTTGGTTTTACACGTGTCCTGTTGGTTTTACACGTGTCCTGTTGGTTTTACACGTGTCCTGTTGGTTTTACACGTGTCCTACAGGTTTTACATGTGTCCTGCAGGTTTTACACGTGTCCTACAGGTTTTACACGTGTCCTACAGGTTTTACACGTGTCCTACAGGTTTGACACGTGTCCTACAGGTTTTACACGTGTCCTGTTCGTTTTACACGTGTCCTACAGGTTTTACACCTGTCCTGCAAGTTTTACATGTGTCCTGCAGGTTTTACACGTGTCCTACAGGTTTTACACGTGTCCTGTTCGTTTTACACGTGTCCTACAGGTTTTACACGTGTCTTGTTGGTTTTACACGTGTGCTGCTGGTTTTACACGTGTCCTACAGGTTTTACACATGTCCTCCAGGTTTTACACGTGTCCTGTTGGTTTTACACGTGTGCTGTTGGTTTTACACGTGTCCCACAGGTTTTACACGTGTCCTGCAGGTTTTACATGTGTCCTGCAGGTTTTACATGTGTCCTGTTGGTTTTACACGTGTCCTGCAGGTTTCAAATGTGTCCTGCAGGTTTTACACGTGTCCTATAGGTTTTACACGTGTCCTGTTGGTTTTACACGTGTCTTGTTTGTTTTACACGTGTGCTGTTGGTTTTACACGTGTCCTACAGGTTTTACACATGTCCTCCAGGTTTTACATGTGTCCTGTTGGTTTTACACGTGTGCTGTTGGTTTTACACGTGTCCCACAGGTTTCACACGTGTCCTGTTGGTTTTACACCAGTCCTACAGGTTTTACATGTGTCCTACAGGTTTTACATGTGTCCTGCAGGTTTTACACGTGTCCTACAGGTTTTACACGTGTCCTGTTCATTTTACACGTGTCCTACAGGTTTTACACGTGTCCTACAGGTTTTACACGTGTGCTGTTGGTTTTACACATGTCCTAAAGGTTTTACACGTGTCCTACAGGTTTCACAGATGTCCTGTTGGTGTTACACGTGCCCTACAGGTTTTACACCTGTCCTGCAGGTTTTACATGTGTCCTGTAGGTTTTACACGTGTCCTACAGGTTTTACACGTGTCCTGCAGGTTTTACATGTGTCCTGCAGGTTTTACACGTGTCCTGTTGGTTTTACACGTGTCCTGTTGGTTTTACACGTGTCCTGTTGGTTTTACACGTGTCCTACAGGTTTTACACGTGTCCTGTTGGTTTTACACGTGTCCTACAGGTTTTACACGTGTCCTACAGGTTTTACATGTGTCCTGTTGGTTTTACACGTGTCCTACAGGTTTTACACGTGTCCTACAGGTTTTACATGTGTCCTGTTGGTTTTACACGTGTCCTACAGGTTTTACACGTGTCCTGCAGGTTTCACAGGTGTCCTGCAGGTTTTACACATGCCCTATAGGTTTTACACGTGTCCTGTTTGTTTTACACGTGTCCTGTTCGTTTTACACGTGTCCTGCAGATTTTACATGTGTCCTGCAGGATTTACACGTGTCCTACAGGTTTTACACGTGTCCCACAGGTTTTACACGTGTCCTGTTGGTGTACACGTGTCCTACAGGTTTTACACGTGTCTTGTTTGTTTTACACGTGTGCTGTTGGTTTTACACGTGTCCTACAGGTTTTACACATGTCCTCCAGGTTTTACATGTGTCCTGTTGGTTTTACACGTGTGCTGTTGGTTTTACACGTGTCCCACAGGTTTCACACGTGTCCTGTTGGTTTTACACATGTCCTGTTGGTGTTACACGTGCCCTACAGGTTTTACACCTGTCCTGCAGGTTTTACATGTGTCCTGTAGGTTTTACACGTGTCCTACAGGTTTTACACGTGTCCCACAGGTTTTACACGTGTCCTGTTGGTGTACACGTGTCCTACAGGTTTTACACGTGTCTTGTTTGTTTTACACGTGTGCTGTTGGTTTTACACGTGTCCTACAGGTTTTACACATGTCCTCCAGGTTTTACATGTGTCCTGTTGGTTTTACACGTGTGCTGTTGGTTTTACACGTGTCCCACAGGTTTCACACGTGTCCTGTTGGTTTTACACATGTCCTGTTGGTGTTACACGTGCCCTACAGGTTTTACACCTGTCCTGCAGGTTTTACATGTGTCCTGTAGGTTTTACACGTGTCCTACAGGTTTTACACGTGTCCTACAGGTTTAACACCTGTCCTACAGGTTTTACACCTGTCCTGTTGGTGTACACATGTCCTACAGGTTTTACACGTGTCTTGTTGGTTTTACACTTGTCCTGTTCGTTTTACACGTGTCCTACAGGTTTTACACGTGTCCTACAGGTTTTACACGTGTCCTGTTGGTGTACACGTGTCCTACAGGTTTTACACGTGTCTTGTTGGTTTTACACGTGTGCTGTTGGTTTTACACGTGTCCTACAGGTTTTACACATGTCCTCCAGGTTTTACACGTGTCCTGTTGGTTTTACACGTGTGCTGTTGGTTTTACACATGTCCTAAAGGTTTTACACGTGTCCTACAGGTTTTACACATGTCATGTTGGTGTTACACGTGCCCTACAGGTTTTACACCTGTCCTGCAGGTTTTACATGTGTCCTGTAGGTTTTACACGTGTCCTGCAGGTTTCACATGTGTCCTGCAGGTTTTACACGTGTCCTATAGGTTTTAAACGTGTCCTACAGGTTTTACACCTGTCCTGCAGGTTTTACACGTGTCTTACAGGTTTTACACGTGTCCTACAGGTTTTACACGTGTCTTGTTGGTTTTACACGTGTGCTGTTGGTTTTACACGTGTCCTACAGGTTTTACACATGTCCTCCAGGTTTTACACGTGTCCTGTTGGTTTTACACGTGTGCTGTTGGTTTTACACGTGTCCTACAGGTTTTACACGTGTCCTGTTCGTTTTACACGTGTCCTACAGGTTTTACACGTGTCCTACAGGTTTTACACGTGTGCTGTTGGTTTTACACATGTCCTAAAGGTTTTACACGTGTCCTACAGGTTTTACATGTGTCCTGTTGGTTTTACACGTGTCCTACAGGTTTTACACGTGTCCTGTTGGTTTTACACGTGTCCTACAGGTTTTACACGTGTCCTACAGGTTTTACACGTGTCCTGCAGGTTTCACATGTGTCCTGCAGGTTTTACACATGTCCTGTTGGTGTTACACGTGCCCTACAGGTTTTACACGTGTCTTGTTGGTTTTACACTTGTCCTGTTCGTTTTACACGTGTCCTACAGGTTTTACACGTGTCCTACAGGTTTTACACGTGTCCTGTTGGTGTACACGTGTCCTACAGGTTTTACACGTGTCTTGTTGGTTTTACACGTGTGCTGTTGGTTTTACACGTGTCCTACAGGTTTTACACATGTCCTACAGGTTTTACACGTGTCCTGTTGGTTTTACACGTGTCCTGTTGGTTTTACACGTGTCCTACAGGTTTTACACATGTCCTCCAGGTTTTACACGTGTCCTGTTGGTTTTACACGTGTGCTGTTGGTTTTACACGTGTCCTACAGGTTTCACACGTGTCCTGTTGGTTTTACACGTGTCCTGTTGGTTTTACACGTATCCTGTTGGTTTTACACGTGTCCTACAGGTTTTACACGTGTCCTGTTGGTTTTACACGTGTCCTACAGGTTTTACACGTGTCCTGCAGGTTTTACACGTGTCCTACAGGTTTTACACGTGTCCTGTTGGTTTTACACGTGTCCTACAGGTTTTACACGTGTCCTGCAGGTTTTACACGTGTCCTACAGGTTTTACACGTGTCCTACAGGTTTTACACGTGTCTTACAGGTTTTACACGTGTCCTACAGGTTTTACACGTGTCCTGCAGGTTTTACACATGCCCTATAGGTTTTACACGTGTCCTGTTGGTTTTACACGTGTCCTGTTCGTTTTACACGTGTCCTGCAGATTTTACATGTGTCCTGCAGGATTTACACGTGTCCTACAGGTTTTACACGTGTCCCACTGGTTGTACACGTGTCCTGTTGGTGTACACGTGTCCTACAGGTTTTACACGTGTCTTGTTTGTTTTACACGTGTGCTGTTGGTTTTACACGTGTCCTACAGGTTTTACACATGTCCTCCAGGTTTTACATGTGTCCTGTTGGTTTTACACGTGTGCTGTTGGTTTTACACGTGTCCCACAGGTTTCACACGTGTCCTGTTGGTTTTACACGTGTCCTACAGGTTTTACACGTGTCCTACAGGTTTTACATGTGTCCTGCAGGTTTTACACGTGTCCTGTTGGTTTTACACGTGTCCTACAGGTTTTACACGTGTCCTGTTCATTTTACACGTGTCCTACAGGTTTTACACGTGTCCTACAGGTTTTACACGTGTGCTGTTGGTTTTACACATGTCCTAAAGGTTTTACACGTGTCCTACAGTTTCACACATGTCCTGTTGGTGTTACACGTGCCCTACAGGTTTTACACCTGTCCTGCAGGTTTTACATGTGTCCTGTAGGTTTTACACGTGTCCTACAGGTTTTACACGTGTCCTGCAGGTTTTACATGTGTCCTGCAGGTTTTACACGTGTCCTGTTGGTTTTACACGTGTCCTGTTGGTTTTACACGTGTCCTGTTGGTTTTACACGTGTCCTACAGGTTTTACACGTGTCCTGTTGGTTTTACACGTGTCCTACAGGTTTTACACGTGTCCTACAGGTTTTACATGTGTCCTGTTGGTTTTACACGTGTCCTACAGGTTTTACACGTGTCCTACAGGTTTTACATGTGTCCTGTTGGTTTTACACGTGTCCTACAGGTTTTACACGTGTCCTGCAGGTTTCACAGGTGTCCTGCAGGTTTTACACATGCCCTATAGGTTTTACACGTGTCCTGTTGGTTTTACACGTGTCCTGTTGGTTTTACACGTGTCCTGCAGATTTTACATGTGTCCTGCAGGATTTACACGTGTCCTACAGGTTTTACACGTGTCCCACAGGTTTTACACGTGTCCTGTTGGTGTACACGTGTCCTACAGGTTTTACACGTGTCTTGTTTGTTTTACACGTGTGCTGTTGGTTTTACACGTGTCCTACAGGTTTTACACATGTCCTCCAGGTTTTACATGTGTCCTGTTGGTTTTACACGTGTGCTGTTGGTTTTACACGTGTCCCACAGGTTTCACACGTGTCCTGTTGGTTTTACACGTGTGCTGTTGGTTTTACACATGTCGTAAAGGTTTCACACGTGTCCTACAGGTTTTACACATGTCCTGTTGGTGTTACACGTGCCCTACAGGTTTTACACGTGTCTTGTTGGTTTTACACTTGTCCTGTTCGTTTTACACGTGTCCTACAGGTTTTACACGTGTCCTACAGGTTTTACACGTGTCCTGTTGGTGTACACGTGTCCTACAGGTTTTACACGTGTCTTGTTGGTTTTACACGTGTGCTGTTGGTTTTACACGTGTCCTACAGGTTTTACACATGTCCTCCAGGTTTTACACGTGTCCTGTTGGTTTTACACGTGTGCTGTTGGTTTTACACATGTCCTAAAGGTTTTACACGTGTCCTACAGGTTTTACACATGTCCTGTAGGTTTTACACGTGTCCTGCAGGTTTCACATGTGTCCTGCAGGTTTTACACGTGTCCTATAGGTTTTACACGTGTCCTGTTGGTTTTACACGTGTCCTGTTCGTTTTACACGTGTCCTGCAGGTTTTACACGTGTCCTGTTGGTGTTACACGTGCCCTACAGGTTTTAAACGTGTCCTACAGGTTTTACACCTGTCCTGCAGGTTTTACATGTGTCCTGCAGGTTTTACATGTGTCCTGCAGGATTTACACGTGTCCTACAGGTTTTACACGTGTCCCACAGGTTTTACACGTGTCCCACAGGTTTTACACTTGTCCTGTTCGTTTTACACGTGTCCTACAGGTTTTACACGTGTCCTACAGGTTTTACACGTGTCCTGTTGGTGTACACGTGTCCTACAGGTTTTACACGTGTCCTACAGGTTTTACACGTGTCTTGTTTGTTTTACACGTGTGCTGTTGGTTTTACACGTGTCCTACAGGTTTTACACATGTCCTCCAGGTTTTACATGTGTCCTGTTGGTTTTACACGTGTGCTGTTGGTTTTACACGTGTCCCACAGGTTTCACACGTGTCCTGTTGGTTTTACACGTGTGCTGTTGGTTTTACACATGTCGTAAAGGTTTTACACGTGTCCTACAGGTTTTACACATGTCCTGTTGGTGTTACACGTGCCCCACAGGTTTTACACCTGTCCTGCAGGTTTTACATGTGTCCTGTAGGTTTTACACGTGTCCTACAGGTTTTACACCTGTCCTACAGGTTTTACACCTGTCCTGTTGGTGTACACGTGTCCTACAGGTTTTACACGTGTCTTGTTGGTTTTACACGTGTGCTGTTGGTTTTACACGTGTCCTACAGGTTTTACACCTGTCCTGCAGGTTTTACATGTGTCCTGTAGGTTTTACACGTGTCCTACAGGTTTTACACGTGTCCTGTCCGTTTTACACGTGTCCTACAGGTTTTACACGTGTCCTGTTGGTTTTACACGTGTGCTGTTGGTTTTACACGTGTCCTAAAGGTTTTACACGTGTCCTACAGGTTTTACACATGTCTTGTTGGTGTAACACGTGTCCTACAGGTTTTACACCTGTCCTGCAGGTTTTACATGTGTCCTGCAGGTTTTACACGTGTCCTACAGGTTTTACACGTGTCCTGCAGGTTTTACAGGTGTCCTACAGGTTTTACACGTGTCCTATTGGTTTTACACGTGTCCCACAGGTTTTACACTTGTCCTGTTCGTTTTACACGTGTCCTACAGGTTTTACACGTGTCATACAGGTTTTACACGTGTCCTGTTGGTGTACACGTGTCCTACAGGTTTTACACGTGTCTTGTTGGTTTTACACGTGTGCTGTTGGTTTTACACGTGTCCTACAGGTTTTACACATGTCCTCCAGGTTTTACACGTGTCCTGTAGGTTTTACACGTGTGCTGTTGGTTTTACACGTGTCCCACAGGTTTCACACGTGTCCTGTTGGTTTTACACGTGTCCTACAGGTTTTACACATGTCCTGTTGGTGTTCCACGTGCCCTACAGGTTTTACACCTGTCCTAAAGGTTTTACATGTGTCCTGTAGGTTTTACACGTGTCCTACAGGTTTTACACGTGTCCTGCAGGTTTTACATGTGTCCTGCAGGTTTTACACGTGTCCTACAGGTTTTACACGTGTCCTGTTGGTTTTACACGTGTCCTACAGGTTTTACACGTGTCCTACAGGTTTTACATGTGTCCTGTTGGTTTTACACGTGTCCAACAGGTTTTACACCTGTCCTGCAGGTTTTACATGTGTCCTGCAGGTTTTACATGTGTCCTTCAGGTTTTACACGTGTCCCACAGGTTTCACACGTGTCCTGTTGGTTTTACACGTGTGCTGTTGGTTTTACACATGTCCTAAAGGTTTTACACGTGTCCTACAGGTTTTACACATGTCCTGTTGGTGTTACACGTGTCCTGCAGGTTTCACATGTGTCCTGTTCGTTTTACACGTGCCCTATAGGTTTTACACGTGTCCTGTTGGTTTTACACGTGTCCTGTTCGTTTTACACGTGTCCTACAGGTTTTACACGTGTCCTACAGGTTTTAAACGTGTCCTGTTGGTTTTACACGTGTCCTACAGGTTTGACACGTGTGCTGTTGGTTTTACACGTGTCCTGTTGGTTTTACACGTGTCCTACAGGTTTTACACGTGTCCTGTTGGTTTTACACGTGTCCTACAGGTTTTACACGTGTCCTACAGGTTTTACTTGTGTCCTGTTGGTTTTACACGTGTCCTACAGGTTTTACACGTGTCCTACAGGTTTTACATGTGTCCTGTTGGTTTTACACGTGTCCTACAGGTTTTACACGTGTCCTGCAGGTTTTACACGTGTCTTACAGGTTTTACACATTTCCTGCAGGTTTTACATGTGTCCTGCAGGTTTTACACGTGTCCTGTTGGTTTTACACGTGTCCTACAGGTTTTACACGTGTCCTACAGGTTTTACATGTGTCCTGTTGGTTTTACACGTGTCCAACAGGTTTTACACCTGTCCTGCAGGTTTTACATGTGTCCTGCAGGATTTACACGTGTCCTACAGGTTTTACACGTGTCCTATTGGTTTTACACGTGTCCTACAGGTTTTACACGTGTCCTATTGGTTTTACACGTGTCCTACAGGTTTTACACGTGTCCTACAGGTTTTACACGTGTCCTGTTGGTTTTACACGTGTCCTACAGGTTTTACACGTGTCCTGCAGGTTTTACACGTGTCCTACAGGTTTTACACGTGTCCTACAGGTTTTACACGTGTCTTACAGGTTTTACACGTGTCCTACAGGTTTTACACGTGTCCTGCAGGTTTTACACATGCCCTATAGGTTTTACACGTGTCCTGTTGGTTTTACACGTGTCCTGTTCGTTTTACACGTGTCCTGCAGATTTTACATGTGTCCTGCAGGATTTACACGTGTCCTACAGGTTTTACACGTGTCCCACTGGTTTTACACGTGTCCTGTTGGTGTACACGTGTCCTACAGGTTTTACACGTGTCTTGTTTGTTTTACACGTGTGCTGTTGGTTTTACACGTGTCCTACAGGTTTTACACATGTCCTCCAGGTTTTACATGTGTCCTGTTGGTTTTACACGTGTGCTGTTGGTTTTACACGTGTCCCACAGGTTTCACACGTGTCCTGTTGGTTTTACACGTGTCCTACAGGTTTTACACGTGTCCTACAGGTTTTACATGTGTCCTGCAGGTTTTACACGTGTCCTGTTGGTTTTACACGTGTCCTACAGGTTTTACACGTGTCCTGTTCATTTTACACGTGTCCTACAGGTTTTACACGTGTCCTACAGGTTTTACACGTGTGCTGTTGGTTTTACACATGTCCTAAAGGTTTTACACGTGTCCTACAGTTTCACACATGTCCTGTTGGTGTTACACGTGCCCTACAGGTTTTACACCTGTCCTGCAGGTTTTACATGTGTCCTGTAGGTTTTACACGTGTCCTACAGGTTTTACACGTGTCCTGCAGGTTTTACATGTGTCCTGCAGGTTTTACACGTGTCCTGTTGGTTTTACACGTGTCCTGTTGGTTTTACACGTGTCCTGTTGGTTTTACACGTGTCCTACAGGTTTTACACGTGTCCTGTTGGTTTTACACGTGTCCTACAGGTTTTACACGTGTCCTACAGGTTTTACATGTGTCCTGTTGGTTTTACACGTGTCCTACAGGTTTTACACGTGTCCTACAGGTTTTACATGTGTCCTGTTGGTTTTACACGTGTCCTACAGGTTTTACACGTGTCCTGCAGGTTTCACAGGTGTCCTGCAGGTTTTACACATGCCCTATAGGTTTTACACGTGTCCTGTTGGTTTTACACGTGTCCTGTTGGTTTTACACGTGTCCTGCAGATTTTACATGTGTCCTGCAGGATTTACACGTGTCCTACAGGTTTTACACGTGTCCCACAGGTTTTACACGTGTCCTGTTGGTGTACACGTGTCCTACAGGTTTTACACGTGTCTTGTTTGTTTTACACGTGTGCTGTTGGTTTTACACGTGTCCTACAGGTTTTACACATGTCCTCCAGGTTTTACATGTGTCCTGTTGGTTTTACACGTGTGCTGTTGGTTTTACACGTGTCCCACAGGTTTCACACGTGTCCTGTTGGTTTTACACGTGTGCTGTTGGTTTTACACATGTCGTAAAGGTTTCACACGTGTCCTACAGGTTTTACACATGTCCTGTTGGTGTTACACGTGCCCTACAGGTTTTACACCTGTCCTGCAGGTTTTACATGTGTCCTGTAGGTTTTACACATGTCCTACAGGTTTTACACGTGTCCTACAGGTTTAACACCTGTCCTACAGGTTTTACACCTGTCCTGTTGGTGTACACATGTCCTACAGGTTTTACACGTGTCTTGTTGGTTTTACACTTGTCCTGTTCGTTTTACACGTGTCCTACAGGTTTTACACGTGTCCTACAGGTTTTACACGTGTCCTGTTGGTGTACACGTGTCCTACAGGTTTTACACGTGTCTTGTTGGTTTTACACGTGTGCTGTTGGTTTTACACGTGTCCTACAGGTTTTACACATGTCCTCCAGGTTTTACACGTGTCCTGTTGGTTTTACACGTGTGCTGTTGGTTTTACACATGTCCTGTTGGTGTTACACGTGCCCTACAGGTTTTACACGTGTCTTGTTGGTTTTACACTTGTCCTGTTCGTTTTACACGTGTCCTACAGGTTTTACACGTGTCCTACAGGTTTTACACGTGTCCTGTTGGTGTACACGTGCCCTACAGGTTTTAAACGTGTCCTACAGGTTTTACACCTGTCCTGCAGGTTTTACATGTGTCCTGTAGGTTTTACACGTGTCCTGCAGGTTTCACATGTGTCCTGCAGGTTTTACACGTGTCCTATAGGTTTTACACGTGTCCTGTTGGTTTTACACGTGTCCTGTTCGTTTTACACGTGTCCTGCAGGTTTTACACGTGTCCTGTTGGTGTTACACGTGCCCTACAGGTTTTAAACGTGTCCTACAGGTTTTACACCTGTCCTGCAGGTTTTACATGTGTCCTGCAGGTTTTACATGTGTCCTGCAGGATTTACACGTGTCCTACAGGTTTTACACGTGTCCCACAGGTTTTACACGTGTCCCACAGGTTTTACACTTGTCCTGTTCGTTTTACACGTGTCCTACAGGTTTTACACGTGTCCTACAGGTTTTACACGTGTCCTGTTGGTGTACACGTGTCCTACAGGTTTTACACGTGTCCTACAGGTTTTACACGTGTCTTGTTTGTTTTACACGTGTGCTGTTGGTTTTACACGTGTCCTACAGGTTTTACACATGTCCTCCAGGTTTTACATGTGTCCTGTTGGTTTTACACGTGTGCTGTTGGTTTTACACGTGTCCCACAGGTTTCACACGTGTCCTGTTGGTTTTACACGTGTGCTGTTGGTTTTACACATGTCGTAAAGGTTTTACACGTGTCCTACAGGTTTTACACATGTCCTGTTGGTGTTACACGTGCCCCACAGGTTTTACACCTGTCCTGCAGGTTTTACATGTGTCCTGTAGGTTTTACACGTGTCCTACAGGTTTTACACCTGTCCTGCAGGTTTTACACCTGTCCTGTTGGTGTACACGTGTCCTACAGGTTTTACACGTGTCTTGTTGGTTTTACACGTGTGCTGTTGGTTTTACACGTGTCCTACAGGTTTTACACCTGTCCTGCAGGTTTTACATGTGTCCTGTAGGTTTTACACGTGTCCTACAGGTTTTACACGTGTCCTGTCCGTTTTACACGTGTCCTACAGGTTTTACACGTGTCCTGTTGGTTTTACACGTGTGCTGTTGGTTTTACACGTGTCCTAAAGGTTTTACACGTGTCCTACAGGTTTTACACATGTCTTGTTGGTGTAACACGTGTCCTACAGGTTTTACACCTGTCCTGCAGGTTTTACATGTGTCCTGCAGGTTTTACACGTGTCCTACAGGTTTTACACGTGTCCTGCAGGTTTTACAGGTGTCCTACAGGTTTTACACGTGTCCTGTTGGTTTTACACGTGTCCTACAGGTTTTACACATGTCCTGTTGGTGTTCCACGTGTCCTACAGGTTTTACACGTGTCCTACAGGTTTTACATGTGTCCTGTTGGTTTTACACGTGTCCAACAGGTTTTACACCTGTCCTGCAGGTTTTACATGTGTCCTGCAGGTTTTACATGTGTCCTTCAGGATTTACACGTGTCCTACAGGTTTTACACGTGTCCTATTGGTTTTACACGTGTACCACAGGTTTTACACTTGTCCTGTTCGTTTTACACGTGTCCTACAGGTTTTACACGTGTCCTACAGGTTTTACACGTGTCCTGTTGGTGTACACGTGTCCTACAGGTTTTACACGTGTCTTGTTGGTTTTACACGTGTGCTGTTGGTTTTACACGTGTCCTACAGGTTTTACACATGTCCTCCAGGTTTTACACGTGTCCTGTTGGTTTTACACGTGTGCTGTTGGTTTTACACGTGTCCCACAGGTTTCACACGTGTCCTGTTGGTTTTACACGTGTGCTGTTGGTTTTACACATGTCCTAAAGGTTTTACACGTGTCCTACAGGTTTTACACATGTCCTGTTGGTGTTACACGTGTCCTGCAGGTTTCACATGTGTCCTGTTCGTTTTACACGTGCCCTATAGGTTTTACACGTGTCCTGTTGGTTTTACACGTGTCCTGTTCGTTTTACACGTGTCCTACAGGTTTTACACGTGTCCTACAGGTTTTAAACGTGTCCTGTTGGTTTTACACGTGTCCTACAGGTTTGACACGTGTGCTGTTGGTTTTACACGTGTCCTGTTGGTTTTACACGTGTCCTACAGGTTTTACACGTGTCCTGTTGGTTTTACACGTGTCCTACAGGTTTTACACGTGTCCTACAGGTTTTACTTGTGTCCTGTTGGTTTTACACGTGTCCTACAGGTTTTACACGTGTCCTACAGGTTTTACATGTGTCCTGTTGGTTTTACACGTGTCCTACAGGTTTTACACGTGTCCTGCAGGTTTTACACGTGTCTTACAGGTTTTACACGTTTCCTGCAGGTTTTACATGTGTCCTGCAGGTTTTACACATGTCCTGTTGGTGTTCCACGTGTCCTACAGGTTTTACACGTGTCCTACAGGTTTTACATGTGTCCTGTTGGTTTTACACGTGTCCAACAGGTTTTACACCTGTCCTGCAGGTTTTACATGTGTCCTGCAGGTTTTACATGTGTCCTTCAGGATTTACACGTGTCCTACAGGTTTTACACGTGTCCTATTGGTTTTACACGTGTACCACAGGTTTTACACTTGTCCTGTTCGTTTTACACGTGTCCTACAGGTTTTACACGTGTCCTACAGGTTTTACACGTGTCCTGTTGGTGTACACGTGTCCTACAGGTTTTACACGTGTCTTGTTGGTTTTACACGTGTGCTGTTGGTTTTACACGTGTCCTACAGGTTTTACACATGTCCTCCAGGTTTTACACGTGTCCTGTTGGTTTTACACGTGTGCTGTTGGTTTTACACGTGTCCCACAGGTTTCACACGTGTCCTGTTGGTTTTACACGTGTGCTGTTGGTTTTACACATGTCCTAAAGGTTTTACACGTGTCCTACAGGTTTTACACATGTCCTGTTGGTGTTACACGTGTCCTGCAGGTTTCACATGTGTCCTGTTCGTTTTACACGTGCCCTATAGGTTTTACACGTGTCCTGTTGGTTTTACACGTGTCCTGTTCGTTTTACACGTGTCCTACAGGTTTTACACGTGTCCTACAGGTTTTAAACGTGTCCTGTTGGTTTTACACGTGTCCTACAGGTTTGACACGTGTGCTGTTGGTTTTACACGTGTCCTGTTGGTTTTACACGTGTCCTACAGGTTTTACACGTGTCCTGTTGGTTTTACACGTGTCCTACAGGTTTTACACGTGTCCTACAGGTTTTACTTGTGTCCTGTTGGTTTTACACGTGTCCTACAGGTTTTACACGTGTCCTACAGGTTTTACATGTGTCCTGTTGGTTTTACACGTGTCCTACAGGTTTTACACGTGTCCTGCAGGTTTTACACGTGTCTTACAGGTTTTACACGTTTCCTGCAGGTTTTACATGTGTCCTGCAGGTTTTACACGTGTCCTGTTGGTTTTACACGTGTCCTACAGGTTTTACACGTGTCCTACAGGTTTTACATGTGTCCTGTTGGTTTTACACGTGTCCTGTTGGTTTTACACGTGTCCTACAGGTTTTACACGTGTCCTGTTGGTTTTACACGTGTCCTACAGGTTTTACACGTGTCCTACAGGTTTTACTTGTGTCCTGTTGGTTTTACACGTGTCCTACAGGTTTTACACGTGTCCTACAGGTTTTACATGTGTCCTGTTGGTTTTACACGTGTCCTACAGGTTTTACACGTGTCCTGCAGGTTTTACACGTGTCTTACAGGTTTTACACGTTTCCTGCAGGTTTTACATGTGTCCTGCAGGTTTTACACGTGTCCTGTTGGTTTTACACGTGTCCTACAGGTTTTACACGTGTCCTACAGGTTTTACATGTGTCCTGTTGGTTTTACACGTGTCCAACAGGTTTTACACCTGTCCTGCAGGTTTTACATGTGTCCTGCAGGATTTACACGTGTCCTACAGGTTTTACACGTGTCCTATTGGTTTTACACGTGTCCTACAGGTTTTACACGTGTCCTATTGGTTTTACACGTGTCCTACAGGTTTTACACGTGTCCTACAGGTTTTACACGTGTCCTGTTGGTTTTACACGTGTCCTACAGGTTTTACACGTGTCCTACAGGTTTTACATGTGTCCTGTTGGTTTTACACGTGTCCAACAGGTTTTACACCTGTCCTGCAGGTTTTACATGTGTCCTGCAGGATTTACACGTGTCCTACAGGTTTTACACGTGTCCTATTGGTTTTACACGTGTCCCACAGGTTTTACACTTGTCCTGTTCGTTTTACACGTGTCCTACAGGTTTTACACGTGTCCTACAGGTTTTACACGTGTCCTGTTGGTGTACACGTGTCCTACAGGTTTTACACGTGTCTTGTTGGTTTTACACGTGTGCTGTTGGTTTTACACGTGTCCTACAGGTTTTACACATGTCCTCCAGGTTTTACACATGTCCTGTTGGTTTTACACGTGTGCTGTTGGTTTTACACGTGTCCCACAGGTTTCACACGTGTCCTGTTGGTTTTACACGTGTGCTGTTGGTTTTACACATGTCCTAAAGGTTTTACACGTGTCCTGTTGGTTTTACACGTGTCCTGTTGGTTTTACACGTGTCCTGCAGGTTTTACACGTGTCCCATAGGTTTTACACGTGTCCTGTTGGTTTTACACGTGTCCTGTTCGTTTTACACGTGTCCTACAGGTTTTACACGTGTCCTGTTGGTTTTACACGTGTCCTACAGGTTTTACACGTGTCCTGCAGGTTTTACACGTGTCCTACAGGTTTTACATGTGTCCTGCAGGTTTTACACGTGTCCTATAGGTTTTACACGTGTCCTGTTGGTTTTACACGTGTCCTACAGGTATTACACGTGTCCTGTTGGTGTACACGTGTCCTACAGGTTTTACACGTGTCCTGTTGGTTTTACACGTTTGCTGTTGGTTTTACACGTGTCCTACAGGTTTGACACGTGTCCTACAGGTTTTACACATGTCCTGTTGCTTTTACACGTGTCTTACAGGTTTTACACGTGTCCTGCAGGTTTCACACGTGTCCTACAGGTTTTACACGTGTCCTGTTGGTTTTACACGTGTCCTACAGGTTTTACACGTGTCCTGCAGGTTTTACACGTGTCCTACAGGTTTTACACGTGTCCTACAGGTTTTACACGTGTCTTACAGGTTTTACACGTGTCCTACAGGTTTTACACGTGTCCTGTTCGTGTTACACGTGTCCTACAGGTTTTACATGTGTCCTGCAGGTTTTACATGTGTCCTGCAGGTTTTACACGTGTCCTAAAGGTTTCACACGTGTCCTACAGGTTTTACACATGTCTTGTTGGTGTAACACGTGTCCTACAGGTTTTACACCTGTCCTGCAGGTTTTACATGTGTCCCACAGGTTTTACACGTGTCCTAAAGGTTTCACACGTGTCCTACAGGTTTTACACATGTCTTGTTGGTGTAACACGTGTCCTGCAGGTTTTACATGTGTCCTGCAGGTTTTACACGTGTCCTACAGGTTTTACACGTGTCCTGCAGGTTTTACACGTGTCCTGTTGGTTTTACACGTGTCCTACAGGTTTTACACGTGTCCTGTAGGTTTTACACGTGTCCTGTTGGTTTTACACGTGTCCTACAGGTTTTACACGTGTCCTGTTGGTTTTACACGTGTCCTACAGGTTTTACACGTGTCCTACAGGTTTTACATGTGTCCTGTTGGTTTTACACGTGTCCTACAGGTTTTACACGTGTCCTACAGGTTTTACATGTGTCCTGTTGGTTTTACACGTGTCCAACAGGTTTTACACCTGTCCTGCAGGTTTTACATGTGTCCTGCAGGTTTTACATGTTTCCTGCAGGTTTTACACGTGTCCTGTTGGTTTTACACGTGTCCTGTTGGTTTTACACGTGTCCTGCAGGTTTTACACGTGTCCTATAGGTTTTACACGTGTCCTGTTGGTTTTACACGTGTCCTGTTCGTTTTACACGTGTCCTACAGGTTTTACACGTGTCCTGTTGGTTTTACACGTGTCCTACAGGTTTTACACGTGTCCTGCAGGTTTTACACGTGTCCTACAGGTTTTACATGTGTCCTGCAGGTTTTACACGTGTCCTATAGGTTTTACACGTGTCCTGTTGGTTTTACACGTGTCCTACAGGTTTTACACGTGTCCTGCAGGTTTTACACGTGTCCTGTTGGTGTACACGTGTCCTACAGGTTTTACACGTGTCCTGTTGGTTTTACACGTTTGCTGTTGGTTTTACACGTGTCCTACAGGTTTGACACGTGTCCTACAGGTTTTACACATGTCCTGTTGCTTTTACACGTGTCTTACAGGTTTTACACGTGTCCTGCAGGTTTCACACGTGTCCTACAGGTTTTACACGTGTCCTACAGGTTTTACACGTGTCTTACAGGTTTTACACGTGTCCTACAGGTTTTACACGTGTCCTGTTGGTTTTACACATGTCCTACAGGTTTTACACGTGTCCTGCAGCTTTTACACGTGTCCTACAGGTTTTACACGTGTCCTACAGGTTTTACACGTGTCCTACAGGTTTTACACGTGTCCTGTTCGTGTTACACGTGTCCTACAGGTTTTACACGTGTCCTACAGGTTTTACACGTGTCCTGTTGGTTTTACACGTGTCCTACAGGTTTTACACGTGTCCTGCAGCTTTTGCACGTGTCCTACAGGTTTTACACGTGTCCTACAGGTTTTACACGTGTCTTACAGGTTTTACACGTGTCCTACAGGTTTTACACGTGTCCTGTTCGTGTTACACGTGTCCTACAGGTTTTACACGTGTCCTGCAGGTTTTACATGTGTCCTGCAGGTTTTACACGTGTCCTAAAGGTTTCACACGTGTCCTACAGGTTTTACACATGTCTTGTTGGTGTAACACGTGTCCTACAGGTTTTACACCTGTCCTGCAGGTTTTACATGTGTCCCACAGGTTTTACACGTGTCCTAAAGGTTTCACACGTGTCCTACAGGTTTTACACATGTCTTGTTGGTGTAACACGTGTCCTGCAGGTTTTACATGTGTCCTGCAGGTTTTACACGTGTCCTACAGGTTTTACACGTGTCCTGCAGGTTTTACACGTGTCCTGTTGGTTTTACACGTGTCCTACAGGTTTTACACGTGTCCTGTAGGTTTTACACGTGTCCTGTTGGTTTTACACGTGTCCTACAGGTTTTACACGTGTCCTGTTGGTTTTACACGTGTCCTACAGGTTTTACACGTGTCCTACAGGTTTTACATGTGTCCTGTTGGTTTTACACGTGTCCTACAGGTTTTACACGTGTCCTACAGGTTTTACACGTGTCCTACAGGTTTTACACGTGTCCTGTTGGTTTTACACGTGTCCTACAGGTTTTACACGTGTCCTACAGGTTTTACATGTGTCCTGTTGGTTTTACACGTGTCCTACAGGTTTTACACGTGTCCTGTTGGTTTTACACGTGTCTTACAGGTTTTACACGTTTCCTGCAGGTTTTACATGTGTCCTGCAGGTTTTACATGTGTCCTGCAGGATTTACACGTGTCCTGTTGGATTTACACGTGTCCTACAGGTTTTACACGTGTCCTGTTGGTTTTACACGTGTCCTGTTGGTTTTACACGTGTCCTGTTGGTTTTACACGTGTCCTACAGGTTTTACACGTGTCCTATTGGTTTTACACGTGTCCCACAGGTTTTACACTTGTCCTGTTGGTTTTACACGTGTCCTACAGGTTTTGCACGTGTCCTACAGGTTTTACACGTGTCCTGTTGGTGTACACGTGTCCTACAGGTTTTACACGTGTCTTGTTGGTTTTACACGTGTGCTGTTGGTTTTACACGTGTCCTACAGGTTTTACACATGTCCTCCAGGTTTTACACGTGTCCTGTTGGTTTTACACGTGTGCTGTTGGTTTTACACGTGTCCCACAGGTTTCACACGTGTCCTGTTGGTTTTACACGTGTGCTGTTGGTTTTACACATGTCCTAAAGGTTTCACACGTGTCCTACAGGTTTTAAACGTGTCCTGTTGGTTTTACACGTGTGCTGTTGGTTTTACACGTGTCCTGTTCGTTTTACACGTGTCCTACAGGTTTTACACGTGTCCTACAGGTGTTACACGTGTCCTGTTCGTTGTACACGTGTCCTACAGGTTTTACACGTGTCCTGCAGGTTTTACATGTGTCCTGCAGGTTTTAAACGTGTGCTGTTGGTTTTACACGTGTCCTACAGGTTTTACACGTGTCCTGTTCGTTTTACACCTGTCCTGCAGGTTTTACATGTGTCCTGCAAGTTTTACACCTGTCCTGTTGGTTTTACACGTGTCCTGTTGGTTTTACACGTGTCCTACAGGTTTTACATGTGTCCTACAGGTTTTACACGTGTCTTACAGGTTTTACACGTGTCCTACAGGTGTTACACGTGTCCTGTTCGTTGTACACGTGTCCTACAGGTTTTACACGTGTCCTGCAGGTTTTACATGTGTCCTGCAGGTTTTAAACGTGTGCTGTTGGTTTTACACGTGTCCTACAGGTTTTACACGTGTCCTGTTGGTTTTACACATGTCCTGTTGGTTTTACATGTGTCCTACAGGTTTTACACCTGTCTTGCAGGTTTTACATTTGTCCTGCAGGTTTTACACGTGTCCTGCAGGTTTTACACGTGTCCTGCAGGTTTTAAACGTGTCCTGTTGGTTTTACACGTGTCCTACAGCTTTTACACGTGTCCTGTTGGTTTTACACGTGTCCTGTTGGTTTTACACGTGTCCTACAGGTTTTACATGTGTCCTGCAGGTTTTACACGTGTCCTGTTGGTTTTACACATGTCCTACAGGTTTTACACGTGTCCTGTTGGTTTTACACATGTCCTACAGGTTTTACACGTGTCCTACAGGTTTTACACGTGTCCTACAGGTTTTACACGTGTCCTGTTGGTTTTACACGTGTCCTACAGGTTTTACACGTGTCCTACAGGTTTTACATGTGTCCTGTTGGTTTTACACGTGTCCTACAGGTTTTACACGTGTCCTGTTGGTTTTACACGTGTCTTACAGGTTTTACACGTTTCCTGCAGGTTTTACATGTGTCCTGCAGGTTTTACATGTGTCCTGCAGGATTTACACGTGTCCTGTTGGATTTACACGTGTCCTACAGGTTTTACACGTGTCCTGTTGGTTTTACACGTGTCCTGTTGGTTTTACACGTGTCCTGTTGGTTTTACACGTGTCCTACAGGTTTTACACGTGTCCTATTGGTTTTACACGTGTCCCACAGGTTTTACACTTGTCCTGTTCGTTTTACACGTGTCCTACAGGTTTTGCACGTGTCCTACAGGTTTTACACGTGTCCTGTTGGTGTACACGTGTCCTACAGGTTTTACACGTGTCTTGTTGGTTTTACACGTGTGCTGTTGGTTTTACACGTGTCCTACAGGTTTTACACATGTCCTCCAGGTTTTACACGTGTCCTGTTGGTTTTACACGTGTGCTGTTGGTTTTACACGTGTCCCACAGGTTTCACACGTGTCCTGTTGGTTTTACACGTGTGCTGTTGGTTTTACACATGTCCTAAAGGTTTCACACGTGTCCTACAGGTTTTACACGTGTCCTGTTGGTTTTACACATGTCCTGTTGGTTTTACATGTGTCCTACAGGTTTTACACCTGTCTTGCAGGTTTTACATTTGTCCTGCAGGTTTTACACGTGTCCTGCAGGTTTTACACGTGTCCTGTTGGTTTTACACGTGTCCTGTTGGTTTTACACGTGTCCTACAGGTTTTACATGTGTCCTGCAGGTTTTACACGTGTCCTGTTGGTTTTACACATGTCCTACAGGTTTTAAACGTGTCCTGTTGGTTTCACACATGTCCTACAGGTTTTACACGTGTCCTGTTGGTTTTACACGTGTCCTGTTGGTTTTACACGTGTCCTGTTGATTTTACACGTGTCCTACAGGTTTTACACGTGTCCTACAGGTTTTACACGTGTCCTACAGGTTTTACACGTGTCTTACAGGTGTTACACGTGTCCTGTTCGTTTTACACGTGTCCTACAGGTTTTACACCTGTCCTGCAGGTTTTACACGTGTCCTACAGGTTTTACACGTGTCCTGTTGGTTTTACACATGTCCTGTTTGTTTTACATGTGTCCTACAGGTTTTACACCTGTCCTGCAGGTTTTACATGTGTCCTGCAGGTTTTACACCTGTCCTACAGGTTTTACACCTGTCCTGCAGGTTTTACACGTGTCCTGCAGGTTTTACATGTGTCCTGCAGGTTTTACATGTGTCCTGTTGGTTTTACACGTGTCCTGCAGGTTTTACATGTGTCCTGTTGGTTTTACACGTGTCCCACAGGTTTTACACGTGTCCTGCAGGTTTTACATGTGTCCTGCAGGTTTAAAACGTGTGCTGTTGGTTTTACACGTGTCCTGCAGGTTTTACACATGTCCTGTTGGTTTTACATGTGTCCTACAGGTTTTACAACTGTCCTGCAGGTTTTACATTTGTCCTGCAGGTTTTACACGTGTCCTGCAGGTTTTACATGTGTCCTGTAGGTTTTACACGTGTCCTACAGGTTTTACACGTGTCCTGTCCGTTTTACACGTGTCCTACAGGTTTTACACGTGTCCTACAGGTTTTACACCTGTCCTGCAGGTTTTACATGTGTCCTGCAGGTTTTACATGTGTCCTGTTGGTTTTACACGTGTCCCACAGGTTTTACACGTGTCCTGCAGGTTTTACATGTGTCCTGCAGGTTTAAAACGTGTGCTGTTGGTTTTACACGTGTCCTGCAGGTTTTACACATGTCCTGTTGGTTTTACATGTGTCCTACAGGTTTTACAACTGTCCTGCAGGTTTTACATTTGTCCTGCAGGTTTTACACGTGTCCTGCAGGTTTTACATGTGTCCTGTAGGTTTTACACGTGTCCTACAGGTTTTACACGTGTCCTGTCCGTTTTACACGTGTCCTACAGGTTTTACACGTGTCCTACAGGTTTTACACCTGTCCTGCAGGTTTTACATGTGTCCTGCAGGTTATACATGTGTCCTGTTGGTTTTACACATGTCCTGCAGGTTTTACACGTGTCCTGCAGGTTTTACACGTGTCCTGCAGGTTTTAAACGTGTCCTGTTGGTTTTACACGTGTCCTGTTGGTTTTACACGTGTCCTACAGGTTTTACACGTGTCCTGCAGGTTTTACACGTGTCCTGTTCGTTTCACACGTGTCCTACAGGTTTTAAACGTGTCCTGTTGGTTTTACACGTGTCCTGTTGGTTTTACACGTGTCCTACAGGTTTTACACGTGTCCTACAGGTTTTACACCTGTCCTGTTGGTTTTACACGTGTCCTGTTGGTTTTACACGTGTCCTACAGGTTTTACACGTGTCCTACAGGTTTTACACGTGTCCTACAGGTTTTACACGTGTCTTACAGGTGTTACACGTGTCCTGTTCGTTTTACACGTGTCCTACAGGTTTTACACCTGTCCTGCAGGTTTTACACGTGTCCTACAGGTTTTACACGTGTCCTGCAGGTTTTACATGTGTCCTGTTGGTTTTACACGTGTGCTGTTGGTTTTACACGTGTCCTACAGGTTTTACACGTGTCCTGTTGGTTTTACACATGTCCTGTTGGTTTTACACGTGTCCTACAGGTTTTACACGTGTCCTACAGGTTTTACACCTGTCCTGCAGGTTTTACATGTGTCCTGCAGGTTTTACACCTGTCCTACAGGTTTTACACCTGTCCTGCAGGTTTTACATGTGTCCTGCAGGTTTTACACGTGTCCTACAGGTTTTACACGTGTCCTGTTCGTAGTACACGTGTCCTACAGGTTTTACACGTGTCCTACAGGTTTTACACGTGTCCTGTTGGTTTTACACGTGTCTTACAGGTTTTACACGTTTCCTGCAGGTTTTACATGTGTCCTGCAGGTTTTACACGTGTCCTACAGGTTTTACACGTGTCTTACAGGTTTTACACGTGTCCTACAGGTTTTACACGTGTCCTGTTCGTGTTACACGTGTCCTACAGGTTTTACACGTGTCCTGCAGGTTTTACATGTGTCCTGCAGGTTTTACACGTGTCCTAAAGGTTTCACACGTGTCCTACAGGTTTTACACATGTCTTGTTGGTGTAACACGTGTCCTACAGGTTTTACACGTGTCCTGCAGGTTTTACACGTGTCCTGTTGGTTTTACACGTGTCCTACAGGTTTTACACGTGTCCTACAGGTTTTACACGTGTCCTACAGCTTTTACACGTGTCCTGTTGGTTTTACACGTGTCCTACAGGTTTTACACGTGTCCTACAGGTTTTACATGTGTCCTGTTGGTTTTACACGTGTCCTACAGGTTTTACACGTGTCCTGTTGGTTTTACACGTGTCTTACAGGTTTTACACGTTTCCTGCAGGTTTTACATGTGTCCTGCAGGTTTTACATGTGTCCTGCAGGATTTACACGTGTCCTGTTGGATTTACACGTGTCCTACAGGTTTTACACGTGTCCTGTTGGTTTTACACGTGTCCTGTTGGTTTTACACGTGTCCTGTTGGTTTTACACGTGTCCTACAGGTTTTACACGTGTCCTATTGGTTTTACACGTGTCCCACAGGTTTTACACTTGTCCTGTTGGTTTTACACGTGTCCTACAGGTTTTGCACGTGTCCTACAGGTTTTACACGTGTCCTGTTGGTGTACACGTGTCCTACAGGTTTTACACGTGTCTTGTTGGTTTTACACGTGTGCTGTTGGTTTTACACGTGTCCTACAGGTTTTACACATGTCCTCCAGGTTTTACACGTGTCCTGTTGGTTTTACACGTGTGCTGTTGGTTTTACACGTGTCCCACAGGTTTCACACGTGTCCTGTTGGTTTTACACGTGTGCTGTTGGTTTTACACATGTCCTAAAGGTTTCACACGTGTCCTACAGGATTTAAACGTGTCCTGTTGGTTTTACACGTGTGCTGTTGGTTTTACACGTGTCCTGTTCGTTTTACACGTGTCCTACAGGTTTTACACGTGTCGTACAGGTTTTAAACGTGTCCTGTTGGATTTACACGTGTCCTACAGGTTTTACACGTGTCCTGTTGGTTTTACACGTGTGCTGTTGGTTTTACACATGTCCTAAAGGTTTCACACGTGTCCTACAGGTTTTACACGTGTCCTGTTGGTTTTACACGTGTCCTGTTGGTTTTACACGTGTCCTGTTGGTTTTACACGTGTCCTACAGGTTTTACACGTGTCTTACAGGTTTTACACGTGTCCTACAGGTGTTACACGTGTCCTGTTCGTTTTACACGTGTCCTACAGGTTTTACATGTGTCCTACAGGTTTTACACATGTCCTGTTCGTTTTACACCTGTCCTGCAGGTTTTACACGTGTCCTGTTGGTTTTACACATGTCCTACAGGTTTTACACGTGTCCTGTTGGTTTTACACATGTCCTACAGGTTTTACACGTGTCCTACAGGTTTTACACGTGTCCTACAGGTTTTACACGTGTCCTGTTGGTTTTACACGTGTCCTACAGGTTTTACACGTGTCCTACAGGTTTTACATGTGTCCTGTTGGTTTTACACGTGTCCTACAGGTTTTACACGTGTCCTGTTGGTTTTACACGTGTCTTACAGGTTTTACACGTTTCCTGCAGGTTTTACATGTGTCCTGCAGGTTTTACATGTGTCCTGCAGGATTTACACGTGTCCTGTTGGATTTACACGTGTCCTACAGGTTTTACACGTGTCCTGTTGGTTTTACACGTGTCCTGTTGGTTTTACACGTGTCCTGTTGGTTTTACACGTGTCCTACAGGTTTTACACGTGTCCTATTGGTTTTACACGTGTCCCACAGGTTTTACACTTGTCCTGTTGGTTTTACACGTGTCCTACAGGTTTTGCACGTGTCCTACAGGTTTTACACGTGTCCTGTTGGTGTACACGTGTCCTACAGGTTTTACACGTGTCTTGTTGGTTTTACACGTGTGCTGTTGGTTTTACACGTGTCCTACAGGTTTTACACATGTCCTCCAGGTTTTACACGTGTCCTGTTGGTTTTACACGTGTGCTGTTGGTTTTACACGTGTCCCACAGGTTTCACACGTGTCCTGTTGGTTTTACACGTGTGCTGTTGGTTTTACACATGTCCTAAAGGTTTCACACGTGTCCTACAGGTTTTACACGTGTCCTGTTGGTTTTACACATGTCCTGTTGGTTTTACATGTGTCCTACAGGTTTTACACCTGTCTTGCAGGTTTTACATTTGTCCTGCAGGTTTTACACGTGTCCTGCAGGTTTTACACGTGTCCTGTTGGTTTTACACGTGTCCTGTTGGTTTTACACGTGTCCTACAGGTTTTACATGTGTCCTGCAGGTTTTACACGTGTCCTGTTGGTTTTACACATGTCCTACAGGTTTTAAACGTGTCCTGTTGGTTTCACACATGTCCTACAGGTTTTACACGTGTCCTGTTGGTTTTACACGTGTCCTGTTGGTTTTACACGTGTCCTGTTGATTTTACACGTGTCCTACAGGTTTTACACGTGTCCTACAGGTTTTACACGTGTCCTACAGGTTTTACACGTGTCTTACAGGTGTTACACGTGTCCTGTTCGTTTTACACGTGTCCTACAGGTTTTACACCTGTCCTGCAGGTTTTACACGTGTCCTACAGGTTTTACACGTGTCCTGTTGGTTTTACACATGTCCTGTTTGTTTTACATGTGTCCTACAGGTTTTACACCTGTCCTGCAGGTTTTACATGTGTCCTGCAGGTTTTACACCTGTCCTACAGGTTTTACACCTGTCCTGCAGGTTTTACACGTGTCCTGCAGGTTTTACATGTGTCCTGCAGGTTTTACATGTGTCCTGTTGGTTTTACACGTGTCCTGCAGGTTTTACATGTGTCCTGTTGGTTTTACACGTGTCCCACAGGTTTTACACGTGTCCTGCAGGTTTTACATGTGTCCTGCAGGTTTAAAACGTGTGCTGTTGGTTTTACACGTGTCCTGCAGGTTTTACACATGTCCTGTTGGTTTTACATGTGTCCTACAGGTTTTACAACTGTCCTGCAGGTTTTACATTTGTCCTGCAGGTTTTACACGTGTCCTGCAGGTTTTACATGTGTCCTGTAGGTTTTACACGTGTCCTACAGGTTTTACACGTGTCCTGTCCGTTTTACACGTGTCCTACAGGTTTTACACGTGTCCTACTGGTTTTACACCTGTCCTGCAGGTTTTACATGTGTCCTGCAGGTTTTACATGTGTCCTGTTGGTTTTACACGTGTCCCACAGGTTTTACACGTGTCCTGCAGGTTTTACATGTGTCCTGCAGGTTTAAAACGTGTGCTGTTGGTTTTACACGTGTCCTGCAGGTTTTACACATGTCCTGTTGGTTTTACATGTGTCCTACAGGTTTTACAACTGTCCTGCAGGTTTTACATTTGTCCTGCAGGTTTTACACGTGTCCTGCAGGTTTTACATGTGTCCTGTAGGTTTTACACGTGTCCTACAGGTTTTACACGTGTCCTGTCCGTTTTACACGTGTCCTACAGGTTTTACACGTGTCCTACAGGTTTTACACCTGTCCTGCAGGTTTTACATGTGTCCTGCAGGTTATACATGTGTCCTGTTGGTTTTACACATGTCCTGCAGGTTTTACACGTGTCCTGCAGGTTTTACACGTGTCCTGCAGGTTTTAAACGTGTCCTGTTGGTTTTACACGTGTCCTGTTGGTTTTACACGTGTCCTACAGGTTTTACACGTGTCCTACAGGTTTTACACGTGTCCTGCAGGTTTTACATGTGTCCTGTTGGTTTTACACGTGTCCTGCAGGTTTTACATGTGTCCTGTTGGTTTTACACGTGTCCCACAGGTTTTACACGTGTCCTGTTCGTTTTACACGTGTCCTACAGGTTTCACACGTGTCCTACAGGTTTTAAACGTGTCCTGTTGGTTTTACACGTGTCCTGTTGGTTTTACACGTGTCCTACAGGTTTTACACGTGTCCTACAGGTTTTACACCTGTCCTGTTGGTTTTACACGTGTCCTGTTGGTTTTACACGTGTCCTACAGGTTTTACACGTGTCCTACAGGTTTTACACGTGTCCTACAGGTTTTACACGTGTCTTACAGGTGTTACACGTGTCCTGTTCGTTTTACACGTGTCCTACAGGTTTTACACCTGTCCTGCAGGTTTTACACGTGTCCTACAGGTTTTACACGTGTCCTGCAGGTTTTACATGTGTCCTGTTGGTTTTACACGTGTGCTGTTGGTTTTACACGTGTCCTACAGGTTTTACACGTGTCCTGTTGGTTTTACACATGTCCTGTTGGTTTTACACGTGTCCTACAGGTTTTACACGTGTCCTACAGGTTTTACACCTGTCCTGTTGGTTTTACACGTGTCCTGTTGGTTTTACACGTGTCCTACAGGTTTTACACGTGTCCTACAGGTTTTACACGTGTCTTACAGGTTTTACACGTGTCCTACAGGTGTTACACGTGTCCTGTTCGTTTTACACGTGTCCTACAGGTTTTACACGTGTCCTGCAGGTTTTACATGTGTCCTGCAGGTTTAAAACGTGTGCTGTTGGTTTTACACGTGTCCTACAGGTTTTACACGTGTCCTGTTGGTTTTACACATGTCCTGTTGGTTTTACATGTGTCCTACAGGTTTTACACGTGTCCTACAGGTTTTACACGTGTCTTACAGGTTTTACACGTGTCCTACAGGTGTTACACGTGTCCTGTTCGTTTTACACGTGTCCTACAGGTTTTACACGTGTCCTGTTGGTTTTACACGTGTCCTGTTGGTTTTACACGTGTCCTGTTGGTTTTACACGTGTCCTGTTGATTTTACACGTGTCCTACAGGTTTTACACGTGTCCTACAGGTTTTACACGTGTCCTACAGGTTTTACACGTGTCTTACAGGTGTTACACGTGTCCTGTTCGTTTTACACGTGTCCTACAGGTTTTACACCTGTCCTGCAGGTTTTACATGTGTCCTGCAGGTTTTACACGTGTCCTACAGGTTTTACACGTGTCCTGCAGGTTTTACATGTGTCCTGTTGGTTTTACACGTGTGCTGTTGGTTTTACACGTGTCCTACAGGTTTTACACGTGTCCTGTTGGTTTTACACATGTCCTGTTGGTTTTACATGTGTCCTACAGGTTTTACACCTGTCCTGCAGGTTTTACATGTGTCCTGCAGGTTTTACACCTGTCCTACAGGTTTTACACCTGTCCTGCAGGTTTTACATGTGTCCTGCAGGTTTTACACGTGTCCTACAGGTTTTACACGTGTCCTGTTCGTAGTACACGTGTCCTACAGGTTTTACACGTGTCCTACAGGTTTTACACGTGTCCTGTTGGTTTTACACGTGTCTTACAGGTTTTACACGTTTCCTGCAGGTTTTACATGTGTCCTGCAGGTTTTACACGTGTCCTACAGGTTTTACACGTGTCTTACAGGTTTTACACGTGTCCTACAGGTTTTACACGTGTCCTGTTCGTGTTACACGTGTCCTACAGGTTTTACACGTGTCCTGCAGGTTTTACATGTGTCCTGCAGGTTTTACACGTGTCCTAAAGGTTTCACACGTGTCCTACAGGTTTTACACATGTCTTGTTGGTGTAACACGTGTCCTACAGGTTTTACACGTGTCCTGCAGGTTTTACACGTGTCCTGTTGGTTTTACACGTGTCCTACAGGTTTTACACGTGTCCTGTAGGTTTTACACGTGTCCTGTTGGTTTTACACGTGTCCTACAGGTTTTACACGTGTCCTGTTGGTTTTACACGTGTCCTACAGGTTTTACACGTGTCCTACAGGTTTTACATGTGTCCTGTTGGTTTTACACGTGTCCTACAGGTTTTACACGTGTCCTACAGGTTTTACACGTGTCCTACAGGTTTTACACGTGTCCTGTTGGTTTTACACGTGTCCTACAGGTTTTACACGTGTCCTACAGGTTTTACATGTGTCCTGTTGGTTTTACACGTGTCCTACAGGTTTTACACGTGTCCTGTTGGTTTTACACGTGTCTTACAGGTTTTACACGTTTCCTGCAGGTTTTACATGTGTCCTGCAGGTTTTACATGTGTCCTGCAGGATTTACACGTGTCCTGTTGGATTTACACGTGTCCTACAGGTTTTACACGTGTCCTGTTGGTTTTACACGTGTCCTGTTGGTTTTACACGTGTACAGTTGGTTTTACACGTGTCCTACAGGTTTTACACGTGTCCTATTGGTTTTACACGTGTCCCACAGGTTTTACACTTGTCCTGTTGGTTTTACACGTGTCCTACAGGTTTTGCACGTGTCCTACAGGTTTTACACGTGTCCTGTTGGTGTACACGTGTCCTACAGGTTTTACACGTGTCTTGTTGGTTTTACACGTGTGCTGTTGGTTTTACACGTGTCCTACAGGTTTTACACATGTCCTCCAGGTTTTACACGTGTCCTGTTGGTTTTACACGTGTGCTGTTGGTTTTACACGTGTCCCACAGGTTTCACACGTGTCCTGTTGGTTTTACACGTGTGCTGTTGGTTTTACACATGTCCTAAAGGTTTCACACGTGTCCTACAGGTTTTAAACGTGTCCTGTTGGTTTTACACGTGTGCTGTTGGTTTTACACGTGTCCTGTTCGTTTTACACGTGTCCTACAGGTTTTACACGTGTCGTACAGGTTTTAAACGTGTCCTGTTGGATTTACACGTGTCCTACAGGTTTTACACGTGTCCTGTTGGTTTTACACGTGTGCTGTTGGTTTTACACATGTCCTAAAGGTTTCACACGTGTCCTACAGGTTTTACACGTGTCCTGTTGGTTTTACACGTGTCCTGTTGGTTTTACACGTGTCCTGTTGGTTTTACACGTGTCCTACAGGTTTTACACGTGTCTTACAGGTTTTACACGTGTCCTACAGGTGTTACACGTGTCCTGTTCGTTTTACACGTGTCCTACAGGTTTTACATGTGTCCTACAGGTTTTACACATGTCCTGTTCGTTTTACACCTGTCCTGCAGGTTTTACATGTGTCCTGCAAGTTTTACACCTGTCCTGTTGGTTTTACACGTGTCCTGTTGGTTTTACACGTGTCCTACAGGTTTTACATGTGTCCTACAGGTTTTACACGTGTCTTACAGGTTTTACACGTGTCCTACAGGTGTTACACGTGTCCTGTTCGTTGTACACGTGTCCTACAGGTTTTACACGTGTCCTGCAGGTTTTACATGTGTCCTGCAGGTTTTAAACGTGTGCTGTTGGTTTTACACGTGTCCTACAGGTTTTACACGTGTCCTGTTGGTTTTACACATGTCCTGTTGGTTTTACATGTGTCCTACAGGTTTTACACCTGTCTTGCAGGTTTTACATTTGTCCTGCAGGTTTTACACGTGTCCTGCAGGTTTTACACGTGTCCTGCAGGTTTTAAACGTGTCCTGTTGGTTTTACACGTGTCCTACAGCTTTTACACGTGTCCTGTTGGTTTTACACGTGTCCTGTTGGTTTTACACGTGTCCTACAGGTTTTACATGTGTCCTGCAGGTTTTACACGTGTCCTGTTGGTTTTACACATGTCCTACAGGTTTTACACGTGTCCTGTTGGTTTTACACATGTCCTACAGGTTTTACACGTGTCCTACAGGTTTTACACGTGTCCTACAGGTTTTACACGTGTCCTGTTGGTTTTACACGTGTCCTACAGGTTTTACACGTGTCCTACAGGTTTTACATGTGTCCTGTTGGTTTTACACGTGTCCTACAGGTTTTACACGTGTCCTGTTGGTTTTACACGTGTCTTACAGGTTTTACACGTTTCCTGCAGGTTTTACATGTGTCCTGCAGGTTTTACATGTGTCCTGCAGGATTTACACGTGTCCTGTTGGATTTACACGTGTCCTGTTGGTTTTACACGTGTCCTGTTGGTTTTACACGTGTCCTGTTGGTTTTACACGTGTCCTGTTGGTTTTACACGTGTCCTACAGGTTTTACACGTGTCCTATTGGTTTTACACGTGTCCCACAGGTTTTACACTTGTCCTGTTCGTTTTACACGTGTCCTACAGGTTTTGCACGTGTCCTACAGGTTTTACACGTGTCCTGTTGGTGTACACGTGTCCTACAGGTTTTACACGTGTCTTGTTGGTTTTACACGTGTGCTGTTGGTTTTACACGTGTCCTACAGGTTTTACACATGTCCTCCAGGTTTTACACGTGTCCTGTTGGTTTTACACGTGTGCTGTTGGTTTTACACGTGTCCCACAGGTTTCACACGTGTCCTGTTGGTTTTACACGTGTGCTGTTGGTTTTACACATGTCCTAAAGGTTTCACACGTGTCCTACAGGTTTTACACGTGTCCTGTTGGTTTTACACGTGTCCTGTTCGTTGTACACGTGTCCTACAGGTTTTACACGTGTCCTGCAGGTTTTACATGTGTCCTGCAGGTTTTAAACGTGTGCTGTTGGTTTTACACGTGTCCTACAGGTTTTACACGTGTCCTGTTGGTTTTACACATGTCCTGTTGGTTTTACATGTGTCCTACAGGTTTTACACCTGTCTTGCAGGTTTTACATTTGTCCTGCAGGTTTTACACGTGTCCTGCAGGTTTTACACGTGTCCTGTTGGTTTTACACGTGTCCTGTTGGTTTTACACGTGTCCTACAGGTTTTACATGTGTCCTGCAGGTTTTACACGTGTCCTGTTGGTTTTACACATGTCCTACAGGTTTTAAACGTGTCCTGTTGGTTTCACACATGTCCTACAGGTTTTACACGTGTCCTGTTGGTTTTACACGTGTCCTGTTGGTTTTACACGTGTCCTACAGGTTTTACACGTGTCCTATTGGTTTTACACGTGTCCCACAGGTTTTACACTTGTCCTGTTCGTTTTACACGTGTCCTACAGGTTTTGCACGTGTCCTACAGGTTTTACACGTGTCCTGTTGGTGTACACGTGTCCTACAGGTTTTACACGTGTCTTGTTGGTTTTACACGTGTGCTGTTGGTTTTACACGTGTCCTACAGGTTTTACACATGTCCTCCAGGTTTTACACGTGTCCTGTTGGTTTTACACGTGTGCTGTTGGTTTTACACGTGTCCCACAGGTTTCACACGTGTCCTGTTGGTTTTACACGTGTGCTGTTGGTTTTACACATGTCCTAAAGGTTTCACACGTGTCCTACAGGTTTTACACGTGTCCTGTTGGTTTTACACGTGTCCTGTTCGTTGTACACGTGTCCTACAGGTTTTACACGTGTCCTGCAGGTTTTACATGTGTCCTGCAGGTTTTAAACGTGTGCTGTTGGTTTTACACGTGTCCTACAGGTTTTACACGTGTCCTGTTGGTTTTACACATGTCCTGTTGGTTTTACATGTGTCCTACAGGTTTTACACCTGTCTTGCAGGTTTTACATTTGTCCTGCAGGTTTTACACGTGTCCTGCAGGTTTTACACGTGTCCTGTTGGTTTTACACGTGTCCTGTTGGTTTTACACGTGTCCTACAGGTTTTACATGTGTCCTGCAGGTTTTACACGTGTCCTGTTGGTTTTACACATGTCCTACAGGTTTTAAACGTGTCCTGTTGGTTTCACACATGTCCTACAGGTTTTACACGTGTCCTGTTGGTTTTACACGTGTCCTGTTGGTTTTACACGTGTCCTGTTGATTTTACACGTGTCCTACAGGTTTTACACGTGTCCTACAGGTTTTACACGTGTCCTACAGGTTTTACACGTGTCTTACAGGTGTTACACGTGTCCTGTTCGTTTTACACGTGTCCTACAGGTTTTACACCTGTCCTGCAGGTTTTACACGTGTCCTACAGGTTTTACACGTGTCCTGTTGGTTTTACACATGTCCTGTTTGTTTTACATGTGTCCTACAGGTTTTACACCTGTCCTGCAGGTTTTACATGTGTCCTGCAGGTTTTACACCTGTCCTACAGGTTTTACACCTGTCCTGCAGGTTTTACACGTGTCCTGCAGGTTTTACATGTGTCCTGCAGGTTTAAAACGTGTGCTGTTGGTTTTACACGTGTCCTACAGGTTTTACACGTGTCCTGTTGGTTTTACACATGTCCTGTTGGTTTTACATGTGTCCTACAGGTTTTACACCTGTCTTGCAGGTTTTACATTTGTCCTGCAGGTTTTACACGTGTCCTGCAGGTTTTACACGTGTCCTGCAGGTTTTAAACGTTTCCTGTTGGTTTTACACGTGTCCTACAGCTTTTACACGTGTCCTGTTGGTTTTACACGTGTCCTGTTGGTTTTACACGTGTCCTACAGGTTTTACATGTGTCCTACAGGTTTTACACGTGTCCTGTTGGTTTTACACATGTCCTACAGGTTTTACATGTGTCCTACAGGTTTTACACCTGTCCTGCAGGTTTTACATGTGTCCTGCAGGTTTTACACCTGTCCTACAGGTTTTACACCTGTCCTGCAGGTTTTACACGTGTCCTGCAGGTTTTACATGTGTCCTGCAGGTTTTACATGTGTCCTGTTGGTTTTACACGTGTCCTGCAGGTTTTACATGTGTCCTGTTGGTTTTACACGTGTCCCACAGGTTTTACACGTGTCCTGCAGGTTTTACATGTGTCCTGCAGGTTTAAAACGTGTGCTGTTGGTTTTACACGTGTCCTGCAGGTTTTACACATGTCCTGTTGGTTTTACATGTGTCCTACAGGTTTTACAACTGTCCTGCAGGTTTTACATTTGTCCTGCAGGTTTTACACGTGTCCTGCAGGTTTTACATGTGTCCTGTAGGTTTTACACGTGTCCTACAGGTTTTACACGTGTCCTGTCCGTTTTACACGTGTCCTACAGGTTTTACACGTGTCCTACAGGTTTTACACCTGTCCTGCAGGTTTTACATGTGTCCTGCAGGTTTTACATGTGTCCTGTTGGTTTTACACGTGTCCCACAGGTTTTACACGTGTCCTGCAGGTTTTACATGTGTCCTGCAGGTTTAAAACGTGTGCTGTTGGTTTTACACGTGTCCTGCAGGTTTTACACATGTCCTGTTGGTTTTACATGTGTCCTACAGGTTTTACAACTGTCCTGCAGGTTTTACATTTGTCCTGCAGGTTTTACACGTGTCCTGCAGGTTTTACATGTGTCCTGTAGGTTTTAAACGTGTCCTGTTGGTTTTACACGTGTCCTGTTGGTTTTACACGTGTCCTACAGGTTTTACACGTGTCCTACAGGTTTTACACGTGTCCTGCAGGTTTTACATGTGTCCTGTTGGTTTTACACGTGTCCTGCAGGTTTTACATGTGTCCTGTTGGTTTTACACGTGTCCCACAGGTTTTACACGTGTCCCACAGGTTTTACACGTGTCCTGTTCGTTTTACACGTGTCCTACAGGTTTCACACGTGTCCTACAGGTTTTAAACGTGTCCTGTTGGTTTTACACGTGTCCTGTTGGTTTTACACGTGTCCTACAGGTTTTACACGTGTCCTACAGGTTTTACACCTGTCCTGTTGGTTTTACACGTGTCCTACAGGTTTTACACGTGTCCTACAGGTTTTACACGTGTCCTACAGGTTTTACACGTGTCTTACAGGTGTTACACGTGTCCTGTTCGTTTTACACGTGTCCTACAGGTTTTACACCTGTCCTGCAGGTTTTACACGTGTCCTACAGGTTTTACACGTGTCCTGCAGGTTTTACATGTGTCCTGTTGGTTTTACACGTGTGCTGTTGGTTTTACACGTGTCCTACAGGTTTTACACGTGTCCTGTTGGTTTTACACATGTCCTGTTGGTTTTACACGTGTCCTACAGGTTTTACACGTGTCCTACAGGTTTTACACCTGTCCTGTTGGTTTTACACGTGTCCTGTTGGTTTTACACGTGTCCTACAGGTTTTACACGTGTCCTACAGGTTTTACACGTGTCTTACAGGTTTTACACGTGTCCTACAGGTGTTACACGTGTCCTGTTCGTTTTACACGTGTCCTACAGGTTTTACACGTGTCCTGCAGGTTTTACATGTGTCCTGCAGGTTTAAAACGTGTGCTGTTGGTTTTACACGTGTCCTACAGGTTTTACACGTGTCCTGTTGGTTTTACACATGTCCTGTTGGTTTTACATGTGTCCTACAGGTTTTACACGTGTCCTACAGGTTTTACACGTGTCTTACAGGTTTTACACGTGTCCTACAGGTGTTACACGTGTCCTGTTCGTTTTACACGTGTCCTACAGGTTTTACACGTGTCCTGTTGGTTTTACACGTGTCCTGTTGGTTTTACACGTGTCCTGTTGGTTTTACACGTGTCCTGTTGATTTTACACGTGTCCTACAGGTTTTACACGTGTCCTACAGGTTTTACACGTGTCCTACAGGTTTTACACGTGTCTTACAGGTGTTACACGTGTCCTGTTCGTTTTACACGTGTCCTACAGGTTTTACACCTGTCCTGCAGGTTTTACATGTGTCCTGCAGGTTTTACACGTGTCCTACAGGTTTTACACGTGTCCTGCAGGTTTTACATGTGTCCTGTTGGTTTTACACGTGTGCTGTTGGTTTTACACGTGTCCTACAGGTTTTACACGTGTCCTGTTGGTTTTACACATGTCCTGTTGGTTTTACATGTGTCCTACAGGTTTTACACCTGTCCTGCAGGTTTTACATGTGTCCTGCAGGTTTTACACCTGTCCTACAGGTTTTACACCTGTCCTGCAGGTTTTACATGTGTCCTGCAGGTTTTACACGTGTCCTACAGGTTTTACACGTGTCCTGTTCGTAGTACACGTGTCCTACAGGTTTTACACGTGTCCTACAGGTTTTACACGTGTCCTACAGGTTTTACACGTGTCCTACAGGTGTTACACGTGTCCTGTTCGTTTTACACGTGTCCTACAGGTTTTACATGTGTCCTACAGGTTTTACACATGTCCTGTTCGTTTGACACGTGTCCTACAGGTTTTACACCTGTCCTGCAGGTTTTACATGTGTCCTGCAGGTTTTACACCTGTCCTGTTGGTTTTACACGTGTCCTGTTGGTTTTACACGTGTCCTACAGGTTTTACACGTGTCCTACAGGTTTTACACGTGTCTTACAGGTTTTTCACGTGTCCTACAGGTGTTACACGTGTCCTGTTCGTTTTACACGTGTCCTACAGGTTTTACACGTGTCCTGTTGGTTTTACACGTGTCCTGTTGGTTTTACACGTGTCCTGTTGATTTTACACGTGTCCTACAGGTTTTACACGTGTCCTGCAGGTTTTACATGTGTCCTGTTGGTTTTACACGTGTCCCACAGGTTTTACACGTGTCCTGCAGGTTTTACATGTGTCCTGCAGGTTTAAAACGTGTGCTGTTGGTTTTACACGTGTCCTGCAGGTTTTACACATGTCCTGTTGGTTTTACATGTGTCCTACAGGTTTTACAACTGTCCTGCAGGTTTTACATTTGTCCTGCAGGTTTTACACGTGTCCTGCAGGTTTTACATGTGTCCTGTAGGTTTTACACGTGTCCTACAGGTTTTACACGTGTCCTGTCCGTTTTACACGTGTCCTACAGGTTTTACACGTGTCCTACAGGTTTTACACCTGTCCTGCAGGTTTTACATGTGTCCTGCAGGTTTTACATGTGTCCTGCAGGTTTTACACGTGTCCTGCAGGTTTTACATGTGTCCTGTAGGTTTTACACGTGTCCTACAGGTTTTACACGTGTCCTGTCCGTTTTACACGTGTCCTACAGGTTTTACACGTGTCCTACAGGTTTTACACCTGTCCTGCAGGTTTTACATGTGTCCTGCAGGTTATACATGTGTCCTGTTGGTTTTACACATGTCCTGCAGGTTTTACACGTGTCCTGCAGGTTTTACACGTGTCCTACAGGTTTTAAACCTGTCCTGTTGGTTTTACTCGTGTCCTGTTGGTTTTACACGTGTCCTACAGGTTTTACACGTGTTCTGTTGGTTTTACATGTGTCCTATTGGTTTTACATGTGTCCTGCAGGTTTTAAACGTGTCCTGTTGGTTTTACACGTGTCCTACAGGTTTTACACGTGTCCTACAGGTTTTACACGTGTCCTACAGGTTTTAAACCTGTCCTGTTGGTTTTACTCGTGTCCTGTTGGTTTTACACGTGTCCTACAGGTTTTACACGTGTTCTGTTGGTTTTACATGTGTCCTATTGGTTTTACATGTGTCCTGCAGGTTTTACACGTGTCCTACAGGTTTTACACCTGTCCTGCAGGTTTTACATGTGTCCTGCAGGTTTTACACGTGTCCTACAGGTTTTACACCTGTCCTGCAGGTTTTACACGTGTCCTGCAGGTTTTACACGTGTCCTGCAGGTTTTACATGTGTCCTGCAGGTTTTACACGTGTCCTACAGGTTTTACACGTGTCCTGCAGGTTTTACATGTGTCCTGTTGGTTTTACACGTGTCCCACAGGTTTTACACGTGTCCTGTTCGTTTTACACGTGTCCTACAGGTTTCACACGTGTCCTACAGGTTTTAAACGTGTCCTGTTGGTTTTACACGTGTCCTGTTGGTTTTACACGTGTCCTACAGGTTTTACACGTGTCCTACAGGTTTTACACCTGTCCTGTTGGTTTTACACGTGTCCTGTTGGTTTTACACGTGTCCTACAGGTTTTACACGTGTCCTACAGGTTTTACACGTGTCCTACAGGTTTTACACGTGTCTTACAGGTGTTACACGTGTCCTGTTCGTTTTACACGTGTCCTACAGGTTTTACACCTGTCCTGCAGGTTTTACACGTGTCCTACAGGTTTTACACGTGTCCTGCAGGTTTTACATGTGTCCTGTTGGTTTTACACGTGTGCTGTTGGTTTTACACGTGTCCTACAGGTTTTACACGTGTCCTGTTGGTTTTACACATGTCCTGTTGGTTTTACACGTGTCCTACAGGTTTTACACGTGTCCTACAGGTTTTACACCTGTCCTGTTGGTTTTACACGTGTCCTGTTGGTTTTACACGTGTCCTACAGGTTTTACACGTGTCCTACAGGTTTTACACGTGTCTTACAGGTTTTACACGTGTCCTACAGGTGTTACACGTGTCCTGTTCGTTTTACACGTGTCCTACAGGTTTTACACGTGTCCTGCAGGTTTTACATGTGTCCTGCAGGTTTAAAACGTGTGCTGTTGGTTTTACACGTGTCCTACAGGTTTTACACGTGTCCTGTTGGTTTTACACATGTCCTGTTGGTTTTACATGTGTCCTACAGGTTTTACACGTGTCCTACAGGTTTTACACGTGTCTTACAGGTTTTACACGTGTCCTACAGGTGTTACACGTGTCCTGTTCGTTTTACACGTGTCCTACAGGTTTTACACGTGTCCTGTTGGTTTTACACGTGTCCTGTTGGTTTTACACGTGTCCTGTTGGTTTTACACGTGTCCTGTTGATTTTACACGTGTCCTACAGGTTTTACACGTGTCCTACAGGTTTTACACGTGTCCTACAGGTTTTACACGTGTCTTACAGGTGTTACACGTGTCCTGTTCGTTTTACACGTGTCCTACAGGTTTTACACCTGTCCTGCAGGTTTTACATGTGTCCTGCAGGTTTTACACGTGTCCTACAGGTTTTACACGTGTCCTGCAGGTTTTACATGTGTCCTGTTGGTTTTACACGTGTGCTGTTGGTTTTACACGTGTCCTATAGGTTTTACACGTGTCCTGTTGGTTTTACACATGTCCTGTTGGTTTTACATGTGTCCTACAGGTTTTACACCTGTCCTGCAGGTTTTACATGTGTCCTGCAGGTTTTACACCTGTCCTACAGGTTTTACACCTGTCCTGCAGGTTTTACATGTGTCCTGCAGGTTTTACACGTGTCCTACAGGTTTTACACGTGTCCTGCAGGTTTTACATGTGTCCTGCAGGTTTTACATGTGTCCTGTTGGTTTTACACGTGTCCTGCAGGTTTTACATGTGTCCTGTTGGTTTTACACGTGTCCCACAGGTTTTACACGTGTCCTACAGGTTTTACACGTGTCCTACAGGTTTTAAACGTGCCCTGTTGGTTTTACACGTGTCCTACAGGTTTTAAACGTGTCCTGTTGGTTTTACACGTGTCCTGTTGGTTTTACACGTGTCCTACAGGTTTTACACGTGTCCTACAGGTTTTACACGTGTCCTACAGGTTTAACACGTGTCCTGTTGGTGTACACGTGTCCTACAGGTTTTACACGTGTCTTGTTGGTTTTACACGTGTGCTGTTGGTTTTACACGTGTCCTACAGGTTTTACACATGTCCTCCAGGTTTTACACGTGTCCTGTTGGTTTTACACGTGTGCTGTTGGTTTTACACGTGTCCCACAGGTTTCACACGTGTCCTGTTGGTTTTACACGTGTGCTGTTGGTTTTACACATGTCCTAAAGGTTTCACACGTGTCCTACAGGTTTTAAACGTGTCCTGTTGGATTTACACGTGTCCTACAGGTTTTACACGTGTCCTGTTGGTTTTACACGTGTCCTGTTGGTTTCACACGTGTCCTGTTGGTTTTACACGTTTGCTGTTGGTTTTACACGTGTCCTACAGGTTTGACACGTGTCCTACAGGTTTTACACATGTCCTGTTGCTTTTACACGTGTCTTACAGGTTTTACACGTGTCCTGCAGGTTTTACACGTGTCCTACAGGTTTTAGACATGTCCTGCAGGTTTTACACGTGTCCTAAAGGTTTCACACGTGTCCTACAGGTTTTAAACGTGTCCTGTTGGATTTACACGTGTCCTACAGGTTTTACACGTGTCCTGTTGGTTTTACACGTGTCCTGTTGGTTTTACACGTGTCCTGTTGGTTTTACACGTGTCCTACAGGTTTTACACGTGTCTTACAGGTTTTACACGTGTCCTACAGGTGTTACACGTGTCCTGTTCGTTTTACACGTGTCCTACAGGTTTTACATGTGTCCTACAGGTTTTACACATGTCCTGTTCGTTTTACACGTGTCCTACAGGTTTTACACCTGTCCTGCAGGTTTTACATGTGTCCTGCAAGTTTTACACCTGTCCTGTTGGTTTTACACGTGTCCTGTTGGTTTTACACGTGTCCTACAGGTTTTACACGTGTCCTACAGGTTTTACACGTGTCTTACAGGATTTACACGTGTCCTACAGGTGTTACACGTGTCCTGTTCGTAGTACACGTGTCCTACAGGTTTTACACGTGTCCTACAGGTTTTACACGTGTCCTACAGGTTTTACACGTGTCCTACAGGTGTTACACGTGTCCTGTTCGTTTTACACGTGTCCTACAGGTTTTACATGTGTCCTACAGGTTTTACACATGTCCTGTTCGTTTGACACGTGTCCTACAGGTTTTACACCTGTCCTGCAGGTTTTACATGTGTCCTGCAGGTTTTACACCTGTCCTGTTGGTTTTACACGTGTCCTGTTGGTTTTACACGTGTCCTACAGGTTTTACACGTGTCCTACAGGTTTTACACGTGTCTTACAGGTTTTTCACGTGTCCTACAGGTGTTACACGTGTCCTGTTCGTTTTACACGTGTCCTACAGGTTTTACACGTGTCCTGTTGGTTTTACACGTGTCCTGTTGGTTTTACACGTGTCCTGTTGATTTTACACGTGTCCTACAGGTTTTACACGTGTCCTACAGGTTTTACACGTGTCCTACAGGTTTTACACGTGTCTTACAGGTGTTACACGTGTCCTGTTCGTTTTACACGTGTCCTACAGGTTTTACACCTGTCCTGCAGGTTTTACATGTGTCCTGCAGGTTTTACACGTGTCCTACAGGTTTTACACGTGTCCTGCAGGTTTTACATGTGTCCTGTTGGTTTTACACGTGTGCTGTTGGTTTTACACGTGTCCTACAGGTTTTACACCTGTCCTGTTGGTTTTACACGTGTCCTGTTGGTTTTACACGTGTCCTACAGGTTTTACACGTGTCCTACAGGTTTTACACGTGTCCTACAGGTTTTACACGTGTCTTACAGGTGTTACACGTGTCCTGTTCGTTTTACACGTGTCCTACAGGTTTTACACCTGTCCTGCAGGTTTTACACGTGTCCTACAGGTTTTACACGTGTCCTGCAGGTTTTACATGTGTCCTGTTGGTTTTACACGTGTGCTGTTGGTTTTACACGTGTCCTACAGGTTTTACACGTGTCCTGTTGGTTTTACACATGTCCTGTTGGTTTTACACGTGTCCTACAGGTTTTACACGTGTCCTACAGGTTTTACACCTGTCCTGTTGGTTTTACACGTGTCCTGTTGGTTTTACACGTGTCCTACAGGTTTTACACGTGTCCTACAGGTTTTACACGTGTCTTACAGGTTTTACACGTGTCCTACAGGTGTTACACGTGTCCTGTTCGTTTTACACGTGTCCTACAGGTTTTACACGTGTCCTGCAGGTTTTACATGTGTCCTGCAGGTTTAAAACGTGTGCTGTTGGTTTTACACGTGTCCTACAGGTTTTACACGTGTCCTACAGGTTTTACACCTGTCCTGCAGGTTTTACATGTGTCCTGCAGGTTTTACACGTGTCCTACAGGTTTTACACGTGTCCTGCAGGTTTTACATGTGTCCTGTTGGTTTTACACGTGTGCTGTTGGTTTTACACGTGTCCTACAGGTTTTACACGTGTCCTGTTGGTTTTACACATGTCCTGTTGGTTTTACATGTGTCCTACAGGTTTTACACCTGTCCTGCAGGTTTTACATGTGTCCTGCAGGTTTTACACCTGTCCTACAGGTTTTACACCTGTCCTGCAGGTTTTACATGTGTCTTACAGGTTTTACACGTGTCCTACAGGTGTTACACGTGTCCTGTTCGTAGTACACGTGTCCTACAGGTTTTACACGTGTCCTACAGGTTTTACACGTGTCCTACAGGTTTTACACGTGTCCTACAGGTGTTACACGTGTCCTGTTCGTTTTACACGTGTCCTACAGGTTTTACATGTGTCCTACAGGTTTTACACATGTCCTGTTCGTTTGACACGTGTCCTACAGGTTTTACACCTGTCCTGCAGGTTTTACATGTGTCCTGCAGGTTTTACACCTGTCCTGTTGGTTTTACACGTGTCCTGTTGGTTTTACACGTGTCCTACAGGTTTTACACGTGTCCTACAGGTTTTACACGTGTCTTACAGGTTTTTCACGTGTCCTACAGGTGTTACACGTGTCCTGTTCGTTTTACACGTGTCCTACAGGTTTTACACGTGTCCTGTTGGTTTTACACGTGTCCTGTTGGTTTTACACGTGTCCTGTTGATTTTACACGTGTCCTACAGGTTTTACACGTGTCCTACAGGTTTTACACGTGTCCTACAGGTTTTACACGTGTCTTACAGGTGTTACACGTGTCCTGTTCGTTTTACACGTGTCCTACAGGTTTTACACCTGTCCTGCAGGTTTTACATGTGTCCTGCAGGTTTTACACGTGTCCTACAGGTTTTACACGTGTCCTGCAGGTTTTACATGTGTCCTGTTGGTTTTACACGTGTGCTGTTGGTTTTACACGTGTCCTACAGGTTTTACATGTGTCCTGTTGGTTTTACATGTGTCCCGCAGGTTTTACATGTGTCCTGTTGGTTTTACACGTGTCCCACAGGTTTTACACGTGTCCTGTTCGTTTTACACGTGTCCTACAGGTTTTACACGTGTCCTACAGGTTTTAAACGTGTCCTGTTGGTTTTACACGTGTCCTGTTGGTTTTACACGTGTCCTACAGGTTTTACACGTGTCCTACAGGTTTTACACGTGTCCTACAGGTTTTACACGTGTCCTGTTGGTGTACACGTGTCCTACAGGTTTTACACGTGTCTTGTTGGTTTTACACGTGTGCTGTTGGTTTTACACGTGTCCTACAGGTTTTACACATGTCCTCCAGGTTTTACACGTGTCCTGTTGGTTTTACACGTGTGCTGTTGGTTTTACACGTGTCCCACAGGTTTCACACGTGTCCTGTTGGTTTTACACGTGTGCTGTTGGTTTTACACATGTCCTAAAGGTTTCACACGTGTCCTACAGGTTTTAAACGTGTCCTGTTGGATTTACACGTGTCCTACAGGTTTTACACGTGTCCTGTTGGTTTTACACGTGTCCTGTTGGTTTCACACGTGTCCTACAGGTTTTAAACGTGTCCTGTTGGATTTACACGTGTCCTACAGGCTTTACACGTGTCCTGTTGGTTTTACACGTGTCCTGTTGGTTTTACACGTGTCCTGTTGGTTTTACACGTGTGCTGTTGGTTTTACACGTGTCCCACAGGTTTCACACGTGTCCTGTTGGTTTTACACGTGTGCTGTTGGTTTTACACATGTCCTAAAGGTTTCACACGTGTCCTACAGGTTTTAAACGTGTCCTGTTGGATTTACACGTGTCCTACAGGTTTTACACGTGTCCTGTTGGTTTTACACGTGTCCTGTTGGTTTCACACGTGTCCTACAGGTTTTAAACGTGTCCTGTTGGATTTACACGTGTCCTACAGGCTTTACACGTGTCCTGTTGGTTTTACACGTGTCCTGTTGGTTTTACACGTGTCCTGTTGGTTTTACACGTGTCCTACAGGTTTTACACGTGTCCTACAGGTTTTACACCTGTCCTGTTGGTTTTACACGTGTCCTGTTGTTTTTACACGTGTCCTACAGGTTTTACACGTGTCCTGCAGGTTTTACACGTGTCCTACAGGTTTTACACGTGTCCTGTTGATTTTACACGTGTCCTACAGGTTTTACACGTGTCCTGCAGGTTTTACACGTGTCCTACAGGTTTTACACGTCTCCTGCAGGTTTTACACGTGTCCTATAGGTTTTACACGTGTCCTACAGGTTTCACACGTGTCCTACAGGTTTTAAACGTGTCCTGTTGGTTTTACACGTGTCCTGTTGGTGTACACGTGTCCTACAGGTTTTACACGTGTCCTGTTGGTTTTACACGTTTGCTGTTGGTTTTACACGTGTCCTACAGGTTTGACACGTGTCCTACAGGTTTTACACATGTCCTGTTGCTTTTACACGTGTCTTACAGGTTTTACACGTGTCCTGCAGGTTTTACACGTGTCCTACAGGTTTTAGACATGTCCTGCAGGTTTTACACGTGTCCTAAAGGTTTCACACGTGTCCTACAGGTTTTAAACGTGTCCTGTTGGATTTACACGTGTCCTACAGGTTTTACACGTGTCCTGTTGGTTTTACACGTGTCCTGTTGGTTTTACACGTGTCCTGTTGGTTTTACACGTGTCCTACAGGTTTTACACGTGTCTTAGAGGTTTTACACGTGTCCTACAGGTGTTACACGTGTCCTGTTCGTTTTACACGTGTCCTACAGGTTTTACATGTGTCCTACAGGTTTTACACATGTCCTGTTCGTTTTACACGTGTCCTACAGGTTTTACACCTGTCCTGCAGGTTTTACATGTGTCCTGCAAGTTTTACACCTGTCCTGTTGGTTTTACACGTGTCCTGTTGGTTTTACACGTGTCCTACAGGTTTTACACGTGTCCTACAGGTTTTACACGTGTCTTACAGGTTTTACACGTGTCCTACAGGTGTTACACGTGTCCTGTTCGTTGTACACGTGTCCTACAGGTTTTACACGTGTCCTACAGGTTTTACACGTGTCCTACAGGTTTTACACGTGTCCTACAGGTTTTACACGTGTCTTACAGGTTTTACACGTGTCCTACAGGTGTTACACGTGTCCTGTTCGTTGTACACGTGTCTTACAGGTTTTACACGTGTCCTACAGGTGTTACACGTGTCCTGTTCGTTGTACACGTGTCCTGCAGGTTTTACATGTGTCCTGCAGGTTTAAAACGTGTGCTGTTGGTTTTACACGTGTCCTACAGGTTTTACACGTGTCCTGTTGGTTTTACACATGTCCTGTTGGTTTTACATGTGTCCTACAGGTTTTACACCTGTCTTGCAGGTTTTACATTTGTCCTGCAGGTTTTACACGTGACCTGCAGGTTTTACACGTGTCCTGCAGGTTTTAAACGTTTCCTGTTGGTTTTACACGTGTCCTACAGCTTTTACACGTGTCCTGTTGGTTTTACACGTGACCTGCAGGTTTTACACGTGTCCTGCAGGTTTTAAACGTTTCCTGTTGGTTTTACACGTGTCCTACAGCTTTTACACGTGTCCTGTTGGTTTTACACGTGTCCTGTTGGTTTTACACGTGTCCTGTTGGTTTTACACATGTCCTACAGGTTTTACACGTGTCCTGTTGGTTTTACACATGTCCTACAGGTTTTACACGTGTCCTGTTGGTTTTACACGTGTCCTGTTGGTTTTACACGTGTCCTACAGGTTTTACATGTGTCCTGCAGGTTTTACACGTGTCCTGTTGGATTTACACATGTCCTACAGGTTTTACACGTGTCCTACAGGTTTTACACGTGTCCTACAGGTTTTACACCTGTCCTGTTGGTTTTACACGTGTCCTGTTGGTTTTACACGTGTCCTACAGGTTTTACACGTGTCCTACAGGTTTTACACGTGTCTTACAGGTTTTACACGTGTCCTACAGGTGTTACACGTGTCCTGTTCGTTTTACACGTGTCCTACAGGTTTTACATGTGTCCTACAGGTTTTACACATGTCCTGTTCGTTTTACACGTGTCCTACAGGTTTTACACCTGTCCTGCAGGTTTTACATGTGTCCTGCAGGTTTTACACCTGTCCTGTTGGTTTTACACGTGTCCTGTTGGTTTTACACGTGTCCTACAGGTTTTACACGTGTCCTACAGGTTTTACACGTGTCTTACAGGTTTTACACGTGTCCTACAGGTGTTACACGTGTCCTGTTCGTTTTACACGTGTCCTACAGGTTTTACACGTGTCCTGTTGGTTTTACACGTGTCCTGTTGGTTTTACACGTGTCCTGTTGGTTTTACACGTGTCCTGTTGATTTTACACGTGTCCTACAGGTTTTACACGTGTCCTACAGGTTTTACACGTGTCCTACAGGTTTTACACGTGTCTTACAGGTTTTACACGTGTCCTACAGGTGTTACACGTGTCCTGTTCGTTTTACACGTGTCCTACAGGTTTTACACGTGTCCTGTTGGTTTTACACGTGTCCTGTTGGTTTTACACGTGTCCTGTTGGTTTTACACGTGTCCTGTTGATTTTACACGTGTCCTACAGGTTTTACACGTGTCCTACAGGTTTTACACGTGTCCTACAGGTTTTACACGTGTCCTGCAGGTTTTACATGTGTCCTGCAGGTTTTACATGTGTCCTGTTGGTTTTACACGTGTCCTGCAGGTTTTACATGTGTCGTGTTGGTTTTACACGTGTCCCACAGGTTTTACACGTGTCCTGTTCGTTTTACACGTGTACTACAGGTTTTACACGTGTCCTACAGGTTTTAAACGTGTCCTGTTGGATTTACACGTGTCCTGTTGGTTTTACACGTGTCCTGTTGGTTTTACACGTGTCCTGTTGGTTTTACACGTGTCCTGTTGGTTTTACACGTGTCCTGTTGGTTTTACACGTGTCCTACAGGTTTTACACGTGTCCTGCAGGTTTTACACGTGTCCTACAGGTTTTACATGTCTCCTGCAGGTTTTACACGTGTCCTATAGGTTTTACACGTGTCCTGTTGGTTTTACACGTGTCCTACAGGTTTTACACGTGTCCTGCAGGTTTTACACGTGTCCTGTTGGTGTACACGTGTCCTACAGGTTTTACACGTGTCCTGTTGGTTTTACACGTTTGCTGTTGGTTTTACACGTGTCCTACAGGTTTGACACGTGTCCTACAGGTTTTACACATGTCCTGTTGCTTTTACACGTGTCTTACAGGTTTTACACGTGTCCTGCAGGTTTTACATGTGTCCTGCTGGTTTCACATGTGTCCTGCAGGTTTCACACGTGTCCTACAGGTTTTACACGTGTCCTACAGGTTTTAGACATGTCCTGCAGGTTTTACACGTGTCCTAAAGGTTGCACACGTGTCCTACAGGTTTTAAACGTGTCCTGTTGGTTTTACACGTGTCCTGTTGGTTTTACACGTGTCCTGTTGGTTTTACACGTGTCCTACAGGTTTTACACGTGTCTTACAGGTTTTACACGTGTCCTACAGGTGTTACACGTGTCCTGTTCGTTTTACACGTGTCCTACAGGTTTTACATGTGTCCTACAGGTTTTACACATGTCCTGTTCGTTTTACACGTGTCCTACAGGTTTTACACCTGTCCTGCAGGTTTTACATGTGTCCTGTTGGTTTTACACGTGTCCTACAGGTTTTACACGTGTCCTACAGGTTTTACACGTGTCTTACAGGTTTTACACGTGTCCTACAGGTGTTACACGTGTCCTGTTCGTTGTACACGTGTCCTACAGGTTTTACACGTGTCCTGCAGGTTTTACATGTGTCCTGCAGGTTTTACACGTGTCCTGTTGGTTTTACACGTGTCCTGTTGGTTTCACACGTGTCCTACAGGTTTTAAACGTGTCCTGTTGGATTTACACGTGTCCTGTTGGTTTTACACGTGTCCTGTTGGTTTTACACGTGTCCTACAGGTTTTACACGTGTCCTGCAGGTTTTACACGTGTCCTACAGGTTTTACATGTCTCCTGCAGGTTTTACACGTGTCCTATAGGTTTTACACGTGTCCTGTTGGTTTTACACGTGTCCTACAGGTTTTACACGTGTCCTGCAGGTTTTACACGTGTCCTGTTGGTGTACACGTGTCCTACAGGTTTTACACGTGTCCTGTTGGTTTTACACGTTTGCTGTTGGTTTTACACGTGTCCTACAGGTTTGACACGTGTCCTACAGGTTTTACACATGTCCTGTTGCTTTTACACGTGTCTTACAGGTTTTACATGTGTCCTGCTGGTTTCACATGTGTCCTGCAGGTTTCACACGTGTCCTACAGGTTTTACACGTGTCCTACAGGTTTTAGACCTGTCCTGCAGGTTTTACACGTGTCCTGCAGGTTTTACATGTGTCCTGCAGGTTTTAAACGTGTGCTGTTGGTTTTACACGTGTCCTACAGGTTTTACACGTGTCCTGTTGGTTTTACACATGTCCTGTTGGTTTTACATGTGTCCTACAGGTTTTACACCTGTCTTGCAGGTTTTACATTTGTCCTGCAGGTTTTACACGTGTCCTGCAGGTTTTACACGTGTCCTGCAGGTTTTAAACGTGTCCTGTTGGTTTTACACGTGTCCTACAGCTTTTACACGTGTCCTGTTGGTTTTACACGTGTCCTGTTGGTTTTACACGTGTCCTACAGGTTTTACATGTGTCCTGCAGGTTTTACACGTGTCCTGTTGGTTTTACACGTGTCCTACAGGTTTTACATGTGTCCTGCAGGTTTTACACGTGTCCTGTTGGTTTTACACATGTCCTACAGGTTTTAAACGTGTCCTGTTGGTTTTACACATGTCCTACAGGTTTTACACGTGTCCTGTTGGTTTTACACGTGTCCTGTTGGTTTTACACGTGTCCTGTTGATTTTACACGTGTCCTACAGGTTTTACACGTGTCCTACAGGTTTTACACGTGTCCTACAGGTTTTACACGTGTCTTACAGGTGTTAGACGTGTCCTGTTCGTTTTACACGTGTCCTACAGGTTTTACACCTGTCCTGCAGGTTTTACACGTGTCCTACAGGTTTTACACGTGTCCTGCAGGTTTTACATGTGTCCTGTTGGTTTTACACGTGTCCTACAGGTTTTACACGTGTCCTGTTGGTTTTACACATGTCCTGTTGGTTTTACATGTGTCCTACAGGTTTTACACCTGTCCTGCAGGTTTTACATGTGTCCTGCAGGTTTTACATGTGTCCTGCAGGTTTAAAACGTGTGCTGTTGGTTTTACACGTGTCCTACAGGTTTTACACGTGTCCTGTTGGTTTTACACATGTCCTGTTGGTTTTACATGTGTCCTACAGGTTTTACACCTGTCTTGCAGGTTTTACATTTGTCCTGCAGGTTTTACACGTGTCCTGCAGGTTTTACACGTGTCCTGCAGGTTTTAAACGTTTCCTGTTGGTTTTACACGTGTCCTACAGCTTTTACACGTGTCCTGTTGGTTTTACACGTGTCCTGTTGGTTTTACACGTGTCCTACAGGTTTTACATGTGTCCTGCAGGTTTTACACGTGTCCTGTTGGTTTTACACATGTCCTACAGGTTTTACACGTGTCCTGTTGGTTTTACACATGTCCTACAGGTTTTACACGTGTCCTGTTAGTTTTACACGTGTCCTGTTGGTTTTACACGTGTCCTACAGGTTTTACATGTGTCCTGCAGGTTTTACACGTGTCCTGTTGGTTTTACACATGTCCTACAGGTTTTAAACGTGTCCTGTTGGTTTTACACATGTCCTACAGGTTTTACACGTGTCCTGTTGGTTTTACACGTGTCTTACAGGTGTTACACGTGTCCTGTTCGTTTTACACGTGTCCTACAGGTTTTACACCTGTCCTGCAGGTTTTACACGTGTCCTACAGGTTTTACACGTGTCCTGCAGGTTTTACATGTGTCCTGTTGGTTTTACACGTGTCCTACAGGTTTTACACGTGTCCTGTTGGTTTTACACATGTCCTGTTGGTTTTACATGTGTCCTACAGGTTTTACACCTGTCCTGCAGGTTTTACATGTGTCCTGCAGGTTTTACACCTGTCCTACAGGTTTTACACCTGTCCTGCAGGTTTTACACGTGTCCTGCAGGTTTTACATGTGTCCTGCAGGTTTAAAACGTGTGCTGTTGGTTTTACACGTGTCCTACAGGTTTTACACGTGTCCTGTTGGTTTTACACATGTCCTGTTGGTTTTACATGTGTCCTACAGGTTTTACACCTGTCTTGCAGGTTTTACATTTGTCCTGCAGGTTTTACACGTGTCCTGCAGGTTTTACACGTGTCCTGCAGGTTTTAAACGTTTCCTGTTGGTTTTACACGTGTCCTACAGCTTTTACACGTGTCCTGTTGGTTTTACACGTGTCCTGTTGGTTTTACACGTGTCCTACAGGTTTTACATGTGTCCTGCAGGTTTTACACGTGTCCTGTTGGTTTTACACATGTCCTACAGGTTTTACACGTGTCCTGTTGGTTTTACACATGTCCTACAGGTTTTACACGTGTCCTGTTGGTTTTACATGTGTCCTGCAGGTTTTACATGTGTCCTGTTGGTTTTACACGTGTCCTGTTGGTTTTACACGTGTCCCACAGGTTTTACACGTGTCCTGTTCGTTTCACACGTGTCCTACAGGTTTTACACGTGTCCTACAGGTTTTACACGTGTCTTACAGGTTTTACACGTGTCCTACAGGTGTTACACGTGTCCTGTTCGTTTTACACGTGTCCTACAGGTTTTACACGTGTCCTGCAGGTTTTACATGTGTCCTGCAGGTTTAAAACGTGTGCTGTTGGTTTTACACGTGTCCTACAGGTTTTACACGTGTTCTGTTGGTTTTACACGTGTCCTACAGGTTTTACACGTGTCCTACAGGTGTTACACGTGTCCTGTTCGTTTTACACGTGTCCTACAGGTTTTACACCTGTCCTGCAGGTTTTACATGTGTCCTGCAGGTTTCACACGTGTCCTACAGGTTTTACACGTGTCCTGCAGGTTTTACACGTGTCCTGTTGGTTTTACACGTGTCCTACAGGTTTTACACGTGTCCTACAGGTTTTACACGTGTCTTACAGGTTTTACACGTGTCCTACAGGTGTTACACGTGTCCTGTTCGTTTTACACGTGTCCTACAGGTTTTACACGTGTCCTGCAGGTTTTACATGTGTCCTGCAGGTTTAAAACGTGTGCTGTTGGTTTTACACGTGTCCTACAGGTTTTACACGTGTCCTGTTGGTTTTACATGTGTCCTACAGGTTTTACACCTGTCCTGCAGGTTTCACATTTGTCCTGCAGGTTTTACACGTGTCCTACAGGTTTTACACCTGTCCTGCAGGTTTTACATGTGTCCTGCAGGTTATACATGTGTCCTGGTGGTTTTACACATGTCCTGCAGGTTTTACACGTGTCCTGCAGGTTTTACACGTGTCCTGCAGGTTTTAAACGTGTCCTGTTGGTTTTACACGTGTCCTGTTGGTTTTACACGTGTCCTGTTGGTTTTACACGTGTCCTACAGGTTTTACACGTGTCCTACAGGTTTTAAACCTGTCCTGTTGGTTTTACACGTGTCCTGTTGGTTTTACACGTGTCCTACAGGTTTTACACGTGTCCTACAGGTTTTACACGTGTTCTGTTGGTTTTACACGTGTCCTACAGGTTTTACACGTGTCCTACAGGTGTTACACGTGTCCTGTTCGTTTTACACGTGTCCTACAGGTTTTACACCTGTCCTGCAGGTTTTACACGTGTCCTGTTGGTTTTACACGTGTCCTACAGGTTTTACACGTGTCCTACAGGTTTTACCCGTGTCTTACAGGTTTTACACGTGTCCTACAGGTGTTACACGTGTCCTGTTCGTTTTACACGTGTCCTACAGGTTTTACATGTGTCCTACAGGTTTTACACATGTCCTGTTCGTTTTACACGTGTCCTGTTGGTTTTACACGTGTCCTGTTGGTTTTACACGTGTCCTTATGATTTTACACGTGTCCTACTGGTTTTACACGTGTCCTACAGGTTTTACACGTGTCCTACAGGTTTTACACGTGTCTTACAGGTGTTACACGTGTCCTGTTCGTTTTACACGTGTCCTACAGGTTTTACACCTGTCCTGCAGGTTTTACATGTGTCCTGCAGGTTTTACACGTGTCCTACAGGTTTTACACGTGTCCTGCAGGTTTTACATGTGTCCTGTTGGTTTTACACGTGTGCTGTTGGTTTTACACGTGTCCTACAGGTTTTACACGTGTCCTGTTGGTTTTACACATGTCCTGTTGGTTTTACATGTGTCCTACAGGTTTTACACCTGTCCTGCAGGTTTTACATGTGTCCTGCAGGTTTTACACGTGTCCTACAGGTTTTACACGTGTCCTGCAGGTTTTACATGTGTCCTGCAGGTTTTACATGTGTCCTGTTGGTTTTACACGTGTCCTGCAGGTTTTACATGTGTCCTGTTGGTTTTACACGTGTCCCACAGGTTTTACACGTGTCCTGTTCGTTTTACACGTGTCCTACAGGTTTTAAACGTGTCCTGTTGGTTTTACACGTGTCCTGTTGGTTTTACACATGTCCTGCAGGTTTTACACGTGTCCTGCAGGTTTTAAACGTGTCCTACAGGTTTTACACGTGTCCTGTAGGTTTTACACATGTCCTGTTGGTTTTACACGTGTCCTGTTGATTTTACACGTGTCCCACAGGTTTTACACGTGTCCTGTTCGTTTTACACGTGTCCTACAGGTTTTACACGTGTCCTACAGTTTTTACACGTGTCCTGTTGGTGTACACGTGTCCTAAAGGTTTTACACGTGTCCTGTTGGTTTTACACGTGTCCTGATGGTTTTACACGTGTGCTGTTGGTTTTACACGTGTCCTGTTGGTTTTACACGTGTCCTACAGGTTGTACACGTGTCCTGTTGGTTTTACACGTGTCCTACAGGTTTTACACGTGTCCCATTGGTTTTACACGTGTGCTGTTGGTTTTACACGTTTCCCACAGGTTTTACACGTGTCCTACAGGTTTTACACGTGTCCTACAGGTTTTACACGTGTCCTACAGGTTTTACAGGTGTCCTGTTGGTTTTACACGTGTCCTACAGGTTTTACACGTGTCCTGTTGGTTTTAGACATGTCCTACAGGTTTTACACGTGTCCTACAGGTTTTACATGTGGCCTGCAGGTTTTACATGTGTCCTACAGGTTTTACACGTGTCCTGTTGGTTTTACACGTGTCTTACAGGTTTTAAATGTGTCCTGCAGGTTTTACACGTGTCCTACAGGTTTTACACGTGTCCTGCAGGTTTTACATCTGTCCTGCAAGTTTTACACGTGGCCTACAGGTTTTACACATGTCCTGCAGGTTTTACATGTGTCCTGCAGGTTTTACACGTTTCCTACAGGTTTTATACGTGTCCTGTTGGTTTTACACGTGTGCTGTTGGTTTTACACGTGTCCTGTTGGTTTTACACGTGTCCTACAGGTTTTATATGTGTCCTACAGGTTTTACACGTGTCCTGTTGGTTTTACACGTGTCCTACAGGTTTTACACGTGTCCTACAGGTTTTACACGTGTCCTACAGGTTTTACATGTGGCCTGCAGGTTTTACATGTGTCCTACAGGTTTTACACGTGTCCTGTTGGTTTTACACGTGTCCTACAGGTTTTACACCTGTCCTACAGGTTTTACACGTGTCCTACAGGTTTTACATGTGGCCTGCAGGTTTTACATGTGTCCTACAGGTTTTACACGTGTCCTGTTGGTTTTACACGTGTCCTACAGGTTTTACACGTGTCCTACAGGTTTTAAATGTGTCCTGCAGGTTTTACACGTGTCCTACAGGTTTTACACGTGTCCTGTTCGTTTGACACGTGTCCTACAGGTTTTACACATGTCCTGTTGGTTTTACACGTGTCCTACAGGTTTTACACCTGTCCTGCAGGTTTTACATTTGTCCTACAGGTTTTACACCTTTCCTGCAGGTTTTACACGTGTCTTACAGGTTTTACACGTGTCCTGCAGGTTTTACACGTGTCCTGCAGATTTTAGACGTGTCCTGCAGGTTTTACACGTGTCCTGCAGGTTTTACACGTGTCCTACAGGTTTTACATGTGTCCTGCTGGTTTTACACGTGTCCTACAGGTTTTACATGTGTCCTGCAGGTTTTACACGTTTCCCACAGGTTTTACACATGTCCAAAAGGTTTTACACGTGTCCTACAGGTTTTACACGTGTCCTACAGGTTTTACACGTGTCCTATAGGTTTTACACGTGTCCCACAGGTTTTACACGTGTCCCACAGGTTTTACACGTGTCCTACAGGTTTTACACGTGTCCTACAGGTTTTACACATGTCCTGTTGGTTTTACACGTGTCCTACAGGTTTTACACGTGTCCTACAGGTTGTACACGTGTCCTGTTGGTTTTACACGTGTCCTACAGGTTTTACACGTGTCCTGTTGGTTTTAGACGTGTGCTGTTGGTTTTACACATGTCCTACAGGTTTTACACGTGTCCTACAGGTTTTACACGTGTCCTACAGGTTTTACACCTGTCCTGCAGGTTTCACATGTGTCCTGCAGGTTTTACATGTGTCCTGCAGGTTTTACACGTGTCTTACAGGTTTTACACCTGTCCTATTGGTTTTACACGTGTCCTACAGGTTTTACACGTGTCCTACAGGTTGTACACGTGTCCTACAGGTTTTACATGTGTCCTGCAGGTTTTATACGTGTCCTAAAGGTTTTACACGTGTCCCACCGTTTTTACACGTGTCCCACAGGTTTTACACGTGTCCTGTTCGTTTTACATGTGTCCTACAGGTTTTACACGTGTCCTGCAGGTTTTACACGTGTCTTACAGGTTTTACACGTGTCCTGCAGGTTTTACACGTGTCCTGCAGATTTTAGACGTGTCCTGCAGGTTTTACACGTGTCCTGCAGGTTTTACACGTGTCCTGCAGGTTTTACACGTGTCCTACAGGTTTTACATGTGTCCTGCTGGTTTTACACGTGTCCTACAGGTTTTACATGTGTCCTGCAGGTTTTACACGTGTCCTGCAGGTTTTACACGTGTCCTGCAGGTTTTACACGTGTCCCACTGGTTTTACATGTGTCCTGCTGGTTTTACACGTGTCCTACAGGTTTTACACGTGTCCTACAGGTTTTACATGTGTCCTGCAGGTTTTACACGTGTCCCACAGGTTTTACACATGTCCAAAAGGTTTTACACGTGTCCTAAAGGTTTTACACGTCCTACAGGTTTTACATGTGTCCTGTTGGTTTAACACATGTCCCACTGGTTTTACACGTGTCCTGTTGGTTTTACACGTGTCCTGTTGGTTTCACATGTGTCCTACAGGTTTTACACGTGTCCCACAGGTTTTACACGTGTCCTGTTCGTTTTACACGTGTTCTACAGGTTTTACACGTGTCCTGCAGGTTTTACACGTGTCCTGCAGGTTTTACATGTGTCCTGCAGGTTTTATACTTGTCCCACAGGTTTTATACGTGTCCTGTTCGTTTTACACGTGTCCTACAGGTTTTACACGTGTCCTACAGGTTGTACACGTGTCCTATAGGTTTTACACGTGTCCTGCAGGTTTTACACGTGTCCTGCAGGTTTTACACGTGTCCTACAGGTTTTAATGTGTCCTGCAGGTTTTACATGTGTCCTGCAGGTTTTACACGTGTCCCACAGGTTTTACACGTGTCCTGTTGGTTTTACACGTGTGCTGTTGGTTTTACACGTGTCCTACAGGTTTTACACGTGTCCTACAGGTTTTACACATGTCCTGTTGGTTTTACACGTGTCCTACAGGTTTTACACGTGTCCTAGAGGTTGTACACGTGTCCTGTTGGTTTTACACGTGTCCTACAGGTTTTACACGTGTCCTGTTGGTTTTAGACGTGTGCTGTTGGTTTTACACGTGTCCTACAGGTTTTACACCTGTCCTGCAGGTTTCACATGTGTCCTGCAGGTTTTACATGTGTCCTGCAGGTTTTACACGTGTCTTACAGGTTTTACACCTGTCCTGTTGGTTTCACACGTGTCCTAAAGGTTTTACACGTCCTACAGGTTTTACATGTGTCCTGTTGGTTTTACACATGTCCCACTGGTTTTACACGTGTCCTGTTGGTTTTACACGTGTCCTGTTGGTTTTACATGTGTCCTGCAGGTTTTACATGTGTCCTGCAGGTTTCACATGTGTCCTACAGGTTTTACATGTGTCCTGCAGGTTTTATACGTGTCCCACAGGTTTTATACGTGTCCTGTTCGTTTTACACGTGTCCTGCAGGTTTTACACGTGTCCTGCAGGTTTTACACGTGTCCTACAGGTTTTACATGTGTCCTGCTGGTTTTACACGTGTCCTACAGGTTTTACACGTGTCCTACAGGTTTTACATGTGTCCTGCAGGTTTTACACGTGTCCCACAGGTTTTACACATGTCCAAAAGGTTTTACACGTGTCCTAAAGGTTTTACACGTCCTACAGGTTTTACATGTGTCCTGTTGGTTTAACACATGTCCCACTGGTTTTACACGTGTCCTGTTGGTTTTACACGTGTCCTGTTGGTTTTACATGTGTCCTGCAGGTTTTACATGTGTCCTGCAGGTTTCACATGTGTCCTACAGGTTTTACACGTGTCCCACAGGTTTTACACGTGTCCTGTTCGTTTTACACGTGTTCTACAGGTTTTACACGTGTCCTGCAGGTTTTACACGTGTCCTGCAGGTTTTACATGTGTCCTGCAGGTTTTATACTTGTCCCACAGGTTTTATACGTGTCCTGTTCGTTTTACACGTGTCCTACAGGTTTTACACGTGTCCTACAGGTTTTACACATGTCCTGCAGGTTTTACATGTGTCCTGCAGGTTTTACACGTTTCCTACAGGTTTTATACGTGTCCTGTTGGTTTTACACGTGTGCTGTTGGTTTTACACGTGTCCTGTTGGTTTTACACGTGTCCTACAGGTTTTATATGTGTCCTACAGGTTTTACACGTGTCCTGTTGGTTTTACACGTGTCCTACAGGTTTTACACGTGTCCTACAGGTTTTACACGTGTCCTACAGGTTTTACATGTGGCCTGCAGGTTTTACATGTGTCCTACAGGTTTTACACGTGTCCTGTTGGTTTTACACGTGTCCTACAGGTTTTACACCTGTCCTACAGGTTTTACACGTGTCCTACAGGTTTTACATGTGGCCTGCAGGTTTTACATGTGTCCTACAGGTTTTACACGTGTCCTGTTGGTTTTACACGTGTCCTACAGGTTTTACACGTGTCCTACAGGTTTTAAATGTGTCCTGCAGGTTTTACACGTGTCCTACAGGTTTTACACGTGTCCTGTTCGTTTGACACGTGTCCTACAGGTTTTACACATGTCCTGTTGGTTTTACACGTGTCCTACAGGTTTTACACCTGTCCTGCAGGTTTTACATTTGTCCTACAGGTTTTACACCTTTCCTGCAGGTTTTACACGTGTCTTACAGGTTTTACACGTGTCCTGCAGGTTTTACACGTGTCCTGCAGATTTTAGACGTGTCCTGCAGGTTTTACACGTGTCCTGCAGGTTTTACACGTGTCCTACAGGTTTTACATGTGTCCTGCTGGTTTTACACGTGTCCTACAGGTTTTACATGTGTCCTGCAGGTTTTACACGTTTCCCACAGGTTTTACACATGTCCAAAAGGTTTTACACGTGTCCTACAGGTTTTACACGTGTCCTACAGGTTTTACACGTGTCCTATAGGTTTTACACGTGTCCCACAGGTTTTACACGTGTCCCACAGGTTTTACACGTGTCCTACAGGTTTTACACGTGTCCTACAGGTTTTACACATGTCCTGTTGGTTTTACACGTGTCCTACAGGTTTTACACGTGTCCTACAGGTTGTACACGTGTCCTGTTGGTTTTACACGTGTCCTACAGGTTTTACACGTGTCCTGTTGGTTTTAGACGTGTGCTGTTGGTTTTACACATGTCCTACAGGTTTTACACGTGTCCTACAGGTTTTACACGTGTCCTACAGGTTTTACACCTGTCCTGCAGGTTTCACATGTGTCCTGCAGGTTTTACATGTGTCCTGCAGGTTTTACACGTGTCTTACAGGTTTTACACCTGTCCTATTGGTTTTACACGTGTCCTACAGGTTTTACACGTGTCCTACAGGTTGTACACGTGTCCTACAGGTTTTACATGTGTCCTGCAGGTTTTATACGTGTCCTAAAGGTTTTACACGTGTCCCACCGTTTTTACACGTGTCCCACAGGTTTTACACGTGTCCTGTTCGTTTTACATGTGTCCTACAGGTTTTACACGTGTCCTGCAGGTTTTACACGTGTCTTACAGGTTTTACACGTGTCCTGCAGGTTTTACACGTGTCCTGCAGATTTTAGACGTGTCCTGCAGGTTTTACACGTGTCCTGCAGGTTTTACACGTGTCCTGCAGGTTTTACACGTGTCCTACAGGTTTTACATGTGTCCTGCTGGTTTTACACGTGTCCTACAGGTTTTACATGTGTCCTGCAGGTTTTACACGTGTCCTGCAGGTTTTACACGTGTCCTGCAGGTTTTACACGTGTCCTACAGGTTTTACATGTGTCCTGCTGGTTTTACACGTGTCCTACAGGTTTTACACGTGTCCTACAGGTTTTACATGTGTCCTGCAGGTTTTACACGTGTCCCACAGGTTTTACACATGTCCAAAAGGTTTTACACGTGTCCTAAAGGTTTTACACGTCCTACAGGTTTTACATGTGTCCTGTTGGTTTAACACATGTCCCACTCGTTTTACACGTGTCCTGTTGGTTTTACACGTGTCCTGTTGGTTTCACATGTGTCCTACAGGTTTTACACGTGTCCCACAGGTTTTACACGTGTCCTGTTCGTTTTACACGTGTTCTACAGGTTTTACACGTGTCCTGCAGGTTTTACACGTGTCCTGCAGGTTTTACATGTGTCCTGCAGGTTTTATACTTGTCCCACAGGTTTTATACGTGTCCTGTTCGTTTTACACGTGTCCTACAGGTTTTACACGTGTCCTACAGGTTGTACACGTGTCCTATAGGTTTTACACGTGTCCTGTAGGTTTTACACGTGTCCTGCAGGTTTTACACGTGTCCTACAGGTTTTACATGTGTCCTGCAGGTTTTACATGTGTCCTGCAGGTTTTACACGTGTCCCACAGGTTTTACACGTGTCCTGTTGGTTTTACACGTGTGCTGTTGGTTTTACACGTGTCCTACAGGTTTTACACGTGTCCTACAGGTTTTACACATGTCCTGTTGGTTTTACACGTGTCCTACAGGTTTTACACGTGTCCTAGAGGTTGTACACGTGTCCTGTTGGTTTTACACGTGTCCTACAGGTTTTACACGTGTCCTGTTGGTTTTAGACGTGTGCTGTTGGTTTTACACGTGTCCTACAGGTTTTACACCTGTCCTGCAGGTTTCACATGTGTCCTGCAGGTTTTACATGTGTCCTGCAGGTTTTACACGTGTCTTACAGGTTTTACACCTGTCCTGTTGGTTTCACACGTGTCCTAAAGGTTTTACACGTCCTACAGGTTTTACATGTGTCCTGTTGGTTTTACACATGTCCCACTGGTTTTACACGTGTCCTGTTGGTTTTACACGTGTCCTGTTGGTTTTACATGTGTCCTGCAGGTTTTACATGTGTCCTGCAGGTTTCACATGTGTCCTACAGGTTTTACATGTGTCCTGCAGGTTTTATACGTGTCCCACAGGTTTTATACGTGTCCTGTTCGTTTTACACGTGTCCTGCAGGTTTTACACGTGTCCTGCAGGTTTTACACGTGTCCTACAGGTTTTACATGTGTCCTGCTGGTTTTACACGTGTCCTACAGGTTTTACACGTGTCCTACAGGTTTTACATGTGTCCTGCAGGTTTTACACGTGTCCCACAGGTTTTACACATGTCCAAAAGGTTTTACACGTGTCCTAAAGGTTTTACACGTCCTACAGGTTTTACATGTGTCCTGTTGGTTTAACACATGTCCCACTGGTTTTACACGTGTCCTGTTGGTTTTACACGTGTCCTGTTGGTTTTACATGTGTCCTGCAGGTTTTACATGTGTCCTGCAGGTTTCACATGTGTCCTACAGGTTTTACACGTGTCCCACAGGTTTTACACGTGTCCTGTTCGTTTTACACGTGTTCTACAGGTTTTACACGTGTCCTGCAGGTTTTACACGTGTCCTGCAGGTTTTACATGTGTCCTGCAGGTTTTATACTTGTCCCACAGGTTTTATACGTGTCCTGTTCGTTTTACACGTGTCCTACAGGTTTTACACGTGTCCTACAGGTTTTACACATGTCCTATTGGTTTTACACGTGTCCTACAGGTTTTACACGTGTCCTACAGGTTGTACACGTGTCCTATAGGTTTTACATGTGTCCTGTTGGTTTTACACGTGTCCTGCAGGTTTTACATGTGTCCTGCAGGTTTTACACGTGTCCCACAGGTTTTACACGTGTTCTGTTGGTTTTACACGTGTGCTGTTGGTTTTACACGTGTCCTACAGGTTTTACACGTGTCCTACAGGTTTTACACATGTCCTGTTGGTTTTACACGTGTCCTACAGGTTTTACACGTGTCCTAGAGGTTGTACACGTGTCCTGTTGGTTTTACACGTGTCCTACAGGTTTTACACGTGTCCTGTTGGTTTTAGACGTGTGCTGTTGGTTTTACACGTGTCCTACAGGTTTTACACCTGTCCTGCAGGTTTCACATGTGTCCTGCAGGTTTTACATGTGTCCTGCAGGTTTTACACGTGTCTTACAGGTTTTACACCTGTCCTGTTGGTTTCACACGTGTCCTAAAGGTTTTACACGTCCTACAGGTTTTACATGTGTCCTGTTGGTTTTACACATGTCCCACTGGTTTTACACGTGTCCTGTTGGTTTTACACGTGTCCTGTTGGTTTTACATGTGTCCTGCAGGTTTTACATGTGTCCTGCAGGTTTCACATGTGTCCTACAGGTTTTACATGTGTCCTGCAGGTTTTATACGTGTCCCACAGGTTTTATACGTGTCCTGTTCGTTTTACACGTGTCCTACAGGTTTTACACGTGTCCTGCAGATTTTAGACGTGTCCTGCAGGTTTTACACGTGTCCTGCAGGTTTTACACGTGTCCTGCAGGTTTTACACGTGTCCTGCTGGTTTTACACGTGTCCTACAGGTTTTACATGTGTCCTGCTGGTTTTACACGTGTCCTACAGGTTTTACACGTGTCCTGCAGGTTTTACACGTGTCCTGCAGGTTTTACATGTGTCCTGCAGGTTTTACACGTGTCCCACAGGTTTTACACATGTCCAAAAGGTTTTACACGTGTCCTACAGGTTTTACACGTGTCCTACAGGTTTTACACGTGTCCTATAGGTTTTACACGTGTCCCACAGGTTTTACACGTGTCCCACAGGTTTTACACGTGTCCTACAGGTTTTACACGTGTCCTACAGGTTTTACACATGTCCTGTTGGTTTTACACGTGTCCTACAGGTTTTACACGTGTCCTACAGGTTGTACACGTGTCCTGTTGGTTTTACACGTGTCCTACAGGTTTTACACGTGTCCTGTTGGTTTTAGACGTGTGCTGTTGGTTTTACACGTGTCCTGCAGGTTTTACATGTGTCCTGCAGGTTTTATACGTGTCCTGAAGGTTTTACACGTGTCCCACCGTTTTTACACGTGTCCCACAGGTTTTACACGTGTCCTGTTCGTTTTACATGTGTCCTACAGGTTTTACACGTGTCCTACAGGTTTTACACGTGTCCTACAGGTTTTACACCTGTCCTGCAGGTTTCACATGTGTCCTAAAGGTTTTACACGTCCTACAGGTTTTACATGTGTCCTGTTGGTTTTACACATGTCCCACTGGTTTTACACGTGTCCTGTTGGTTTTACACGTGTCCTGTTGGTTTTACATGTGTCCTGCAGGTTTTACACGTGTCCCACAGGTTTTACACGTGTCCTGTTCGTTTTACACGTGTTCTACAGGTTTTGCACGTGTCCTACAGGTTTTACACGTGTCCTGCAGGTTTTAGACTTGTCCTGCAGGTTTTACACGTGTCCTGCAGGTTTTACATGTGTCCTGCAGGTTTTACACGTGTCCTGTTGGTGTACACGTGTCCTAAAGGTTTTACACGTGTCCTGTTGGTTTTACACGTGTCCTGTTGGTTTTACACGTGTGCTGTTGGTTTTACACGTGTCCTGTTGGTTTTACACGTGTCCTACAGGTTGTACACGTGTCCTGTTGGTTTTACACGTGTCCTACAGGTTTTACACGTGTCCCATTGGTTTTACACGTGTGCTGTTGGTTTTACACGTTTCCCACAGGTTTTACACGTGTCCTACAGGTTTTACACGTGTCCTACAGGTTTTACACGTGTCCTACAGGTTTTACAGGTGTCCTGTTGGTTTTACACGTGTCCTACAGGTTTTACACGTGTCCTGTTGGTTTTAGACATGTCCTACAGGTTTTACACGTGTCCTGTTGGTTTTACACGTGTCTTACAGGTTTTAAATGTGTCCTGCAGGTTTTACACGTGTCCTACAGGTTTTACACGTGTCCTGCAGGTTTTACATCTGTCCTGCAAGTTTTACACGTGGCCTACAGGTTTTACACATGTCCTGCAGGTTTTACATGTGTCCTGCAGGTTTTACACTTTTCCTACAGGTTTTATTCGTGTCCTGTTGGTTTTACACGTGTGCTGTTGGTTTTACACGTGTCCTGTTGGTTTTACACGTGTCCTACAGGTTTTATATGTGTCCTACAGGTTTTACACGTGTCCTGTTGGTTTTACACGTGTCCTACAGGTTTTACACGTGTCCTACAGGTTTTACACGTGTCCTGTTGGTTTTAGACATGTCCTACAGGTTTTACACGTGTCCTACAGGTTTTACATGTGGCCTGCAGGTTTTACATGTGTCCTACAGGTTTTACACGTGTCCTGTTGGTTTTACACGTGTCTTACAGGTTTTAAATGTGTCCTGCAGGTTTTACACGTGTCCTACAGGTTTTACACGTGTCCTGTTCGTTTGACACGTGTCCTACAGGTTTTACACATGTCCTGTTGGTTTTACACGTGTCCTACAGGTTTTACACCTGTCCTGCAGGTTTTACATTTGTCCTACAGGTTTTACACCTTTCCTGCAGGTTTTACACGTGTCTTACAGGTTTTACACGTGTCCTGCAGGTTTTACACGTGTCCTGCAGATTTTAGACGTGTCCTGCAGGTTTTACACGTGTCCTGCAGGTTTTACACGTGTCCTACAGGTTTTACATGTGTCCTGCTGGTTTTACACGTGTCCTACAGGTTTTACATGTGTCCTGCAGGTTTTACACGTTTCCCACAGGTTTTACACATGTCCAAAAGGTTTTACACGTGTCCTACAGGTTTTACACGTGTCCTACAGGTTGTACACGTGTCCTGTTGGTTTTACACGTGTCCTACAGGTTTTACACGTGTCCTGTTGGTTTTACACGTGTGCTGTTGGTTTTACACATGTCCTACAGGTTTTACACGTGTCCTACAGGTTTTACACGTGTCCTACAGGTTTTACACCTGTCCTGCAGGTTTCACATGTGTCCTGCAGGTTTTACATGTGTCCTGCAGGTTTTACACGTGTCTTACAGGTTTTACACCTGTCCTATTGGTTTTACACGTGTCCTACAGGTTTTACACGTGTCCTACAGGTTGTACACGTGTCCTACAGGTTTTACATGTGTCCTGCAGGTTTTATACGTGTCCTAAAGGTTTTACACGTGTCCCACCGTTTTTACACGTGTCCCACAGGTTTTACACGTGTCCTGTTCGTTTTACATGTGTCCTACAGGTTTTACACGTGTCCTGCAGGTTTTACACGTGTCTTACAGGTTTTACACGTGTCCTGCAGGTTTTACACGTGTCCTGCAGATTTTAGACGTGTCCTGCAGGTTTTACACGTGTCCTACAGGTTTTACACGTGTCCTGCTGGTTTTACACGTGTCCTACAGGTTTTACATGTGTCCTGCAGGTTTTACACGTGTCCTGCAGGTTTTACACGTGTCCTGCAGGTTTTACACGTGTCCTACAGGTTTTACATGTGTCCTGCTGGTTTTACACGTGTCCTACAGGTTTTACACGTGTCCTACAGGTTTTACATGTGTCCAAAAGGTTTTACACGTGTCCCACAGGTTTTACACATGTCCAAAAGGTTTTACACGTGTCCTAAAGGTTTTACACGTCCTACAGGTTTTACATGTGTCCTGTTGGTTTAACACATGTCCCACTGGTTTTACACGTGTCCTGTTGGTTTTACACGTGTCCTGTTGGTTTTACATGTGTCCTGCAGGTTTTACATGTGTCCTGCAGGTTTCACATGTGTCCTACAGGTTTTACACGTGTCCCACAGGTTTTACACGTGTCCTGTTCGTTTTACACGTGTTCTACAGGTTTTACACGTGTCCTGCAGGTTTTACACGTGTCCTGCAGGTTTTACATGTGTCCTGCAGGTTTTATACTTGTCCCACAGGTTTTATACGTGTCCTGTTCGTTTTACACGTGTCCTACAGGTTTTACACGTGTCCTACAGGTTGTACACGTGTCCTATAGGTTTTACATGTGTCCTGTTGGTTTTACACGTGTCCTGCAGGTTTTACATGTGTCCTGCAGGTTTTACACGTGTCCCACAGGTTTTACACGTGTCCTGTTGGTTTTACACGTGTGCTGTTGGTTTTACACGTGTCCTACAGGTTTTACACGTGTCCTACAGGTTTTACACATGTCCTGTTGGTTTTACACGTGTCCTACAGGTTTTACACGTGTCCTAGAGGTTGTACACGTGTCCTGTTGGTTTTACACGTGTCCTACAGGTTGTACACGTGTCCTATAGGTTTTACATGTGTCCTGTTGGTTTTACACGTGTCCTGCAGGTTTTACATGTGTCCTGCAGGTTTTACACGTGTCCCACAGGTTTTACACGTGTCCTGTTGGTTTTACACGTGTGCTGTTGGTTTTACACGTGTCCTACAGGTTTTACACGTGTCCTACAGGTTTTACACATGTCCTGTTGGTTTTACACGTGTCCTACAGGTTTTACACGTGTCCTAGAGGTTGTACACGTGTCCTGTTGGTTTTACACGTGTCCTACAGGTTTTACACGTGTCCTGTTGGTTTTAGACGTGTGCTGTTGGTTTTACACGTGTCCTACAGGTTTTACACCTGTCCTGCAGGTTTCACATGTGTCCTGCAGGTTTTACATGTGTCCTGCAGGTTTTACACGTGTCTTACAGGTTTTACACCTGTCCTGCAGGTTTCACATGTGTCCTGCAGGTTTTACATGTGTCCTGCAGGTTTTATACGTGTCCCACAGGTTTTATACGTGTCCTGTTCGTTTTACACGTGTCCTACAGGTTTTACACGTGTCCTGCAGATTTTAGACGTGTCCTGCAGGTTTTACACGTGTCCTGCAGGTTTTACACGTGTCCTGCTGGTTTTACACGTGTCCTACAGGTTTTACATGTGTCCTGCTGGTTTTACACGTGTCCTACAGGTTTTACACGTGTCCTGCAGGTTTTACATGTGTCCTGCAGGTTTTACACGTGTCCCACAGGTTTTACACATGTCCAAAAGGTTTTATACGTGTCCTACAGGTTTTACACGTGTCCTACAGGTTTTACACGTGTCCTATAGGTTTTACACGTGTCCCACAGGTTTTACACGTGTCCCACAGGTTTTACACGTGTCCTACAGGTTTTACACGTGTCCTACAGGTTGTACACGTGTCCTGTTGGTTTTACACGTGTCCTACAGGTTTTACACGTGTCCTGTTGGTTTTAGACGTGTGCTGTTGGTTTTACACGTGTCCTGCAGGTTTTACATGTGTCCTGCAGGTTTTATACGTGTCCTGAAGGTTTTACACGTGTCCCACCGTTTTTACACGTGTCCCACAGGTTTTACACGTGTCCTGTTCGTTTTACATGTGTCCTACAGGTTTTACACGTGTCCTACAGGTTTTACACGTGTCCTACAGGTTTTACACCTGTCCTGCAGGTTTCACATGTGTCCTGCAGGTTTTACATGTGTCCTGCAGGTTTTACACGTGTCTTACAGGTTTTACACCTGTCCTGTTGGTTTCACACGTGTCCTAAAGGTTTTACACGTCCTACAGGTTTTACATGTGTCCTGTTGGTTTTACACATGTCCCACTGGTTTTACACGTGTCCTGTTGGTTTTACACGTGTCCTGTTGGTTTTACATGTGTCCTGCAGGTTTTACACGTGTCCCACAGGTTTTACACGTGTCCTGTTCGTTTTACACGTGTCCTACAGGTTTTACACGTGTCCTACAGGTTTTACACGTGTCCTGTTGGTTTTACACGTGTCCTGCAGGTTTTACACGTGTCCTACAGGTTTTACAGGTGTCCTACAGGTTTTACACGTGTCCTACAGGTTTTACACATGTCCTATTGGTTTTACACGTGTCCTACAGGTTTTACACGTGTCCTACAGGTTGTACACGTGTCCTATAGGTTTTACATGTGTCCTGTTGGTTTTACACGTGTCCTGCAGGTTTTACATGTGTCCTGCAGGTTTTACACGTGTCCCACAGGTTTTACACGTGTCCTGTTGGTTTTACACGTGTGCTGTTGGTTTTACACGTGTCCTACAGGTTTTACACGTGTCCTACAGGTTTTACACATGTCCTGTTGGTTTTACACGTGTCCTACAGGTTTTACACGTGTCCTAGAGGTTGTACACGTGTCCTGTTGGTTTTACACGTGTCCTACAGGTTTTACACGTGTCCTGTTGGTTTTAGACGTGTGCTGTTGGTTTTACACGTGTCCTACAGGTTTTACACCTGTCCTGCAGGTTTCACATGTGTCCTGCAGGTTTTACATGTGTCCTACAGGTTTTACACGTGTCTTACAGGTTTTACACCTGTCCTGTTGGTTTCACACGTGTCCTAAAGGTTTTACACGTCCTACAGGTTTTACATGTGTCCTGTTGGTTTTACACATGTCCCACTGGTTTTACACGTGTCCTGTTGGTTTTACACGTGTCCTGTTGGTTTTACATGTGTCCTGCAGGTTTTACATGTGTCCTGCAGGTTTCACATGTGTCCTACAGGTTTTACATGTGTCCTGCAGGTTTTATACGTGTCCCACAGGTTTTATACGTGTCCTGTTCGTTTTACACGTGTCCTACAGGTTTTACACGTGTCCTGCAGATTTTAGACGTGTCCTGCAGGTTTTACACGTGTCCTGCAGGTTTTACACGTGTCCTGCTGGTTTTACACGTGTCCTACAGGTTTTACATGTGTCCTGCTGGTTTTACACGTGTCCTACAGGTTTTACACGTGTCCTGCAGGTTTTACATGTGTCCTGCAGGTTTTACACGTGTCCCACAGGTTTTACACATGTCCAAAAGGTTTTACACGTGTCCTACAGGTTTTACACGTGTCCTACAGGTTTTACACGTGTCCTATAGGTTTTACACGTGTCCCACAGGTTTTACACGTGTCCCACAGGTTTTACACGTGTCCTACAGGTTTTACACGTGTCCTACAGGTTGTACACGTGTCCTGTTGGTTTTACACGTGTCCTACAGGTTTTACACGTGTCCTACAGGTTTTACACCTGTCCTGCAGGTTTCACATGTGTCCTGCAGGTTTTACATGTGTCCTGCAGGTTTTACACGTGTCTTACAGGTTTTACACCTGTCCTGTTGGTTTCACACGTGTCCTAAAGGTTTTACACGTCCTACAGGTTTTACATGTGTCCTGTTGGTTTTACACATGTCCCACTGGTTTTACACGTGTCCTGTTGGTTTTACACGTGTCCTGTTGGTTTTACATGTGTCCTGCAGGTTTTACACGTGTCCCACAGGTTTTACACGTGTCCTGTTCGTTTTACACGTGTTCTACAGGTTTTGCACGTGTCCTACAGGTTTTACACGTGTCCTGCAGGTTTTAGACTTGTCCTGCAGGTTTTACACGTGTCCTGCAGGTTTTACATGTGTCCTGCAGGTTTCACATGTGTCCTACAGGTTTTACACGTGTCCCACAGGTTTTACACGTGTCCTGTTCGTTTTACACGTGTTCTACAGGTTTTACACGTGTCCTGCAGGTTTTACACGTGTCCTGCAGGTTTTACATGTGTCCTGCAGGTTTTATACTTGTCCCACAGGTTTTATACGTGTCCTGTTCGTTTTACACGTGTCCTACAGGTTTTACACGTGTCCTACAGGTTTTACACGTGTCCTGTTGGTTTTACACGTGTCATGCAGGTTTTACACGTGTCCTACAGGTTTTACAGGTGTCCTACAGGTTTTACACGTGTCCTACAGGTTTTACACATGTCCTATTGGTTTTACACGTGTCCTACAGGTTTTACACGTGTCCTACAGGTTGTACACGTGTCCTATAGGTTTTACATGTGTCCTGTTGGTTTTACACGTGTCCTGCAGGTTTTACATGTGTCCTGCAGGTTTTACACGTGTCCCACAGGTTTTACACGTGTCCTGTTGGTTTTACACGTGTGCTGTTGGTTTTACACGTGTCCTACAGGTTTTACACGTGTCCTACAGGTTTTACACATGTCCTGTTGGTTTTACACGTGTCCTACAGGTTTTACACGTGTCCTAGAGGTTGTACACGTGTCCTGTTGGTTTTACACGTGTCCTACAGGTTTTACACGTGTCCTGTTGGTTTTAGACGTGTGCTGTTGGTTTTACACGTGTCCTACAGGTTTTACACCTGTCCTGCAGGTTTCACATGTGTCCTGCAGGTTTTACATGTGTCCTGCAGGTTTTACACGTGTCTTACAGGTTTTACACCTGTCCTGTTGGTTTCACACGTGTCCTAAAGGTTTTACACGTCCTACAGGTTTTACATGTGTCCTGTTGGTTTTACACATGTCCCACTGGTTTTACACGTGTCCTGTTGGTTTTACACGTGTCCTGTTGGTTTTACATGTGTCCTGCAGGTTTTACATGTGTCCTGCAGGTTTCACATGTGTCCTACAGGTTTTACATGTGTCCTGCAGGTTTTATACGTGTCCCACAGGTTTCATACGTGTCCTGTTCGTTTTACACGTGTCCTACAGGTTTTACACGTGTCCTGCAGATTTTAGACGTGTCCTGCAGGTTTTACACGTGTCCTGCAGGTTTTACACGTGTCCTGCAGGTTTTACACGTGTCCTGCTGGTTTTACACGTGTCCTACAGGTTTTACATGTGTCCTGCTGGTTTTACACGTGTCCTACAGGTTTTACACGTGTCCTGCAGGTTTTACATGTGTCCTGCAGGTTTTACACGTGTCCCACAGGTTTTACACATGTCCAAAAGGTTTTACACGTGTCCTACAGGTTTTACACGTGTCCTACAGGTTTTACACGTGTCCTATAGGTTTTACACGTGTCCCACAGGTTTTACACGTGTCCCACAGGTTTTACACGTGTCCTACAGGTTTTACACGTGTCCTACAGGTTGTACACGTGTCCTGTTGGTTTTACACGTGTCCTACAGGTTTTACACGTGTCCTGTTGGTTTTAGACGTGTGCTGTTGGTTTTACACGTGTCCTGCAGGTTTTACATGTGTCCTGCAGGTTTTATACGTGTCCTGAAGGTTTTACACGTGTCCCACCGTTTTTACACGTGTCCCACAGGTTTTACACGTGTCCTGTTCGTTTTACATGTGTCCTACAGGTTTTACACGTGTCCTACAGGTTTTACACGTGTCCTACAGGTTTTACACCTGTCCTGCAGGTTTCACATGTGTCCTGCAGGTTTTACATGTGTCCTGCAGGTTTTACACGTGTCTTACAGGTTTTACACCTGTCCTGTTGGTTTCACACGTGTCCTAAAGGTTTTACACGTCCTACAGGTTTTACATGTGTCCTGTTGGTTTTACACATGTCCCACTGGTTTTACACGTGTCCTGTTGGTTTTACACGTGTCCTGTTGGTTTTACATGTGTCCTGCAGGTTTTACACGTGTCCCACAGGTTTTACACGTGTCCTGTTCGTTTTACACGTGTTCTACAGGTTTTGCACGTGTCCTACAGGTTTTACACGTGTCCTGCAGGTTTTAGACTTGTCCTGCAGGTTTTACACGTGTCCTGCAGGTTTTACATGTGTCCTGCAGGTTTCACATGTGTCCTACAGGTTTTACACGTGTCCCACAGGTTTTACACGTGTCCTGTTCGTTTTACACGTGTTCTACAGGTTTTACACGTGTCCTGCAGGTTTTACACGTGTCCTGCAGGTTTTACATGTGTCCTGCAGGTTTTACACGTGTGCTGTTGGTTTTACACGTGTCCTACAGGTTTTACAGGTGTCCTACAGGTTTTACACGTGTCCTACAGGTTTTACACATGTCCTATTGGTTTTACACGTGTCCTACAGGTTTTACACGTGTCCTACAGGTTGTACACGTGTCCTATAGGTTTTACATGTGTCCTGTTGGTTTTACACGTGTCCTGCAGGTTTTACATGTGTCCTGCAGGTTTTACACGTGTCCCACAGGTTTTACACGTGTCCTGTTGGTTTTACACGTGTGCTGTTGGTTTTACACGTGTCCTACAGGTTTTACACGTGTCCTACAGGTTTTACACATGTCCTGTTGGTTTTACACGTGTCCTACAGGTTTTACACGTGTCCTAGCGGTTGTACACGTGTCCTGTTGGTTTTACACGTGTCCTACAGGTTTTACACGTGTCCTGTTGGTTTTAGACGTGTGCTGTTGGTTTTACACGTGTCCTACAGGTTTTACACCTGTCCTGCAGGTTTCACATGTGTCCTGCAGGTTTTACATGTGTCCTGCAGGTTTTACATGTGTCTTACAGGTTTTACACCTGTCCTGTTGGTTTCACACGTGTCCTAAAGGTTTTACACGTCCTACAGGTTTTACATGTGTCCTGTTGGTTTTACACATGTCCCACTGGTTTTACACGTGTCCTGTTGGTTTTACACGTGTCCTGTTGGTTTTACATGTGTCCTGCAGGTTTTACATGTGTCCTGCAGGTTTCACATGTGTCCTACAGGTTTTACATGTGTCCTGCAGGTTTTATACGTGTCCCACAGGTTTTATACGTGTCCTGTTCGTTTTACACGTGTCCTACAGGTTTTACACGTGTCCTGCAGATTTTAGACGTGTCCTGCAGGTTTTACACGTGTCCTGCAGGTTTTACACGTGTCCAAAAGGTTTTACACGTGTCCTACAGGTTTTACACGTGTCCTACAGGTTTTACACGTGTCCTATAGGTTTTACACGTGTCCCACAGGTTTTACACGTGTCCCACAGGTTTTACACGTGTCCTACAGGTTTTACACGTGTCCTACAGGTTTTACACATGTCCTGTTGGTTTTACACGTGTCCTACAGGTTTTACACGTGTCCTACAGGTTGTACACGTGTCCTGTTGGTTTTACACGTGTCCTACAGGTTTTACACGTGTCCTGTTGGTTTTAGACGTGTGCTGTTGGTTTTACACGTGTCCTGCAGGTTTTACATGTGTCCTGCAGGTTTTATACGTGTCCTGAAGGTTTTACACGTGTCCCACCGTTTTTACACGTGTCCCACAGGTTTTACACGTGTCCTGTTCGTTTTACATGTGTCCTACAGGTTTTACACGTGTCCTACAGGTTTTACACGTGTCCTACAGGTTTTACACCTGTCCTGCAGGTTTCACGTGTCCTGCAGGTTTTACATGTGTCCTGCAGGTTTTACACGTGTCTTACAGGTTTTACACCTGTCCTGTTGGTTTCACACGTGTCCTAAAGGTTTTACACGTCCTACAGGTTTTACATGTGTCCTGTTGGTTTTACACATGTCCCACTGGTTTTACACGTGTCCTGTTGGTTTTACACGTGTCCTGTTGGTTTTACATGTGTCCTGCAGGTTTTACACGTGTCCCACAGGTTTTACACGTGTCCTGTTCGTTTTACACGTGTTCTACAGGTTTTGCACGTGTCCTACAGGTTTTACACGTGTCCTGCAGGTTTTAGACTTGTCCTGCAGGTTTTACACGTGTCCTGCAGGTTTTACATGTGTCCTGCAGGTTTTATACCTGTCCCACAGGTTTTATACGTGTCCTGTTCGTTTTACACGTGTCCTACAGGTTTTACACGTGTCCTACAGGTTTTACACGTGTCCTGTTGGTTTTACACGTGTCCTGTTGGTTTTACACGTGTCCTACAGGTTTTACACGTGTCCTGCAGGTTTTACACGTGTCCTGCAGATTTTAGACGTGTCCTGCAGGTTTTACACGTGTCCTGCAGGTTTTACACGTGTCCTACAGGTTTTACATGTGTCCTGCTGGTTTTACACGTGTCCTACAGGTTTTACACGTGTCCTGCAGGTTTTACATGTGTCCTGCAGGTTTTACACGTGTCCCACAGGTTTTACACGTGTCCCACAGGTTTTACACATGTCCAAAACGTTTTACACGTGTCCTACAGGTTTTACACGTGTCCTACAGGTTTTACACGTGTCCTATAGGTTTTACACGTGTCCCACAGGTTTTACACGTGTCCCACAGGTTTTACACGTGTCATGTTGGTTTTACACGTGTGCTGTTGGTTTTACACGTGTCCTACAGGTTTTACACGTGTCCTACAGGTTGTACACGTGTCCTGTTGGTTTTACACGTGTCCTACAGGTTTTACACGTGTCCTGTTGGTTTTAGACGTGTGCTGTTGGTTTTACACGTGTCCTACAGGTTTTACACGTGTCCTACAGGTTTTACACCTGTCCTGCAGGTTTCACATGTGTCCTGCAGGTTTTACATGTGTCCTGCAGGTTTTACACGTGTCTTACAGGTTTTACACCTGTCCTGTTGGTTTCACACGTGTCCTAAAGGTTTTACACGTCCTACAGGTTTTACATGTGTCCTGTTGGTTTTACACATGTCCCACTGGTTTTACACGTGTCCTGTTGGTTTTACACGTGTCCTGTTCGTTTTACACGTGTCCTACAGGTTTTACACGTGTCCTGCAGGTTTTACACGTGTCCTGCAGGTTTTACATGTGTCCTGCAGGTTTTACACGTGTCCCACAGGTTTTACACATGTCCAAAAGGTTTTACACGTGTCCTATAGGTTTTACACGTGTCCTACAGGTTTTACACGTGTCATGTTGGTTTTACACGTGTGCTGTTGGTTTTACACGTGTCCTACAGGTTTTACACGTGTCCTGTTGGTGTACACGTGTCCTGCAGGTTTTACATGTGTCCTGTTGGTTTTACACGTGTTCTACAGGTTTTGCACGTGTCCTACAGGTTTTACACGTGTCCTGCAGGTTTTAGACTTGTCCTGCAGGTTTTACACGTGTCCTGCAGGTTTTACATGTGTCCTGCAGGTTTTATACCTGTCCCACAGGTTTTATACGTGTCCTGTTCGTTTTACACGTGTCCTACAGGTTTTACACGTGTCCTACAGGTTTTACACGTGTCCTGTTGGTTTTACACGTGTCCTGTTGGTTTTACACGTGTCCTACAGGTTTTACACGTGTCCTGCAGGTTTTACACGTGTCCTGCAGATTTTAGACGTGTCCTGCAGGTTTTACACGTGTCCTGCAGGTTTTACACGTGTCCTACAGGTTTTACATGTGTCCTGCTGGTTTTACACGTGTCCTACAGGTTTTACACGTGTCCTGCAGGTTTTACATGTGTCCTGCAGGTTTTACACGTGTCCCACAGGTTTTACACATGTCCAAAACGTTTTACACGTGTCCTACAGGTTTTACACGTGTCCTACAGGTTTTACACGTGTCCTATAGGTTTTACACGTGTCCCACAGGTTTTACACGTGTCCCACAGGTTTTACACGTGTCATGTTGGTTTTACACGTGTGCTGTTGGTTTTACACGTGTCCTACAGGTTTTACACGTGTCCTACAGGTTTTACACATGTCCTGTTGGTTTTACACGTGTCCTACAGGTTTTACACGTGTCCTACAGGTTGTACACGTGTCCTGATGGTTTTACACGTGTCCTACAGGTTTTACACGTGTCCTGTTGGTTTTAGACGTGTGCTGTTGGTTTTACACGTGTCCTACAGGTTTTACACGTGTCCTGTTGGTTTTACACATGTCCCACTGGTTTTACACGTGTCCTGTTGGTTTTACACGTGTCCTGTTCGTTTTACACGTGTCCTACAGGTTTTACACGTGTCCTGCAGGTTTTACACGTGTCCTGCAGGTTTTACATGTGTCCTGCAGGTTTTACACGTGTCCCACAGGTTTTACACATGTCCAAAAGGTTTTACACGTGTCCTACAGGTTTTACACGTGTCCTACAGGTTTTACACGTGTCATGTTGGTTTTACACGTGTGCTGTTGGTTTTACACGTGTCCTACAGGTTTTACACGTGTCCTGTTGGTGTACACGTGTCCTGCAGGTTTTACATGTGTCCTGTTGGTTTTAGACTTGTCCTGCACGTTTTACACGTGTCCTGTTGGTTTCACACGTGTCCTGCAGGTTTTATACGTGTCCTGAAGGTTTTACACGTGTCCCACCGTTTTTACACGTGTCCCACAGGTTTTACACGTGTCCTGTTCGTTTTACATGTGTCCTACAGGTTTTACACGTGTCCTACAGGTTTTACACGTGTCCTACAGGTTTTACACCTGTCCTGCAGGTTTCACATGTGTCCTGCAGGTTTTACATGTGTCCTGCAGGTTTTACACGTGTCTTACAGGTTTTACACGTGTGCTGTTGGTTTTACACGTGTCCTACAGGTTTTACACGTGTCCTACAGGTTTTACACATGTCCTGTTGGTTTTACACGTGTCCTACAGGTTTTACACGTGTCCTACAGGTTGTACACGTGTCCTGATGGTTTTACACGTGTCCTACAGGTTTTACACGTGTCCTGTTGGTTTTAGACGTGTGCTGTTGGTTTTACACGTGTCCTACAGGTTTTACACGTGTCCTGTTGGTTTTACACATGTCCCACTGGTTTTACACGTGTCCTGTTGGTTTTACACGTGTCCTGTTCGTTTTACACGTGTCCTACAGGTTTTACACGTGTCCTGCAGGTTTTACACGTGTCCTGCAGGTTTTACATGTGTCCTGCAGGTTTTACACGTGTCCCACAGGTTTTACACATGTCCAAAAGGTTTTACACGTGTCCTACAGGTTTTACACGTGTCCTACAGGTTTTACACGTGTCATGTTGGTTTTACACGTGTGCTGTTGGTTTTACACGTGTCCTACAGGTTTTACACGTGTCCTGTTGGTGTACACGTGTCCTGCAGGTTTTACATGTGTCCTGTTGGTTTTAGACTTGTCCTGCACGTTTTACACGTGTCCTGTTGGTTTCACACGTGTCCTGCAGGTTTTATACGTGTCCTGAAGGTTTTACACGTGTCCCACCGTTTTTACACGTGTCCCACAGGTTTTACACGTGTCCTGTTCGTTTTACATGTGTCCTACAGGTTTTACACGTGTCCTACAGGTTTTACACGTGTCCTACAGGTTTTACACCTGTCCTGCAGGTTTCACATGTGTCCTGCAGGTTTTACATGTGTCCTGCAGGTTTTACACGTGTCTTACAGGTTTTACACCTGTCCTGTTGGTTTCACACGTGTCCTAAAGGTTTTACACGTCCTACAGGTTTTACATGTGTCCTGTTGGTTTTACACATGTCCCACTGGTTTTACACGTGTCCTGTTGGTTTTACACGTGTCCTGTTGGTTTTACATGTGTCCTGCAGGTTTTACACGTGTCCCACAGGTTTTACACGTGTCCTGTTCGTTTTACACGTGTTCTACAGGTTTTGCACGTGTCCTACAGGTTTTACACGTGTCCTGCAGGTTTTAGACTTGTCCTACAGGTTTTGCACGTGTCCTACAGGTTTTACACGTGTCCTGCAGGTTTTAGACTTGTCCTGCAGGTTTTACACGTGTCCTGCAGGTTTTACATGTGTCCTGCAGGTTTTATACCTGTCCCACAGGTTTTATACGTGTCCTGTTCGTTTTACACGTGTCCTACAGGTTTTACACGTGTCCTACAGGTTTTACACGTGTCCTGTTGGTTTTACACGTGTCCTGTTGGTTTTACACGTGTCCTACAGGTTTTACACGTGTCCTGCAGGTTTTACACGTGTCCTGCAGATTTTAGACGTGTCCTGCAGGTTTTACACGTGTCCTGCAGGTTTTGCACGTGTCCTACAGGTTTTACACGTGTCCTGCAGGTTTTAGACTTGTCCTGCAGGTTTTACACGTGTCCTGCAGGTTTTACATGTGTCCTGCAGGTTTTATACCTGTCCCACAGGTTTTATACGTGTCCTGTTCGTTTTACACGTGTCCTACAGGTTTTACACGTGTCCTACAGGTTTTACACGTGTCCTGTTGGTTTTACACGTGTCCTGTTGGTTTTACACGTGTCCTACAGGTTTTACACGTGTCCTGCAGGTTTTACACGTGTCCTGCAGATTTTAGACGTGTCCTGCAGGTTTTACACGTGTCCTGCAGGTTTTACACGTGTCCTACAGGTTTTACATGTGTCCTGCTGGTTTTACACGTGTCCTACAGGTTTTACACGTGTCCTGCAGGTTTTACATGTGTCCTGCAGGTTTTACACGTGTCCCACAGGTTTTACACATGTCCAAAACGTTTTACACGTGTCCTACAGGTTTTACACGTGTCCTACAGGTTTTACACGTGTCCTATAGGTTTTACACGTGTCCCACAGGTTTTACACGTGTCCCACAGGTTTTACACGTGTCATGTTGGTTTTACACGTGTGCTGTTGGTTTTACACGTGTCCTACAGGTTTTACACGTGTCCTACAGGTTTTACACATGTCCTGTTGGTTTTACACGTGTCCTACAGGTTTTACACGTGTCCTACAGGTTGTACACGTGTCCTGTTGGTTTTACACGTGTCCTACAGGTTTTACACGTGTCCTGTTGGTTTTAGACGTGTGCTGTTGGTTTTACACGTGTCCTACAGGTTTTACACGTGTCCTACAGGTTTTACACCTGTCCTGCAGGTTTCACATGTGTCCTGCAGGTTTTACATGTGTCCTGCAGGTTTTACACGTGTCTTACAGGTTTTACACCTGTCCTGTTGGTTTCACACGTGTCCTAAAGGTTTTACACGTCCTACAGGTTTTACATGTGTCCTGTTGGTTTTACACATGTCCCACTGGTTTTACACGTGTCCTGTTGGTTTTACACGTGTCCTGTTCGTTTTACACGTGTCCTACAGGTTTTACACGTGTCCTGCAGGTTTTACACGTGTCCTGCAGGTTTTACATGTGTCCTGCAGGTTTTACACGTGTCCCACAGGTTTTACACATGTCCAAAAGGTTTTACACGTGTCCTACAGGTTTTTCACGTGTCCTACAGGTTTTACACGTGTCATGTTGGTTTTACACGTGTGCTGTTGGTTTTACACGTGTCCTACAGGTTTTACACGTGTCCTGTTGGTGTACACGTGTCCTGCAGGTTTTACATGTGTCCTGTTGGTTTTAGACTTGTCCTGCAGGTTTTACATGTGTCCTGCAGGTTTTACATGTGTCCTGCAGGTTTTACACGTGTCCTACAGGTTTTACATGTGTCCTGCAGGTTTTACATGTATGCTGCAGGTTTTACATGTGTCCCGCAGGTTTTACACGTGTCCTGCAGGTTTTACACGTGTCCTGCAGGTTTTACACGTGCCCTACAGGTTTTACACGTGTCCTACAGGTTGTACACGTGTCCTACAGGTCTTACATGTGTCCTGTTGGTTTTAGACTTGTCCTGCAGGTTTTACATGTGTCCTGCAGGTTTTACATGTGTCCTGCAGGTTTTACACGTGTCCTACAGGTTTTACATGTGTCCTGCAGGTTTTACATGTATGCTGCAGGTTTTACATGTGTCCCGCAGGTTTTACACGTGTCCTGCAGGTTTTACACGTGTCCTGCAGGTTTTACACGTGTCCTACAGGTTTTACACGTGTCCTACAGGTTGTACACGTGTCCTACAGGTCTTACATGTGTCCTGTTGGTTTTACACGTGTCCTGCAGGTTTTACATGTGTCCTGCAGGTTTTATACGTGTCCTAAAGGTTTTACACGTGTCCCACCGTTTTTACACGTGTCCCACAGGTTTTACACGTGTCCCACAGGTTTTACACGTGTCCTGTTCGTTTTACAGGTGTTCTACAGGTTTTACACGTGTCCTACAGGTTTAACACGTGTCTTGTTGGTGTACACGTGTCCTACAGGTTTTACACATGTCCTGCAGGTTGTACACGTGTCCTACAGGTTTTACACGTGTCCTGTTCGTTTGACACGTGTCCTACAGGTTTTACACATGTCCTGTTGGTTTTACATGTGTCCCACAGGTTTTACACCTGTCCTGCAGGTTTTACATGTGTCCTGCAGGTTTTACACGTGTCCTACAGGTTTTACACCTTTCCTGCAGGTTTTACACCTGTCCTGCAGGTTTTACACGTGTCCTGCAGGTTTTACACGTGTCCTATAGGTTTTACACGTGTCCTGTTGGTTGTACACGTGTCCTACAGGTTTTACACGTGTCCTGTTGGTTTTACACGTGTCTTACAGGTTTTACATGTGTCCTGTTGGTTTTACACGTGTCCTACAGGTTTTAAATGTGTCCTGCAGGTTTTACACGTGTCCTGCAGGTTTTACATCTGTCCTGCAAGTTTTACACGTGTCCTACAGGTTTTACACATGTCCTGCAGGTTTTACACGTGTCCTGCAGGTTTTAGACTTGTCCTGCAGGTTTTACACGTGTCCTGCAGGTTTTACATGTGTCCTGCAGGTTTTATACGTGTCCCACAGGTTTTATACGTGTCCTGTTCGTTTTACACGTGTCCTACAGGTTTTACACGTGTCCTACAGGTTTTACACGTGTCCTACAGGTTTTACACATGTCCTGTTGGTTTTACACGTGTGCTGTTGGTTTTACACGTGTCCTACAGGTTTTACACGTGTCCTACAGGTTTTACACGTGTCCTACAGGTTTTACACATGTCCTATTGGTTTTACACGTGTCCTACAGGTTTTACACGTGTCCTACAGGTTGTACACGTGTCCTATAGGTTTTACATGTGTCCTGTTGGTTTTACACGTGTCCTGCAGGTTTTACATGTGTCCTGCAGGTTTTATACGTGTCCTAAAGGTTTTACACGTGTCCCACCGTTTTTACACGTGTCCCACAGGTTTTACACGTGTCCTGTTCGTTTTACATGTGTCCTACAGGTTTTACACGTGTCCTGCAGGTTTTACACGTGTCTTACAGGTTTTACACGTGTCCTGCAGGTTTTACACGTGTCCTGCAGATTTTAGACGTGTCCTGCAGGTTTTAGACGTGTCCTGCAGGTTTTACACGTGTCCTGCAGGTTTTACACGTGTCCTACAGGTTTTACACGTGTCCTGCAGGATTTACATGTGTCCTGCTGGTTTTACACGTGTCCTACAGGTTTTACACGTGTCCTGCAGGTTTCACACGTGTCCTGCAGGTTTTACATGTGTCCTGCAGGTTTTACACGTGTCCCACAGGTTTTACACGTGTCCTACAGGTTTTACACGTGTCCTACAGGTTGTACACGTGTCCTGTTGGTTTTACACGTGTCCTACAGGTTTTACACGTGTCCTGTTGGTTTTAGACGTGTGCTGTTGGTTTTACACATGTCCTACAGGTTTTACACGTGTCCTACAGGTTTTACACGTGTCCTACAGGTTTTACACCTGTCCTGCAGGTTTCACATGTGTCCTGCAGGTTTTACATGTGTCCTGCAGGTTTTACACGTGTCTTACAGGTTTTACACCTGTCCTATTGGTTTTACACGTGTCCTACAGGTTTTACACGTGTCCTACAGGTTGTACACGTGTCCTACAGGTTTTACATGTGTCCTGCAGGTTTTATACGGTTCCTAAAGGTTTTACACGTGTCCCACCGTTTTTACACGTGTCCCACAGGTTTTACACGTGTCCTGTTCGTTTTACATGTGTCCTACAGGTTTTACACGTGTCCTGCAGGTTTTACACGTGTCTTACAGGTTTTACACGTGTCCTGCAGGTTTTACACGTGTCCTGCAGATTTTAGACGTGTCCTGCAGGTTTTACACGTGTCCTGCAGGTTTTACACGTGTCCTACAGGTTTTACATGTGTCCTGCTGGTTTTACATGTGTCCTACAGGTTTTACATGTGTCCTGCAGGTTTTACACGTGTCCCACAGGTTTTACACATGTCCAAAAGGTTTTACACGTGTCCTACAGGTTTTACACGTGTCCCACAGGTTTTACACGTGTCCTACAGGTTTTACACGTGTCCTACAGGTTTTACACATGTCCCGTTGGTTTTACACGTGTCCTACAGGTTTTACACGTGTCCTACAGGTTGTACACGTGTCCTGTTGGTTTTACACGTGTCCTACAGGTTTTACACGTGTCCTGTTGGTTTTAGACGTGTGCTGTTGGTTTTACACATGTCCTACAGGTTTTACACGTGTCCTACAGGTTTTACACGTGTCCTACAGGTTTTACACCTGTCCTGCAGGTTTCACATGTGTCCTGCAGGTTTTACATGTGTCCTGCAGGTTTTAAACGTGTCTTACAGGTTTTACACCTGTCCTGTTGGTTTCACACGTGTCCTAAAGGTTTTACACGTCCTACAGGTTTTACATGTGTCCTGTTGGTTTTACACGTGTCCCACTGGTTTTACACGTGTCCTGTTGGTTTTACACGTGTCCTGTTGGTTTTACATGTGTCCTGCAGGTTTTACATGTGTCCTGCAGGTTTCACATGTGTCCTACAGGTTTTACATGTGTCCTGCAGGTTTTATACGTGTCCCACAGGTTTTATACGTGTCCTGTTCGTTTTACACGTGTCCTACAGGTTTTACACGTGTCCTGCAGATTTTAGACGTGTCCTGCAGGTTTTACACGTGTCCTGCAGGTTTTACATGTGTCCTACAGGTTTTACACGTGTCCTACAGGTTTTACACGTGTCCTATAGGTTTTACACGTGTCCCACAGGTTTTACACGTGTCCCACAGGTTTTACACGTGTCATGTTGGTTTTACACGTGTGCTGTTGGTTTTACACGTGTCCTACAGGTTTTACACGTGTCCTACAGGTTTTACACATGTCCTGTTGGTTTTACACGTGTCCTACAGGTTTTACACGTGTCCTACAGGTTGTACACGTGTCCTGTTGGTTTTACACGTGTCCTACAGGTTTTACACGTGTCCTGTTGGTTTTAGACGTGTGCTGTTGGTTTTACACGTGTCCTACAGGTTTTACACGTGTCCTACAGGTTTTACACCTGTCCTGCAGGTTTCACATGTGTCCTGCAGGTTTTACATGTGTCCTGCAGGTTTTACACGTGTCTTACAGGTTTTACACCTGTCCTGTTGGTTTCACACGTGTCCTAAAGGTTTTACACGTCCTACAGGTTTTACATGTGTCCTGTTGGTTTTACACATGTCCTACTGGTTTTACACGTGTCCTGTTGGTTTTACACGTGTCCTGTTCGTTTTCCACGTGTCCTACAGGTTTTACACGTGTCCTACAGGTTGTACACGTGTCCTGTTGGTTTTACACGTGTCCTACAGGTTTTACACGTGTCCTGTTGGTTTTAGACGTGTGCTGTTGGTTTTACACATGTCCTACAGGTTTTACACGTGTCCTACAGGTTTTACACGTGTCCTACAGGTTTTACACCTGTCCTGCAGGTTTCACATGTGTCCTGCAGGTTTTACATGTGTCCTGCAGGTTTTACACGTGTCTTACAGGTTTTACACCTGTCCTGTTGGTTTCACACGTGTCCTAAAGGTTTTACACGTCCTACAGGTTTTACATGTGTCCTGTTGGTTTTACACATGTCCCACTGGTTTTACACGTGTCCTGTTGGTTTTACACGTGTCCTGTTGGTTTTACATGTGTCCTGCAGGTTTTACATGTGTCCTGCAGGTTTCACATGTGTCCTACAGGTTTTACATGTGTCCTGCAGGTTTTATACGTGTCCCACAGGTTTTATACGTGTCCTGTTCATTTTACACGTGTCCTACAGGTTTTACACGTGTCCTGCAGATTTTAGACGTGTCCTGCAGGTTTTACACGTGTCCTGCAGGTTTTACATGTGTCCTACAGGTTTTACACGTGTCCTACAGGTTTTACACGTGTCCTATAGGTTTTACACGTGTCCCAAAGGTTTTACACGTGTCCCACAGGTTTTACACGTGTCATGTTGGTTTTACACGTGTGCTGTTGGTTTTACACGTGTCCTACAGGTTTTACACGTGTCCTACAGGTTTTACACATGTCCTGTTGGTTTTACACGTGTCCTACAGGTTTTACACGTGTCCTACAGGTTGTACACGTGTCCTGTTGGTTTTACACGTGTCCTACAGGTTTTACACGTGTCCTGTTGGTTTTAGACGTGTGCTGTTGGTTTTACACGTGTCCTACAGGTTTTACACGTGTCCTACAGGTTTTACACCTGTCCTGCAGGTTTCACATGTGTCCTGCAGGTTTTACATGTGTCCTGCAGGTTTTACACGTGTCTTACAGGTTTTACACCTGTCCTGTTGGTTTCACACGTGTCCTAAAGGTTTTACACGTCCTACAGGTTTTACATGTGTCCTGTTGGTTTTACACATGTCCCACAGGTTTTACACATGTCCAAAAGGTTTTACACGTGTCCTACAGGTTTTACACGTGTCCTACAGGTTTTACACGTGTCCTATAGGTTTTACACTTGTCCCACAGGTTTTACACGTGCCATGTTGGTTTTACACGTGTGCTGTTGGTTTTACACGTGTCCTACAGGTTTTACACGTGTCCTGTTGGTGTACACGTGTCCTGCAGGTTTTACATGTGTCCTGTTGGTTTTACACGTGTCCTGTTGGTTTTACACGTGTCCTGCAGGTTTTACACGTGTCCTGCAGGTTTTAGACTTGTCCTGCACGTTTTACACGTGTCCTGTTGGTTTCACACGTGTCCTGCAGGTTTTACACGTGTCCTGCAGGTTTTACACGTGTCCTGCAGGTTTTAGACTTGTCCTGCACGTTTTACACGTGTCCTGCAGGTTTTACATGTGTCCTGCAGGTTTTACACGTGTCCCACAGGTTTTACACGTGTCCTATAGGTTTTACACGTGTCCTACAGGTTTTACACGTGTCCTACAGGTTTTACACGTGTCCTGTTGGTTTTACACGTGTGCTGTTGGTTTTACACGTGTCCTACAGGTTTTACACGTGTCCTGTTGGTTTTACACGTGTCCTAAAGGTTTTACATGTGTCCTACAGGTTTTACACCTGTCCTGCAGGTTTTACATGTGACCTGCAGGTTTTACATGTGTCCTGCAGGTTTTACACGTGTCCTGCAGGTTTTACACGTGTCCTACAGGTTTTACATGTGTCCTGCAGGTTATACACGTGTCCTGCAGGTTTTACACGTGTCCTGCAGGTTTTACACGTGTCCTGCAGGTTTTACACGTGTCCTGCAGGTTTCACACGTGTCCTACAGGTTTTACATGTGTCCTGCAGGTTTTACACGTGTCCTACAGGTTTTACACGTGTCCTGCAGGTTTTACATGTGTCCTGCAGGTTTTACAAGTATGCTGCAGGTTTTACACCTGTCCTGCAGGTTTTACACGTGTCCTGCAGGTTTTACACGTGTCCTGCAGGTTTTACATGTGTCCTATAGGTTTTACACGTGTCCTGCAGGTTTTACACGTGTCCTGTTGGTTTTACACGTGTCGTCATGGTTTTACACGTGTCCTACAGGTTTTACATGTGTCCTACAGGTTTTACATGTGTCCTGCAGGTTTTACACGTGTCCTGCAGGTTTTACACGTGTCCTGCAGGTTTTACATGTGTCCTGCAGGTTTTACATGTGTCCTGCAGGTTTTACACGTGTCCTGCAGGTTTTACACGTGTCCTGCAGGTTTTACACGTGTCCTGCAGGTTTTACACATGTCCTACAGGTTTTACACCTGTCGTGCTGGTTTTACCCGTGTCCTACAGGATTTACACGTGTCCTGTTAGTTTTACACGTGTCCTACAGGTTTTACATGTGTCCTGCAGGTTTTACATGTGTCCTGCAGGTTTTACACGTGTCCTGCAGGTTTTACACGTGTCCTGCAGGTTTTACACGTGTCCTGTTGGTTTTACACGTGTCGTCATGGTTTTACACGTGTCCTACAGGTTTTACATGTGTCCTACAGGTTTTACATGTGTCCTAAAGGTTTTACATGTGTCCTACAGGTTTTACATGTGTCCTAAAGGTTTTACAAGTCTGCTGCAGGTTTTACACGTGTCCTGTTGATTTTACACCTATCCTGCAGGTTTTACATGTGTCCTGCAGGTTTCACATGTGTCCTGCAGGTTTTACACCTGTCCTGCAGGTTTTACATGTGTCCTACAGGTTTTACACGTGTCCTGCAGGTTTTACCCGTGTCCTACAGGATTTACACGTGTCCTACAGGTTTTACACGTGTCCTGTTGGTTTTACACGTGTCCTACAGGTTTTACATGTGTCCTACAGGTTTTACATGTGTCCTGCAGGTTTTACAAGTATGCTGCAGGTTTTACACGTGTCTTGTTGGTTTTACACCTGTCCTGCAGGTTTCACATGTGTCCTGCAGGTTTTACATGTGTCCTACAGGTTTTACACGTGTCTTGTTGGTTTTACACCTGTCCTGCAGGTTTCACATGTGTCCTGCAGGTTTTACATGTGTCCTACAGGTTTTACACCTGTCCTGCAGGTTTTACATGTGTCCTGCAGGTTTTACATGTGTCCTGCAGGTTTTACACGTGTCCTACAGGTTTTACATGTGTCCTGCAGGTTTTACATGTATGCTGCAGGTTTTACATGTGTCCTGCAGGTTTTACACGTGTCCTGCAGGTTTTACACGTGTCCTGCAGGTTTTACACGTGTCCTGCAGGTTTTACATGTGTCCTGCAGGTTTTACATGTGTCCTGCAGGTTTTACATGTGTCCTGCAGGTTTTACACGTGTCCTGCAGGTTTTACACGTGTCCTACAGGTTTTACACGTGTCCTACAGGTTTTACACGTGTCCTACAGGTTTTACATGTGTCCTACAGGTTTTACATGTGTCCTGCAGGTTTTACAAGTATGCTGCAGGTTTTACACGTGTCTTGTTGGTTTTACACCTGTCCTGCAGGTTTCACATGTGTCCTGCATGTTTTACATGTGTCCTACAGGTTTTACACCTGTCCTGCAGGTTTTACATGTGTCCTGCAGGTTTTACATGTGTCCTGCAGGTTTTACACGTGTCCTACAGGTTTTACATGTGTCCTGCAGGTTTTACATGTATGCTGCAGGTTTTACATGTGTCCTGCAGGTTTTACACGTGTCCTGCAGGTTTTACACGTGTCCTGCAGGTTTTACACGTGTCCTGCAGGTTTTACACCTGTCCTGCAGGTTTTACATGTGTCCTGCAGGTTTTACATGTGTCCTGCAGGTTTTACATGTGTCCTGCAGGTTTTACACGTGTCCTACAGGTTTTACATGTGTCCTGCAGGTTTTACATGTATGCTGCAGGTTTTACATGTGTCCTGCAGGTTTTACACGTGTCCTGCAGGTTTTACACGTGTCCTGCAGGTTTTACACCTGTCCTGCAGGTTTTACATGTGTCCTGCAGGTTTTACATGTGTCCTGCAGGTTTTACATGTGTCCTGCAGGTTTTACACGTGTCCTGCAGGTTTTACACGTGTCCTGTTGGTTTTACACGTGTCCTACAGGTTTTACACGTGTCCTACAGGTTTTACACGTGTCCTGCAGGTTTTACCCGTGTCCTACAGGATTTACACGTGTCCTACAGGTTTTACACGTGTCCTACAGGTTTTACACGTGTCCTGCAGGTTTTACCCGTGTCCTACAGGATTTACACGTGTCCTACAGGTTGTACACGTGTCCTACAGGTTTTACACGTGTCCTACAGGTTTTACACGTGTCCTTCAGGTTTTACACGTGTCCTACAGGTGTTACACCTGTCCTACAGGTTTTACACGTGTCCTGTTGGTTTTACACGTGTCCTACAGGTTTTACACGTGTCCTACAGGTTTTACACGTGTCCTGTTGGTTTTACACGTGTCCTGCAGGTTTTACATGTGTCCTACAGGTTTTACACGTGTCCTACAGGTTTTACATGTGTCCTGCAGGTTTTACATGTATGCTGCAGGTTTTACATGTGTCCTGCAGGTTTTACACGTGTCCTACAGGTTTTACACGTGTCCTGTTGGTTTTACACGTGTCCTACAGGTTTTACACGTGTCCTACAGGTTTTACACGTGTCCTGCAGGTTTTACCCGTGTCCTACAGGATTTACACGTGTCCTGTTAGTTTTACACGTGTCCTGTTGGTTTTACACGTGTCCTAAATGTTTTACATGTGTCCTACAGGTTTTACACGTGTCCTACAGGTTTTACACGTGTCCTGCAGGTTTTACAGGTGTCCTGCAGGTTTTACACATGTCCTACAGGTCTTACACCTGTCGTGCTGGTTTTACACGTGTCCTGCAGGTTTTACACGTGTCCTGCAGGTTTTACACGTGTCCTACAGGTCTTACATCTGTCGTGCTGGTTTTACACGTGTCCTGCAGGTTTTACACGTGTCCTGCAAGTTTTTCCAAGTGTCCTACAGGTTTTACACGTGTCCTGCAGGTTTTACACGTGTCCTGCAGGTTTTACATGTGTCCTGCAGGTTTTACAAGTATGCTGCAGGTTTCATACGTGTCCTGTTGGTTTTACACGTGTCCTACAGGTTTTACACGTGTCCTGTTCGTTTTACTCGTGTCCTACAGGTTTTACACGTGTCCTTCAGGTTTTACATGTGTCCTGTTGGTTTTACACGTGTCCTGTTGGTTTTACACGTGTCCTGCAGGTTTTACACGTGTCCTGCAGGTTTTACAAGTATGCTGCAGGTTTTACACGTGTCCTACAGGTTTTACACGTGTCCTGCAGGTTTCACATGTGTCCTACAGGTTTTACACGTGTCTTACAGGTTTTACATGTGTCCTGCAGGTTTTACATGTATGCTGCAGTTTTTACACGTGTCCTGCAGGTTTTACATGTGTCCTGCAGGTTTTACACGTGTCCTGTTGGTTTTACACGTGTCCTACAGGTTTTACACGTGTCCTACAGGTTTTACACGTGTCCTGCAGATTTTACACGTGTCCTGCAGGTTTTACACGTGTCCTGCAGGTGTTACACCTGTCCTGCAGGTTTTACATGTGTCCTGCAGGTTTTACACGTGTCCTACAGGTGTTACACCTGTCCTGCAGGTTTTACATGTGTCCTACAGGTTTTACATGTGTCCTGCAGGTTTTACATGTATGCTGCAGGTTTTACATGTGTCCTGCAGGTTTTACACGTGTCCTGCAGGTTTTACACGTGTCCTGCAGGTTTTACACGTGTCCTGCAGGTTTTACACCTGTCCTGCAGGTTTTACATGTGTCCTGCAGGTTTTACATGTGTCCTGCAGGTTTTACGTGTGTCCTGCAGGTTTTACACGTGTCCTACAGGTTTTACATGTGTCCTGCAGGTTTTACATGTATGCTGCAGGTTTTACATGTGTCCTGCAGGTTTTACACGTGTCCTGCAGGTTTTACACCTGTCCTGCAGGTTTTACATGTGTCCTGCAGGTTTTACATGTGTCCTGCAGGTTTTACACGTGTCCTGCAGGTTTTACACGTGTCCTGTTGGTTTTACACGTGTCCTACAGGTTTTACACGTGTCCTACAGGTTTTACACGTGTCCTGCAGGTTTTACCCGTGTCCTACAGGATTTACACGTGTCCTGTTAGTTTTACACGTGTCCTACAGGTTTTACACGTGTCCTACAGGTTTTACACGTGTCCTGTTGGTTTTACACGTGTCGTCATGGTTTTACACGTGTCCTACAGGTTTTACATGTGTCCTACAGGTTTTACATGTGTCCTGCAGGTTTTACAAGTCTGCTGCAGGTTTTACACGTGTCCTGTTGGTTTTACACCTATCCTGCAGGTTTTACATGTGTCCTGCAGGTTTCACATGTGTCCTGCAGGTTTTACACCTGTCCTGCAGGTTTTACATGTGTCCTGCAGGTTTTAAACGTGTCCTGCAGGTTTTACACGTGTCCTGCAGGTTTTACATGTGTCCTGCAGGTTTTACATGTGTCCTGCAGGTTTTACACGTGTCCTGCAGGTTTTACACGTGTCCTGCAGGTTTTACACATGTCCTACAGGTTTTACACATGTCCTGTTGGTTTTACACGTGTCCTACAGGTTTTACACGTGTCCTGCAGGTTTTACACGTGTCTTACAGGTTTTACACGTGTCCTACAGGTTTTACACGTGTCCTACAGGTTTTACACGTGTCCTGCAGGTTTTACACGTGTCCTGTTGGTTTTACACGTGTCCTGTTGGTTTTACACGTGTCCTACAGGTTTTACACGTGTCCTACAGGTTTTACACGTGTCCTGCAGATTTTACACGTGTCCTGCAGGTTTTACACGTGTCCTGCAGGTGTTACACCTGTCCTGCAGGTTTTACATGTGTCCTGCAGGTTTTACACGTGTCCTACAGGTGTTACACCTGTCCTGCAGGTTTTACATGTGTCCTACAGGTTTTACATGTGTCCTGCAGGTTTTACAAGTATGCTGCAGGTTTTACACGTGTCTTGTTGGTTTTACACCTGTCCTGCAGGTTTCACATGTGTCCTGCAGGTTTTACACGTGTCCTACAGGTTTTACATGTGTCCTGCAGGTTTTACATGTATGCTGCAGGTTTTACATGTGTCCTGCAGGTTTTACACGTGTCCTGCAGGTTTTACACGTGTCCTGCAGGTTTTACACGTGTCCTGCAGGTTTTACACCTGTCCTGCAGGTTTTACATGTGTCCTGCAGGTTTTACATGTGTCCTGCAGGTTTTACATGTGTCCTGCAGGTTTTACACGTGTCCTACAGGTTTTACATGTGTCCTGCAGGTTTTACATGTATGCTGCAGGTTTTACATGTGTCCTGCAGGTTTTACACGTGTCCTGCAGGTTTTACACCTGTCCTGCAGGTTTTACATGTGTCCTGCAGGTTTTACATGTGTCCTGCAGGTTTTACACGTGTCCTGCAGGTTTTACACGTGTCCTGTTGGTTTTACACGTGTCCTACAGGTTTTACACGTGTCCTACAGGTTTTACACGTGTCCTGCAGGTTTTACCCGTGTCCTACAGGATTTACACGTGTCCTGTTAGTTTTACACGTGTCCTACAGGTTTTACACGTGTCCTACAGGTTTTACACGTGTCCTGTTGGTTTTACACGTGTCGTCATGGTTTTACACGTGTCCTACAGGTTTTACATGTGTCCTACAGGTTTTACATGTGTCCTGCAGGTTTTACAAGTCTGCTGCAGGTTTTACAGGTGTCCTGTTGGTTTTACACCTATCCTGCAGGTTTTACATGTGTCCTGCAGGTTTCACATGTGTCCTGCAGGTTTTACACCTGTCCTGCAGGTTTTACATGTGTCCTGCAGGTTTTAAACGTGTCCTGCAGGTTTTACACGTGTCCTGCAGGTTTTACACGTGTCTTACAGGTTTTACATGTGTCCTGCAGGTTTTACATGTATGCTGCAGTTTTTACACGTGTCCTGCAGGTTTTACATGTGTCCTGCAGGTTTTACACGTGTCCTGTTGGTTTTACACGTGTCCTACAGGTTTTACACGTGTCCTACAGGTTTTACACGTGTCCTGCAGATTTTACACGTGTCCTGCAGGTTTTACACGTGTCCTGCAGGTGTTACACCTGTCCTGCAGGTTTTACATGTGTCCTGCAGGTTTTACACGTGTCCTACAGGTGTTACACCTGTCCTGCAGGTTTTACATGTGTCCTATAGGTTTTACACGTGTCCTACAGGTTTTACACGTGTCCTGTTGGTTTTACACGTGTCCTACAGGTTTTACACGTGTCCTGTTCGTTTTACACGTGTCCTACAGGTTTTACACGTGTCCTACAGGTTTTACATGTGTCCTGTTGGTTTTACACGTGTCCTACAGGTTTTACACGTGTCCTGTTGGTTTTACACGTGTCCTGCAGGTTTTACACGTGTCCTGCAGGTTTTACATGTATGCTGCAGGTTTTACACGTGTCCTGCAGGTTTTACATGTGTCCTGCAGGTTTTACACGTGTCCTGTTCGTTTTACACGTGTCCTACAGGTTTTACACGTGTCCTACAGGTTTTACATGTGTCCTGTTGGTTTTACACGTGTCCTACAGGTTTTACACGTGTCCTGTTGGTTTTACACGTGTCCTTTTGTTTTACACGTGTCCTACAGGTTTTACACGTGTCCTGTTGGTTTTACACGTGTCCTAAAGGTTTTACACGTGTCCTACAGGTTTTACACGTGTCCTACAGGTTTTCCACGTGTCCTACAGGTTTTACACGTGTCCTGCAGGTTTTACACTTGTCCTACAGGTCTTACACCTGTCGTGCTGGTTTTACACGTGTCCTGCAGGTTTTACACGTGTCCTGCAGGTTTTACACGTGTCCTGCAGGTTTTACACGTGTCCTGCAGGTTTTACAAGTATGCTGCAGGTTTTACACGTGTCCTACAGGTTTTACACGTGTCCTGCAGGTTTCACATGTGTCCTACAGGTTTTACACGTGTCCTACAGGTTTTACATGTGTCCTGCAGGTTTTACATGTATGCTGCAGGTTTTACACGTGTCCTGCAGGTTTTACATGTGTCCTGCAGGTTTTACATGTGTCCTGCAGGTTTTACATGTGTCCTGCAGGTTTTACACGTGTCCTACAGGTTTTACATGTGTCCTGCAGGTTTTACACGTGTCCTGCAGGTTTTACACGTGTCCTGCAGGTTTTACACCTGTCCTGCAGGTTTTACATGTGTCCTGCAGGTTTTACATGTGTCCTGCAGGTTTTACATGTGTCCTGCAGGTTTTACACGTGTCCTGCAGGTTTTACACGTGTCCTGTTGGTTTTACACGTGTCCTACAGGTTTTACACGTGTCCTACAGGTTTTACACGTGTCCTGCAGGTTTTACCCGTGTCCTACAGGATTTACACGTGTCCTACAGGTTTTACACGTGTCCTACAGGTTTTACACGTGTCCTGCAGGTTTTACCCGTGTCCTACAGGATTTACACGTGTCCTACAGGTTGTACACGTGTCCTACAGGTTTTACACGTGTCCTACAGGTTTTACACGTGTCCTTCAGGTTTTACACGTGTCCTACAGGTGTTACACCTGTCCTACAGGTTTTACACGTGTCCTGTTGGTTTTACACGTGTCCTACAGGTTTTACACGTGTCCTACAGGTTTTACACGTGTCCTGTTGGTTTTACACGTGTCCTGCAGGTTTTACATGTGTCCTACAGGTTTTACACGTGTCCTACAGGTTTTACATGTGTCCTGCAGGTTTTACATGTATGCTGCAGGTTTTACATGTGTCCTGCAGGTTTTACACGTGTCCTACAGGTTTTACACGTGTCCTGTTGGTTTTACACGTGTCCTACAGGTTTTACACGTGTCCTACAGGTTTTACACGTGTCCTGCAGGTTTTACCCGTGTCCTACAGGATTTACACGTGTCCTGTTAGTTTTACACGTGTCCTGTTGGTTTTACACGTGTCCTAAATGTTTTACATGTGTCCTACAGGTTTTACACGTGTCCTACAGGTTTTACACGTGTCCTGCAGGTTTTACAGGTGTCCTGCAGGTTTTACACATGTCCTACAGGTCTTACACCTGTCGTGCTGGTTTTACACGTGTCCTGCAGGTTTTACACGTGTCCTGCAGGTTTTACACGTGTCCTACAGGTCTTACATCTGTCGTGCTGGTTTTACACGTGTCCTGCAGGTTTTACACGTGTCCTGCAAGTTTTTCCAAGTGTCCTACAGGTTTTACACGTGTCCTGCAGGTTTTACACGTGTCCTGCAGGTTTTACATGTGTCCTGCAGGTTTTACAAGTATGCTGCAGGTTTCATACGTGTCCTGTTGGTTTTACACGTGTCCTACAGGTTTTACACGTGTCCTGTTCGTTTTACTCGTGTCCTACAGGTTTTACACGTGTCCTTCAGGTTTTACATGTGTCCTGTTGGTTTTACACGTGTCCTGTTGGTTTTACACGTGCCCTGCAGGTTTTACACGTGTCCTGCAGGTTTTACAAGTATGCTGCAGGTTTTACACGTGTCCTACAGGTTTTACACGTGTCCTGCAGGTTTCACATGTGTCCTACAGGTTTTACACGTGTCTTACAGGTTTTACATGTGTCCTGCAGGTTTTACATGTATGCTGCAGTTTTTACACGTGTCCTGCAGGTTTTACATGTGTCCTGCAGGTTTTACACGTGTCCTGTTGGTTTTACACGTGTCCTACAGGTTTTACACGTGTCCTACAGGTTTTACACGTGTCCTGCAGATTTTACACGTGTCCTGCAGGTTTTACACGTGTCCTGCAGGTGTTACACCTGTCCTGCAGGTTTTACATGTGTCCTGCAGGTTTTACACGTGTCCTACAGGTGTTACACCTGTCCTGCAGGTTTTACATGTGTCCTACAGGTTTTACATGTGTCCTGCAGGTTTTACAAGTATGCTGCAGGTTTTACACGTGTCTTGTTGGTTTTACACCTGTCCTGCAGGTTTCACATGTGTCCTGCAGGTTTTACACGTGTCCTACAGGTTTTACATGTGTCCTGCAGGTTTTACATGTATGCTGCAGGTTTTACATGTGTCCTGCAGGTTTTACACGTGTCCTGCAGGTTTTACACGTGTCCTGCAGGTTTTACACGTGTCCTGCAGGTTTTACACCTGTCCTGCAGGTTTTACATGTGTCCTGCAGGTTTTACATGTGTCCTGCAGGTTTTACATGTGTCCTGCAGGTTTTACACGTGTCCTACAGGTTTTACATGTGTCCTGCAGGTTTTACATGTATGCTGCAGGTTTTACATGTGTCCTGCAGGTTTTACACGTGTCCTGCAGGTTTTACACCTGTCCTGTTGGTTTTACACGTGTCCTGCAGGTTTTACACGTGTCCTGCAGGTTTTACACCTGTCCTGCAGGTTTTACATGTGTCCTGCAGGTTTTACACGTGTCCTGCAGGTTTTACACGTGTCCTGTTGGTTTTACACGTGTCCTACAGGTTTTACACGTGTCCTACAGGTTTTACACGTGTCCTGTTGGTTTTACACGTGTCGTCATGGTTTTACACGTGTCCTACAGGTTTTACATGTGTCCTACAGGTTTTACATGTGTCCTGCAGGTTTTACAAGTCTGCTGCAGGTTTTACACGTGTCCTGTTGGTTTTACACCTATCCTGCAGGTTTTACATGTGTCCTGCAGGTTTCACATGTGTCCTGCAGGTTTTACACCTGTCCTGCAGGTTTTACATGTGTCCTGCAGGTTTTAAACGTGTCCTGCAGGTTTTACACGTGTCCTGCAGGTTTTACATGTGTCCTGCAGGTTTTACATGTGTCCTGCAGGTTTTACACGTGTCCTGCAGGTTTTACACGTGTCCTGCAGGTTTTACACATGTCCTACAGGTTTTACACATGTCCTGTTGGTTTTACACGTGTCCTACAGGTTTTACACGTGTCCTGCAGGTTTTACACGTGTCTTACAGGTTTTACACGTGTCCTACAGGTTTTACACGTGTCCTACAGGTTTTACACGTGTCCTGCAGGTTTTACACGTGTCCTGTTGGTTTTACACGTGTCCTGTTGGTTTTACACGTGTCCTACAGGTTTTACACGTGTCCTACAGGTTTTACACGTGTCCTGCAGATTTTACACGTGTCCTGCAGGTTTTACACGTGTCCTGCAGGTGTTACACCTGTCCTGCAGGTTTTACATGTGTCCTGCAGGTTTTACACGTGTCCTACAGGTGTTACACCTGTCCTGCAGGTTTTACATGTGTCCTACAGGTTTTACATGTGTCCTGCAGGTTTTACAAGTATGCTGCAGGTTTTACACGTGTCTTGTTGGTTTTACACCTGTCCTGCAGGTTTCACATGTGTCCTGCAGGTTTTACACGTGTCCTACAGGTTTTACATGTGTCCTGCAGGTTTTACATGTATGCTGCAGGTTTTACATGTGTCCTGCAGGTTTTACACGTGTCCTGCAGGTTTTACACGTGTCCTGCAGGTTTTACACGTGTCCTGCTGGTTTTACACCTGTCCTGCAGGTTTTACATGTGTCCTGCAGGTTTTACATGTGTCCTGCAGGTTTTACATGTGTCCTGCAGGTTTTACACGTGTCCTACAGGTTTTACATGTGTCCTGCAGGTTTTACATGTATGCTGCAGGTTTTACATGTGTCCTGCAGGTTTTACACGTGTCCTGCAGGTTTTACACCTGTCCTGCAGGTTTTACATGTGTCCTGCAGGTTTTACATGTGTCCTGCAGGTTTTACACGTGTCCTGCAGGTTTTACACGTGTCCTGTTGGTTTTACACGTGTCCTACAGGTTTTACACGTGTCCTACAGGTTTTACACGTGTCCTGCAGGTTTTACCCGTGTCCTACAGGATTTACACGTGTCCTGTTAGTTTTACACGTGTCCTACAGGTTTTACACGTGTCCTACAGGTTTTACACGTGTCCTGTTGGTTTTACACGTGTCGTCATGGTTTTACACGTGTCCTACAGGTTTTACATGTGTCCTACAGGTTTTACATGTGTCCTGCAGGTTTTACAAGTCTGCTGCAGGTTTTACACGTGTCCTACAGGTTTTACACGTGTCCTACAGGTTTTACACGTGTCCTTCAGGTTTTACACGTGTCCTACAGGTGTTACACCTGTCCTACAGGTTTTACACGTGTCCTGTTGGTTTTACACGTGTCCTACAGGTTTTACACGTGTCCTACAGGTTTTACACGTGTCCTGTTGGTTTTACACGTGTCCTGCAGGTTTTACATGTGTCCTACAGGTTTTACACGTGTCCTACAGGTTTTACATGTGTCCTGCAGGTTTTACATGTATGCTGCAGGTTTTACATGTGTCCTGCAGGTTTTACACGTGTCCTGCAGGTTTTACACGTGTCCTACAGGTTTTACACGTGTCCTGTTGGTTTTACACGTGTCCTACAGGTTTTACACGTGTCCTACAGGTTTTACACGTGTCCTGCAGGTTTTACCCGTGTCCTACAGGATTTACACGTGTCCTGTTAGTTTTACACGTGTCCTGTTGGTTTTACACGTGTCCTAAATGTTTTACATGTGTCCTACAGGTTTTACACGTGTCCTACAGGTTTTACACGTGTCCTGCAGGTTTTACAGGTGTCCTGCAGGTTTTACACATGTCCTACAGGTCTTACACCTGTCGTGCTGGTTTTACACGTGTCCTGCAGGTTTTACACGTGTCCTGCAGGTTTTACACGTGTCCTACAGGTCTTACATCTGTCGTGCTGGTTTTACACGTGTCCTGCAGGTTTTACACGTGTCCTGCAAGTTTTTCCAAGTGTCCTACAGGTTTTACACGTGTCCTGCAGGTTTTACACGTGTCCTGCAGGTTTTACATGTGTCCTGCAGGTTTTACAAGTATGCTGCAGGTTTCATACGTGTCCTGTTGGTTTTACACGTGTCCTACAGGTTTTACACGTGTCCTGTTCGTTTTACTCGTGTCCTACAGGTTTTACACGTGTCCTTCAGGTTTTACATGTGTCCTGTTGGTTTTACACGTGTCCTGTTGGTTTTACACGTGTCCTGCAGGTTTTACACGTGTCCTGCAGGTTTTACAAGTATGCTGCAGGTTTTACACGTGTCCTACAGGTTTTACACGTGTCCTGCAGGTTTCACATGTGTCCTACAGGTTTTACACGTGTCTTACAGGTTTTACATGTGTCCTGCAGGTTTTACATGTATGCTGCAGTTTTTACACGTGTCCTGCAGGTTTTACATGTGTCCTGCAGGTTTTACACGTGTCCTGTTGGTTTTACACGTGTCCTACAGGTTTTACACGTGTCCTACAGGTTTTACACGTGTCCTGCAGATTTTACACGTGTCCTGCAGGTTTTACACGTGTCCTGCAGGTGTTACACCTGTCCTGCAGGTTTTACATGTGTCCTGCAGGTTTTACACGTGTCCTACAGGTGTTACACCTGTCCTGCAGGTTTTACATGTGTCCTATAGGTTTTACACGTGTCCTACAGGTTTTACACGTGTCCTGTTGGTTTTACACGTGTCCTACAGGTTTTACACGTGTCCTGTTCGTTTTACACGTGTCCTACAGGTTTTACACGTGTCCTACAGGTTTTACATGTGTCCTGTTGGTTTTACACGTGTCCTACAGGTTTTACACGTGTCCTGTTGGTTTTACACGTGTCCTGCAGGTTTTACACGTGTCCTGCAGGTTTTACATGTATGCTGCAGGTTTTACACGTGTCCTGCAGGTTTTACATGTGTCCTGCAGGTTTTACACGTGTCCTGTTCGTTTTACACGTGTCCTACAGGTTTTACACGTGTCCTACAGGTTTTACATGTGTCCTGTTGGTTTTACACGTGTCCTACAGGTTTTACACGTGTCCTGTTGGTTTTACACGTGTCCTTTTGTTTTACACGTGTCCTACAGGTTTTACACGTGTCCTGTTGGTTTTACACGTGTCCTAAAGGTTTTACACGTGTCCTACAGGTTTTACACGTGTCCTACAGGTTTTCCACGTGTCCTACAGGTTTTACACGTGTCCTGCAGGTTTTACACTTGTCCTACAGGTCTTACACCTGTCGTGCTGGTTTTACACGTGTCCTGCAGGTTTTACACGTGTCCTGCAGGTTTTACACGTGTCCTGCAGGTTTTACACGTGTCCTGCAGGTTTTACAAGTATGCTGCAGGTTTTACACGTGTCCTACAGGTTTTACACGTGTCCTGCAGGTTTCACATGTGTCCTACAGGTTTTACACGTGTCCTACAGGTTTTACATGTGTCCTGCAGGTTTTACATGTATGCTGCAGGTTTTACACGTGTCCTGCAGGTTTTACATGTGTCCTGCAGGTTTTACACGTGTCCTGTTGGTTTTACACGTGTCCTGCAGGTTTTACAAGTATGCTGCAGGTTTTACACGTGTCCTACAGGTTTTACACGTGTCCTGCAGGTTTCACATGTGTCCTACAGGTTTTACACGTGTCCTACAGGTTTTACATGTGTCCTGCAGGTTTTACATGTATGCTGCAAGTTTTACACGTGTCCTGCAGGTTTTACATGTGTCCTACAGGTTTTACACGTGTCCTGTTGGTTTTACACGTGTCCTGCAGGTTTTGCACGTGTCCTGCAGGTTTTACAAGTATGCTGCAGGTTTTACACGTGTCCTACAGGTTTTACACGTGTCCTGCAGGTTTCACATGTGTCCTACAGGTTTTACACGTGTCCTACAGGTTTTACATGTGTCCTGCAGGTTTTACATGTATGCTGCAGGTTTTACACGTGTCCTGCAGGTTTTACATGTGTCCTACAGGTTTTATACGTGTCCTACAGGTTTTACATGTGTGCTGCAGGTTTTACATGTATGCTGCAGGTTTTACACGTGTCCTGCAGGTTTTACATGTGTCCTGCAGGTCTTACACGTGTCCTGTTGGTTTTACACGTGTCCTTTTGTTTTACACGTGTCCTACAGGTTTTACACGTGTCCTGTTGGTTTTACACGTGTCCTAAAGGTTTTACACGTGTCCTACAGGTTTTACACGTGTCCTGCAGGTTTCACATGTGTCCTACAGGTTTTACACGTGTCGTACAGGTTTTACATGTGTCCTACAGGTTTTACACGTGTCCTGTTGGTTTTACACGTGTCCTACAGGTTTTACACGTGTCCTGTTCGTTTTACACGTGTCCTACAGGTTTTACACGTGTCCTACAGGTTTTACATGTGTCCTGTTGGTTTTACACGTGTCCTACAGGTTTTACACGTGTCCTGTTGGTTTTACACGTGTCCTCCAGGTTTTACACGTGTCCTGCAGGTTTTACAAGTGTCCTACAGGTTTTATACGTGTCCTACAGGTTTTACACGTGTCCTACAGGTTTTACACGTGTCCTACAGGTTTTACACGTGTCCTACAGGTCTTACACCTGTCGTGCTGGTTTTACACGTGTCCTGCAGGTTTTACACGTGTCCTGCAGGTTTTACACGTGTCCTGCAGGTTTTACATGTGTCCTGCAGGTTTTACAAGTGTCCTGCAGGTCTTACACGTGTCCTGTTGGTTTTACACGTGTCCTTTTGTTTTACACGTGTCCTACAGGTTTTACACGTGTCCTGTTGGTTTTACACGTGTCCTAAAGGTTTTACACGTGTCCTACAGGTTTTACACGTGTCCTGCAGGTTTTACACGTGTCCTGCAGGTTTTACAAGTATGCTGCAGGTTTTACACGTGTCCTACAGGTTTTACACGTGTCCTGCAGGTTTCACATGTGTCCTACAGGTTTTACACGTGTCCTACAGGTTTTACACGTGTCCTACAGGTTTTACACGTGTCCTACAGGTTTTACACGTGTCCTGCAGGTTTCACATGTGTCCTACAGGTTTTATACGTGTCCTACAGGTTTTACATGTGTCCTGCAGGTTTTACATGTATGCTGCAGGTTTTACATGTGTCCTGCAGGTTTTACATGTGTCCTGCAGGTTTTACACGTGTCCTGTTGGTTTTACACGTGTCCTGTTGTTTTACACGTGTCCTACAGGTTTTACACGTGTCCTACAGGTTTTACACGTGTCCTGCAGATTTTACACGTGTCCTGCAGGTTTTACACGTGTCCTGCAGGTTTTACATGTGTCCTGCAGGTCTTACACGTGTCCTGTTGGTTTTACACGTGTCCTTTTGTTTTACACGTGTCCTACAGGTTTTACACGTGTCCTGTTGGTTTTACACGTGTCCTAAAGGTTTTACACGTGTCCTACAGGTTTTACACGTGTCCTGCAGGTTTTACACGTGTCCTGCAGGTTTTACAAGTATGCTGCAGGTTTTACACGTGTCCTACAGGTTTTACACGTGTCCTGCAGGTTTCACATGTGTCCTACAGGTTTTACACGTGTCCTACAGGTTTTACACGTGTCCTACAGGTTTTACACGTGTCCTACAGGTTTTCCACGTGTCCTACAGGTTTTACACGTGTCCTGCAGGTTTCACATGTGTCCTACAGGTTTTTTACGTGTCCTACAGGTTTTACATGTGTCCTGCAGGTTTTACATGTATGCTGCAGGTTTTACACGTGTCCTGCAGGTTTTACATGTGTCCTGCAGGTTTTACACGTGTCCTGTTGGTTTTACACGTGTCCTGTTGTTTTACACGTGTCCTACAGGTTTTACACGTGTCCTACAGGTTTTACACGTGTCCTACAGGTTTTACACGTGTCCTACAGGTCTTACACCTGTCGTGCTGGTTTTACACGTGTCCTGCAGGTTTTACACGTGTCCTGCAGGTTTTACACGTGTCCTGCAGGTTTTACACGTGTCCTGCAGGTTTTACATGTGTCCTGCAGGTCTTACACGTGTCCTGTTGGTTTTACACGTGTCCTTTTGTTTTACACGTGTCCTACAGGTTTTACACGTGTCCTGTTGGTTTTACACGTGTCCTAAAGGTTTTACACGTGTCCTACAGGTTTTACACGTGTCCTACAGGTTTTCCACGTGTCCTACAGGTTTTACACGTGTCCTGCAGGTTTTACACTTGTCCTACAGGTCTTACACCTGTAGTGCTGGTTTTACACGTGTCCTGCAGGTTTTACACGTGTCCTGCAGGTTTTACACGTGTCCTGCAGGTTTTACACGTGTCCTGCAGGTTTTACACGTGTCCTGCAGGTTTTACAAGTATGCTGCAGGTTTTACACGTGTCCTACAGGTTTTACACGTGTCCTGCAGGTTTCACATGTGTCCTACAGGTTTTACACGTGTCCTACAGGTTTTACATGTGTCCTGCAGGTTTTACATGTATGCTGCAGGTTTTACACGTGTCCTGCAGGTTTTACATGTGTCCTGCAGGTTTTACACGTGTCCTGTTGGTTTTACACGTGTCCTGCAGGTTTTACACGTGTCCTGCAGGTTTTACAAGTATGCTGCAGGTTTTACACGTGTCCTACAGGTTTTACACGTGTCCTGCAGGTTTCACATGTGTCCTACAGGTTTTACACGTGTCCTACAGGTTTTACATGTGTCCTGCAGGTTTTACATGTATGCTGCAGGTTTTACACGTGTCCTGCAGGTTTTACATGTGTCCTACAGGTTTTACACGTGTCCTGTTGGTTTTACACGTGTCCTGCAGGTTTTACACGTGTCCTGCAGGTTTTACAAGTATGCTGCAGGTTTTACACGTGTCCTACATGTTTTACACGTGTCCTGCAGGTTTCACATGTGTCCTACAGGTTTTACACGTGTCCTACAGGTTTTACATGTGTCCTGCAGGTTTTACATGTATGCTGCAGGTTTTACACGTGTCCTGCAGGTTTTACATGTGTCCTACAGGTTTTATACGTGTCCTACAGGTTTTACATGTGTGCTGCAGGTTTTACATGTATGCTGCAGGTTTTACACGTGTCCTGCAGGTTTTACATGTGTCCTGCAGGTTTTACACGTGTCCTGTTGGTTTTACACGTGTCCTGTTGTTTTACACGTGTCCTACAGGTTTTACACGTGTCCTACAGGTTTTACACGTGTCCTACAGGTTTTACACGTGTCCTACAGGTCTTACACCTGTCGTGCTGGTTTTACACGTGTCCTGCAGGTTTTACACGTGTCCTGCAGGTTTTACACGTGTCCTGCAGGTTTTACACGTGTCCTGCAGGTTTTACATGTGTCCTGCAGGTCTTACACGTGTCCTGTTGGTTTTACACGTGTCCTTTTGTTTTACACGTGTCCTACAGGTTTTACACGTGTCCTGTTGGTTTTACACGTGTCCTAAAGGTTTTACACGTGTCCTACAGGTTTTACACGTGTCGTGCAGGTTTCACATGTGTCCTACAGGTTTTACACGTGTCCTACAGGTTTTACATGTGTCCTGCAGGTTTTACATGTATGCTGCAGGTTTTACACGTGTCCTGCAGGTTTTACATGTGTCCTGCAGGTTTTACACGTGTCCTGTTGGTTTTACACTTGTCCTACAGGTTTTACACGTGTCCTACAGGTTTTACACGTGTCCTACAGGTTTTACACGTGTCCTACAGGTTTTACACGTGTCCTACAGGTTTTACACGTGTCCTACAGGTTTTACACGTGTCCTGCAGGTTTCACATGTGTCCTACAGGTTTTATACGTGTCCTACAGGTTTTACATGTGTCCTGCAGGTTTTACATGTATGCTGCAGGTTTTACACGTGTCCTGCAGGTTTTACATGTGTCCTGCAGGTTTTACACGTGTCCTGTTGGTTTTACACGTGTCCTGTTGTTTTACACGTGTCCTACAGGTTTTACACGTGTCCTACAGGTTTTACACGTGTCCTACAGGTTTTACACGTGTCCTACAGGTCTTACACCTGTCGTGCTGGTTTTACACGTGTCCTACAGGTTTTCCACGTGTCCTACAGGTTTTACACGTGTCCTGCAGGTTTTACACTTGTCCTACAGGTCTTACACCTGTCGTGCTGGTTTTACACGTGTCCTGCAGGTTTTACACGTGTCCTGCAGGTTTTACACGTGTCCTGCAGGTTTTACACGTGTCCTGCAGGTTTTACATGTGTCCTACAGGTTTTACACGTGCCCTGTTGGTTTTACACGTGTCCTTTTGTTTTACACGTGTCCTACAGGTTTTACACGTGTCCTACAGGTTTTACACGTGTCCTACAGGTTTTACACGTGTCCTGCAGGTTTTACAGGTGTCCTGCAGGTTTCACACGTGTCCTGCAGGTTTTACAGGTGTCCTACAGGTTTTACACGTGTCCTGCAGGTTTTACACATGTCCTGTTCGTTTTACACGTGTCCTACAGGTTTTACACGTGTCCTACAGGTTTTACATGTGTCCTGTTGGTTTTACACCTGTCCTGCAGGTTTAACATGTGTCCTGCAGGTTTTACATGTGTCCTGATGGTTTTACACGTGTCCTACAGGTTTTATATGTGTCTTAGAGGATTTACACGTGTCCTACAGGTTTTACACGTGTCCTACAGGTTTTACACGTGTCCTGTTGGTTTTACACGTGTCCTGCAGGTTTTACATGTGTCCTGCAGGTTTTACAAGTATGCTGCAGGTTTTACACGTGTCCTACAGGTTTTACACGTGTCCTGCAGGTTTCACATGTGTCCTACAGGTTTTACACGTGTCCTACAGGTTTTACATGTGTCCTGCAGGTTTTACATGTATGCTGCAGGTTTTACACGTGTCCTGCAGGTTTTACATGTGTCCTGCAGGTTTTACACGTGTCCTGTTGGTTTTACACTTGTCCTACAGGTTTTACACGTGTCCTACAGGTTTTACACGTGTCCTACAGGTTTTCCACGTGTCCTACAGGTTTTACACGTGTCCTGCAGGTTTTACATGTATGCTGCAGGTTTTACACGTGTCCTGCAGGTTTTACATGTGTCCTGCAGGTTTTACACGTGTCCTGTTGGTTTTACACGTGTCCTGTTGGTTTTACACTTGTCCTACAGGTTTTACACGTGTCCTACAGGTTTTACACGTGTCCTACAGGTTTTACACGTGTCCTACAGGTTTTCCACGTGTCCTACAGGTTTTCCACGTGTCCTGCAGGTTTCACATGTGTCCTACAGGTTTTATACGTGTCCTACAGGTTTTACATGTGTCCTGCAGGTTTTACATGTATGCTGCAGGTTTTACACGTGTCCTGCAGGGCTTACATGTGTCCTGCAGGTTTTACACGTGTCCTGTTGGTTTTACACGTGTTCTGTTGGTTTTAACGTGTCCTGTTGGTTTTACACGTGTCCTACAGGCTTTACACGTGTCCTACAGGTTTTACACGTGTCCTGCAGGTTTTACACGTGTCCTGCAGGTTTTACACGTGTCCTGCAGGTTTTACATGTGTCCTGCAGGTTTTACACGTGTCCTGTTGGTTTTACACGTGTCCTTTTGTTTTACACGTGTCCTACAGGTTTTACACGTGTCCTACAGGTTTTACACGTGCCCTGCAGGTTTTACAGGTGTCCTGCAGGTTTCACACGTGTCCTGCAGGTTTTACAGGTGTCCTACAGGTTTTACACGTGTCCTGCAGGTTTTACACATGTCCTGTTCGTTTTACACGTGTCCTACAGGTTTTACACGTGTCCTACAGGTTTTACATGTGTCCTGTTGGTTTTACACCTGTCCTGCAGGTTTAACATGTGTCCGGCAGGTTTTACATGTGTCCTGTTGGTTTTACACGTGTCCTACAGGTTTTATATGTGTCTTAGAGGATTTACACGTGTCCTACAGGTTTTACACATGTCCTGTTCGTTTTACACGTGTCCTACAGGTTTTACACGTGTCCTACAGGTTTTACATGTGTCCTGTTGGTTTTAAACGTGTCCTGCAGGTTTTACATGTGTCCTGCAGGTTTTACAAGTATGCTGCAGGTTTTACACGTGTCCTACAGGTTTTACACGTGTCCTGCAGGTTTTACATGTGTACTGCAGGTTTAACATGTGTCCGGCAGGTTTTACATGTGTCCTGTTGGTTTTACACGTGTCCTACAGGTTTTATATGTGTCTTAGAGGATTTACACGTGTCCTACAGGTTTTACACATGTCCTGTTCGTTTTACACGTGTCCTACAGGTTTTACACGTGTCCTACAGGTTTTACATGTGTCCTGTTGGTTTTAAACGTGTCCTGCAGGTTTTACATGTGTCCTGCAGGTTTTACAAGTATGCTGCAGGTTTTACACGTGTCCTACAGGTTTTACACGTGTCCTACAGGTTTTCCACGTGTCCTACAGGTTTTACACGTGTCCTGCAGGTTTTACACTTGTCCTACAGGTCTTACACCTGTAGTGCTGGTTTTACACGTGTCCTGCAGGTTTTACACGTGTCCTGCAGGTTTTACACGTGTCCTGCAGGTTTTACACGTGTCCTGCAGGTTTTACAAGTATGCTGCAGGTTTTACACGTGTCCTACAGGTTTTACACGTGTCCTGCAGGTTTCACATGTGTCCTACAGGTTTTACACGTGTCCTACAGGTTTTACATGTGTCCTGCAGGTTTTACATGTATGCTGCAGGTTTTACACGTGTCCTGCAGGTTTTACATGTGTCCTGCAGGTTTTACACGTGTCCTGTTGGTTTTACACGTGTCCTGCAGGTTTTACACGTGTCCTGCAGGTTTTACAAGTATGCTGCAGGTTTTACACGTGTCCTACAGGTTTTACACGTGTCCTGCAGGTTTCACATGTGTCCTACAGGTTTTACACGTGTCCTACAGGTTTTACATGTGTCCTGCAGGTTTTACATGTATGCTGCAGGTTTTACACGTGTCCTGCAGGTTTTACATGTGTCCTACAGGTTTTACACGTGTCCTGTTGGTTTTACACGTGTCCTGCAGGTTTTACACGTGTCCTGCAGGTTTTACAAGTATGCTGCAGGTTTTACACGTGTCCTACATGTTTTACACGTGTCCTGCAGGTTTCACATGTGTCCTACAGGTTTTACACGTGTCCTACAGGTTTTACATGTGTCCTGCAGGTTTTACATGTATGCTGCAGGTTTTACACGTGTCCTGCAGGTTTTACATGTGTCCTACAGGTTTTATACGTGTCCTACAGGTTTTACATGTGTGCTGCAGGTTTTACATGTATGCTGCAGGTTTTACACGTGTCCTGCAGGTTTTACATGTGTCCTGCAGGTTTTACACGTGTCCTGTTGGTTTTACACGTGTCCTGTTGTTTTACACGTGTCCTACAGGTTTTACACGTGTCCTACAGGTTTTACACGTGTCCTACAGGTCTTACACCTGTCGTGCTGGTTTTACACGTGTCCTGCAGGTTTTACACGTGTCCTGCAGGTTTTACACGTGTCCTGCAGGTTTTACACGTGTCCTGCAGGTTTTACATGTGTCCTGCAGGTCTTACACGTGTCCTGTTGGTTTTACACGTGTCCTTTTGTTTTACACGTGTCCTACAGGTTTTACACGTGTCCTGTTGGTTTTACACGTGTCCTAAAGGTTTTACACGTGTCCTACAGGTTTTACACGTGTCGTGCAGGTTTCACATGTGTCCTACAGGTTTTACACGTGTCCTACAGGTTTTACATGTGTCCTGCAGGTTTTACATGTATGCTGCAGGTTTTACACGTGTCCTGCAGGTTTTACATGTGTCCTGCAGGTTTTACACGTGTCCTGTTGGTTTTACACTTGTCCTACAGGTTTTACACGTGTCCTACAGGTTTTACACGTGTCCTACAGGTTTTACACGTGTCCTACAGGTTTTACACGTGTCCTACAGGTTTTACACGTGTCCTACAGGTTTTACACGTGTCCTGCAGGTTTCACATGTGTCCTACAGGTTTTATACGTGTCCTACAGGTTTTACATGTGTCCTGCAGGTTTTACATGTATGCTGCAGGTTTTACACGTGTCCTGCAGGTTTTACATGTGTCCTGCAGGTTTTACACGTGTCCTGTTGGTTTTACACGTGTCCTGTTGTTTTACACGTGTCCTACAGGTTTTACACGTGTCCTACAGGTTTTACACGTGTCCTACAGGTTTTACACGTGTCCTACAGGTCTTACACCTGTCGTGCTGGTTTTACACGTGTCCTACAGGTTTTCCACGTGTCCTACAGGTTTTACACGTGTCCTGCAGGTTTTACACTTGTCCTACAGGTCTTACACCTGTCGTGCTGGTTTTACACGTGTCCTGCAGGTTTTACACGTGTCCTGCAGGTTTTACACGTGTCCTGCAGGTTTTACACGTGTCCTGCAGGTTTTACATGTGTCCTACAGGTTTTACACGTGCCCTGTTGGTTTTACACGTGTCCTTTTGTTTTACACGTGTCCTACAGGTTTTACACGTGTCCTACAGGTTTTACACGTGTCCTACAGGTTTTACACGTGTCCTGCAGGTTTTACAGGTGTCCTGCAGGTTTCACACGTGTCCTGCAGGTTTTACAGGTGTCCTACAGGTTTTACACGTGTCCTGCAGGTTTTACACATGTCCTGTTCGTTTTACACGTGTCCTACAGGTTTTACACGTGTCCTACAGGTTTTACATGTGTCCTGTTGGTTTTACACCTGTCCTGCAGGTTTAACATGTGTCCTGCAGGTTTTACATGTGTCCTGATGGTTTTACACGTGTCCTACAGGTTTTATATGTGTCTTAGAGGATTTACACGTGTCCTACAGGTTTTACACGTGTCCTACAGGTTTTACACGTGTCCTGTTGGTTTTACACGTGTCCTGCAGGTTTTACATGTGTCCTGCAGGTTTTACAAGTATGCTGCAGGTTTTACACGTGTCCTACAGGTTTTACACGTGTCCTGCAGGTTTCACATGTGTCCTACAGGTTTTACACGTGTCCTACAGGTTTTACATGTGTCCTGCAGGTTTTACATGTATGCTGCAGGTTTTACACGTGTCCTGCAGGTTTTACATGTGTCCTGCAGGTTTTACACGTGTCCTGTTGGTTTTACACTTGTCCTACAGGTTTTACACGTGTCCTACAGGTTTTACACGTGTCCTACAGGTTTTCCACGTGTCCTACAGGTTTTACACGTGTCCTGCAGGTTTTACATGTATGCTGCAGGTTTTACACGTGTCCTGCAGGTTTTACATGTGTCCTGCAGGTTTTACACGTGTCCTGTTGGTTTTACACGTGTCCTGTTGGTTTTACACTTGTCCTACAGGTTTTACACGTGTCCTACAGGTTTTACACGTGTCCTACAGGTTTTACACGTGTCCTACAGGTTTTCCACGTGTCCTACAGGTTTTCCACGTGTCCTGCAGGTTTCACATGTGTCCTACAGGTTTTATACGTGTCCTACAGGTTTTACATGTGTCCTGCAGGTTTTACATGTATGCTGCAGGTTTTACACGTGTCCTGCAGGGCTTACATGTGTCCTGCAGGTTTTACACGTGTCCTGTTGGTTTTACACGTGTTCTGTTGGTTTTAACGTGTCCTGTTGGTTTTACACGTGTCCTACAGGCTTTACACGTGTCCTACAGGTTTTACACGTGTCCTGCAGGTTTTACACGTGTCCTGCAGGTTTTACACGTGTCCTGCAGGTTTTACATGTGTCCTGCAGGTTTTACACGTGTCCTGTTGGTTTTACACGTGTCCTTTTGTTTTACACGTGTCCTACAGGTTTTACACGTGTCCTACAGGTTTTACACGTGCCCTGCAGGTTTTACAGGTGTCCTGCAGGTTTCACACGTGTCCTGCAGGTTTTACAGGTGTCCTACAGGTTTTACACGTGTCCTGCAGGTTTTACACATGTCCTGTTCGTTTTACACGTGTCCTACAGGTTTTACACGTGTCCTACAGGTTTTACATGTGTCCTGTTGGTTTTACACCTGTCCTGCAGGTTTAACATGTGTCCGGCAGGTTTTACATGTGTCCTGTTGGTTTTACACGTGTCCTACAGGTTTTATATGTGTCTTAGAGGATTTACACGTGTCCTACAGGTTTTACACATGTCCTGTTCGTTTTACACGTGTCCTACAGGTTTTACACGTGTCCTACAGGTTTTACATGTGTCCTGTTGGTTTTAAACGTGTCCTGCAGGTTTTACATGTGTCCTGCAGGTTTTACAAGTATGCTGCAGGTTTTACACGTGTCCTACAGGTTTTACACGTGTCCTGCAGGTTTTACATGTGTACTGCAGGTTTAACATGTGTCCGGCAGGTTTTACATGTGTCCTGTTGGTTTTACACGTGTCCTACAGGTTTTATATGTGTCTTAGAGGATTTACACGTGTCCTACAGGTTTTACACATGTCCTGTTCGTTTTACACGTGTCCTACAGGTTTTACACGTGTCCTACAGGTTTTACATGTGTCCTGTTGGTTTTAAACGTGTCCTGCAGGTTTTACATGTGTCCTGCAGGTTTTACAAGTATGCTGCAGGTTTTACACGTGTCCTACAGGTTTTACACGTGTCCTGCAGGTTTTACATGTGTACTGCAGGTTTTACATGTGTCCTGCAGGTTTTACATGTGTCCTGCTGGTTTTACACATGTCCTACAGGTTTTACACGTGTCCTGCAGGTTTTACATGTGTCCTGCAGGTTTTACATGTGTCCTGCAGGTTTTACATGTGTCCTGTTGGTTTTACACGTGTCCTACAGGTTTTACACGTGTCCTGCAGGTTTTACATGTGTCCTGCAGGTTTTACATGTGTCCTGCAGGTTTTACATGTGTCCTGCTGGTTTTATATGTGTCCTGCAGGTTTTACATGTGTCCTGCTGGTTTCACACGTGTCCTACAGGTTTTACACGTGTCCTGCAGGTTTTACATGTGTCCTGCAGGTTTTACATGTGTCCTGCAGGTTTTACACGTGTCCTACAGGTTTTACACTTTTCCTGCAGGTTTTACACGTGTCCTGCTGGTTTTACACGTGTCCTGCAGGTTTTTAGAGGTGGACAGAACATGATGATTATGTTAAGCCAAATTCAGATTAAATTTTTTTTTTGTTCCAGAACTTTTGCTCTAAAGCGATGGTGCTGAAGACACAGGTGAAGTGCCACTCCTGCACCATCTCCATGTTTATTTCATGTCCGGCTGACTTTAAGAAGAGTCCCAACAGCACCATCGTTGGCTGCAGGTAAGCGAGACACCATCGTTCACCCAGCTGAGCTTTCCAGGATCAGACAAGTCTTTAGTTCCTGTGTCCTCTGTCCTTCAGGTACAACATCAAGACCAGCAGCAAAAGCCTGGCCATCAGTGGCTGCTCCTTTGAGTGCTACAGAGAAGTGCAGATGAAGATCTGCTGTCCTGGTTACTGGGGTCTAGACTGCATTGGTCAGTATGCACATGTGACGTTTTCTGGTCTGGTGGCACCACATCCAACACCTGAACATGCTCACTGAGACCAGGACAGAAATGTTTTTGACGGACAGACACTTGCTGAAATCTGAAAGAGACGTCGTCTGGCTGGAAGCTGATCTTACTGAAAAACAATATTTCTCGGATGCTTCCACTTGGCGTCAGACCATTTTAATGTAACTTTGGTGACTTGTTTACATCTGACTTCACCTTTGCACAAAAGAGCCTATACCTGCATTTGTGGATTTCAGACGTACTGTGTGTGTGTTCTCAGACAGTGATTTTTTATGTCTTCCTTTAAGGCAGAAGATCAGCAGGATCCATTCTTGCACTGTGCACACAAGATTCTTATGCAATCTTTCCATCTGAGAGAACCTCTTCTTTGAAATGCTACTTTTATATCCAGTCATGTTACTGATCTGTTCCTACTTAAACCGCTCATGCTACGACCTGTTTCCCGTAAAACCAGTAAATTCAGTTTAGATCTCTATACTCCATCCTAACCTTTAAAGTATCAGGAAGGCTAACCCCTAACCTTCCGGGTGACTGGAGTCACGTGTTGGACCCTGCAGGAAACAGGACCTCCTTCCTCTTTGTAGACTCTGTCCGAACAATGCTGACACACATGGACCTGGACTCTAAGAAAAACCATTTTCAATGTGAACATGTTGATTTGGAACAGTTTCGGATTAGCAGCACCACCAGCATTTCTCCAGCAACAACATTATAAACTTGACACACCTTTATATCTATAATACAAGCTATACCAGGATACCAGGATAGAGGCTCTGCCTGCTGAGAAAGGTTCCCATTTTACGATCTGTAGTGGACTCAAGGACCTGGACCTGGTCTCAATGTTATTCATAGATAGTAGACGGATGGACAGACGGACATATGTAGGGATGGAGGAATGAATGGATGGATAGATGGATGGATGGGTGGAACAATGGATGGGTGGATGGATGATGGATAGATGGATGGGTGGATGATGGATGAAAGAATGAATGATGGAAGGATGGATGGATAGATGGATGGAGGAATGGATGGATGAATGGATAAATAAACATACGGATAGATGAATGCATGGATAATGGTTGATGCATAAATGGATGGATGGATTAACGTAGTGACGGACGGACAGACACACGGATAGATAGATGCATGGATGGATGGATGGATGAAAGGATGGATGGATGATTGGATTGATTGATGAATGGACAGTTGTTGATAGATGGATGGATGGATGGACAGATGGATGGATGAATGGATGGATGGTTGATGAATGGATGGATGGATGGATGGATGGATGGATGGATGGATGGATGGATGAATGTATTGACGGACAGACGCACAGACGGACGGATGAATGAGACAATGGATGGATGGATAAATTGATTGATGAATGGACAGTTGATAGATGGATGGACGGACAGATGGATGGATGGATGAATGGATGGATGGATCTACAGACAGATGGATGATTGGATGGATGGATGGATGGATGGATGGGTGGGTGGATGGATGGACAGATGGACGGATTGATGGATGGATGGATGGATGGACAGACGGACGGATGGATGGATGGATGGATGGATGGATGGATGGATGGATGGATGATGGAGCCAGTGTCCTGTCAGAGACATAGTGACATGTCTTTATGAGGTGGACTTCTGTTGTCTGTCTTTCAGAGTGTCCGGATCAGGCCTCCAGACCCTGCAGCGGAAGAGGACTCTGCTCTGATGGGATGGGAGGGAACGGGACCTGTATCTGCCAGGTGATCCATCAGACCAATTTAATCCCATGACAACTGACACTGGAGGAAACCTCCCTCCCTCCCTCCCTCCCTCCCTCAGTACTCAGTTCTGATCCTCCTTTTTTGCAGAAACACCCCCCCGCCCCCTTCCTGCTTAGATCACGTGGCACAGTAAATGGTCTATATGTGAACTGTTCAGAAAAATAACCTTTCAATGGTTTTTAAGTGTAAAGAAGATCATGATCATTATGATCCATCCTCATAGAATGGACCAGATGGACCAGTACACACTAGTAGAATCTGCTGGACCAGTAACACAGACCATAAGACCAGTGGAGCCACCTGGAGCACACCAGTAGACCAATTGGGAGCAGTCTGAACTGATGGTTTTTTTGTTTGTGGTTCAGGAGGGTTTTTCGGGAACTGCCTGTGAGGTCTGTGCACCTGATCGGTATGGACCCACCTGTAGCTCAGGTAATCTCAGAACCTGCTGTCTGTGTTAAACCAGTCCTGGTTGTCCTTCATGTGTTTTCATTGTGTCCTGTGCCTCAGAATGTTCCTGCATCCATGGTCTCTGTGATTCTGGGCTGACAGGGAACGGTCAGTGCATTTGCTTCTCTGGATACACCGGTCCCAACTGTGACCAAGGTGAGTCTTGTCCCACTGGAGGCAGTTCCAGGTCCATCTACCAGTGTTGTATTGCACCTTCTGGAAAGTTTCACAAGGACCTTGTTTGTTGAACATGTTGAGACCTTATGACACAATCTTTGACCTGCTGGACCTGTCTCTTACCCGTCCCGTCCCACTTGTTTCAGAGTTACCCGAGTGTATCTCTTACCTATCCCATCCCACTCGTCTCAGAGTTACCTCAGTGTATCTGTGACCCTCCCTACCTGCTCTCCATCACACACAGGTATGGGAGGCGTGCATGTTATGCTGGGTGTGGTGGGAGGACATCATGGTGGCTCTGTTTGCTGCACTCAGCAGTGGCTCACTTCCCAGTTTTAATCACACTTATTTATCAAAACACTAAAAACACACAAAAAAAACCTTTGGGGGGCGGGGATTTTAGTATATGGTGGGCCACCTAGGCAACACCACTGCCAAAATAGTGTGGTCACTGCCCCCAAATTTTAATAGCAAACAATACGCACTTCACAATCATTCATGGGATCCTCTCACTCCCCTGTTACCTTGGTGCTCCCAGGGTGGGGAACGGGTGGGAATCTGGGCTGACTCTGTGGAGGGGTTTTGTGGGCCCTGGGGGGTCCTGGATCTGAGGCTTAGAGGATGATGTGGTGGAGTGTTGGGATTGGGGTGTTAGGTAGGATTGGAGAAAGGATGGTATATGTGAGGCTTTCAGTTTTAGGTTGAAAAACGAAGGAGGCAAGGGGGCAGGTGATTGGGGGGACGGAGGAGCTGGGCTAATGTGGTTCGTGTGTGTATCAATGGTGGTGCTGGCTTTGCTGTTGTTCCCTGTGGCCTATGGCCTGTGTGCTGCGTCCTGTCCACCCTAGGCGGCATTGGCATTTCCCCTCACTGTGGCTTGGGCCCACTGACTGTGGAGGGGCTCTGGCCCGGGCCTCCCTCTGCCTCCTTGTGGCGAAGTATTGGGCTGACTTTGGGGTAGGGGGCTGGCGTCTGTGCTCAAGGGTGGCTGCCGATTGCCCGGTTCTTGAGGTCTTCCTGTCAGTCCATTGTTGGTGGCCGAAGTATGATGGTACCGGTAATTTTAGCACTTGTCACGAGGACCATTGACTCACTGCTGGTGTACAACCGTCAGGATTTGTTGAAATCAAAGAAATGGTGCAATCGTGCCATTTATGAGGCTAAAAAATCCGGTTAATTTTACCTGGGTGATCTGCCGGAGTCTCTTCTCCAGGTGAACGCCCCTTTACTCAGGAAACGTCGACGCCAGGGAGTGAGCCTGGCTTGTGAAGTTGAAGGCCCTGCTGGCCCAATCACCAGATGTGATTTGGTCAGTTTCACCAGAATTGAAAGACTGTCGTCACCACTATGTTTTTCTACTCTTTTTTGCTCCTGTCGGTGTTTGGCTGGTCACCTTTATTGGATGACAGATGGATCTCCATGATTTGCGCCCTCATCGTTCGTCTCACCGGGCTTCAGGGGGCGTAATCCCGTGAGTGTGAGATCCGTGGTGAACAAGACTTTTATTCAAGACTTTTTGTTGTGATCCTGTTCCCTGGTGGGCGTGTCTGGCATCCTAACACCTGATCTTCATCTTGGCAATCAGCAGCAGCACTATTTAAGATCCGCCCGGCCTGCTGTTCATCGCCAGATTGTTGAACGTCCTGCGGTACAACTCTCGGCCTGAAAGATTCTTCCCTGTGTGTAGTCCTGATCGATAACCTGTGTGTTTTTTCCCGTCAGAGATCCTGCCTGTTTGCCCGATTGCTGTCCTGCCGCTTGCCTGCCTGCCTGCCCGCCTGCCTGCCCGCCTCTCTATCCGCTGGGTTTGCCTCCCCGCTTGTCTGCCTGCCGACTGAACCTGTTTTCCGCATCCACCTGGGAAGGAATCAAGGATCAGAAGGAAGCAAATAAATTATTGTTGAAACTCCAAGCCGAGTCCGCATGTGAATTCTCCGCACTTGACGTCAACCTAACACTTTTTTACATCGGGATCTTTAATGTATTATTAACTGAAACCTGTATCAGCACTGGTGAGTCCACTGCGTTCTCGGAACTGTTACCTCCTGAGTGCACGTTTATCAACACACCAAGGGAAACTGGTCGTGGTGGGGGTATAACTACTGTCTTAAAGAACTGCGTGCAGTACAAAGGGGTCTTTCTCCTCTTTTGAACTAGGCTGTTTTGAGCTGCGAATGCAACTGACTGATTGCCTTCTGTGTGCTGTCATTTATCGACCGTAACACAAAGACTTTTATGAGTTTTTCGCTTCTATTCTTACATTTTATGACAGGATTTTGATTGATGGAGATTTTAATGTGCATGTATGTTGTCTGTCCAAGCCCATGGCCGAGGAGTTTATGGACTTGATTGATGCTTTTAATCTGACACAGTATGGACACTTTGGACCATGTCCTGTCTCATGGTTTTTCTGTGGAAAGTGTTGTTGAGGAGGAGGCTGTGTTCACCAACCACTGCCCTGTCACATTTGAGGTTAGCTTGACGTTGGACATGAAGGTATTATCCGTGCATCATAGTCGTGTCGTTAACTGTAACACTGCCGCTACCTTTAACCCTCGTTTCACTGCAACGACACATAACCTCATAAACTCCACTACATCTACGAATATGGAGCAATTGATGCGTTCTTTTATTTTCACCTGTTCAGATGTAATGGATCGTGTAGCTCCCTGAAATGATCGGAGAAAGGACCCAAAAGCAGCACAAGAGATCTGGGCAGGTTAACAGTCTTTATTTTAGCCACTTGGTGAGGCTCGGTGCTGGAGTTGAACTCTGGTTCCCAATGAGCAGAGCAGAGCAACTTTCCTCTGGGCTGACAGAGTGGACACCTAGCACAACAAGGTGAGTGAAGATCCACAACTCACGGTTGGGGGTCCTCCAGGACAGAAACCCAGTAACCACTGGAGAGCAGGCTCCAAGGGCAAGGCAGGAAGCAGAAGTCGGGGACGGATCAGGTCGGTAACGGGCAGGCAATTGTGGTCGGAGTGCTGGAAGGTCAGGCATGAGAGCAATGACAATCTGGCAGTGAGTGAATGGTGGAGGCTGCATATATGCGCAGGCTGAACTGATGGGGATTGTGAACAGGTGGCAGAGGCAGGTGAGAGCAGTGAACTGATTAGGGGTGTGGCAAGCAGCAATGTTGGAGGAAGCAAGGCTGATAGCTCCCATTAAAGTGGTGCGCTCAGAGTCGTAACAGGAGCCTTGGCTCAATGACACTACACGTGCAGCTCGGCGTGTCGGAGGGTGGAACGAAGGTGGAAAAAGGACCGTCTGGAGGTGTCCTTCCAGATTCTTAAAGAGAGCTAATCAGACTATTGTCAAAGCTGAGAAAACAGAATATTTTTCTAAACTGATTGTGAACAATGTCAATAAGCTCCATATTCTTCTTTTTTGTTTTTTTTTATAACAATTAGCTCTATTTTTAATCCCAATCCTTCCTCTTTATTGGAAACGACAAGTGAAAGTTGGGAAGAATTTCTCTCTTATTTTAATGACAAGGTTAGTGCTATCAGGGCCAAAATATCTCCCTCTTCATTGTGTGGTTCAGAGGTCACTGAGTGCTCGGTTACTTTCTGTCAGTTTGAGTCGGTGTCCGTATCTGTTCTTACTGGGATCGTCTCCAAACCTTAACCCTCCTCCTGTCCCACGGACCCCGTCCCTCCTCGATTTTTAAAGAGGTTTGGGGCACAATCGGCTCCTTTGTAAGGGAGATAATTAATAAGAGCTTGGTCACTGCGACTGTTCCCACATTTTGTAAAAACACTGTTGTTGAGCCGCTGATGAAAAAATCTGGCCTGGACCCAATAGATCTAGTATCGCCCCATCTCTAAACTACCACTGGTCTCTAAGATTTTGAAGAAATGTGTCCTTGCTCAACTGCAACTGTTTTTAGACTCAAATGGTATTTTAGACCCACTTCAGTCGGGCTACAAAGCTTTCATAGCTCTGAGTCTGCACTTTTTAAGGTTTTTAATGACCTTTTAATGACTGATTCTGGTAGCACTGCCATTTTAGTGCTTTTAGACCTGATAGCTGCTTTTGATACGGTAGAACACACAACTCTTTAATCTCATTTGGAGAACTATGTGGGTGTCAGAGGGACTGCTATCCAGTGGTTTCAATCTTACCTGAGTGGGAGGTAATTTTCGGTCAGGCTGGGGGATTCCTCTTCATCTTCTGCTCCTCTGTGCTGTGGAGTCCCCCAAGGCTCTATCCTGGGACCAATTCTGTTTGCCATATATCTCCTCCCACTCAGGGAAATCTTCAAAAAGCATGGTATGTTATATCACTTTTATGCTGATGACTGCCAGATTTACATGCCAATCTCCAGAAGCTATTGCTGCCTCCTGACACCCTTACTCGATTGTCTTGGTGACATTAAAGCTTGGTTAGCTCAAAACTTTTTTAAATTAAGTGAGGAAAAGACTGAGATCCTGCTGTTTGAAAAGTCCCCCATTGACTTGGGCCCTCTTTAAAATCAGCAGCCTTGGTGTCACAATGGACAATAATTTTAAGCTTGATAAACACGTCAATGCCAGTTTTTATCACCTTTGTCTTTTATCAAAAGTGAAAGCTTTTTGATCTTTTCATGTTGTGGAACAAGTTGTGCATGCTTTTATTTCTCCTCGACTGGATGACTGCAATGGTTTCTATGTAGGTATCATCAAATACACTCTTTCACGCTTGCAGTTAGTCCAGAATTCTGCAATACGACTTCTAACTGGCCCTGCGATGGACTGGCGAGCTGTCCAGGGTGTACCCTGCCTTTCGCCCTGAGCGTGTCTCTTACCTGTCCTGTTCCACTTGTCTCAGAATTACCTGAGCATGTCTCTTACCTGTCCTGTTCCACTTGTCTCAGAATTACCTGAGCGTGTCTCTTACCTGTCCTGTTTCACTTGTCTCAGAAATACCTGAGCGTGTCTCTTACCTGTCCTGTTCCACTTGTCTCAGAATTACCTGAGCGTGTCTCTTACCTGTCCTGTTCCACTTGTCTCAGAATTACCTGAGCGTGTCTCTTACCTGTCCTGTTCCACTTGTCTCAGAATTACCTGAGCGTGTCTCTTACCTGTCCTGTTCCACTTGTCTCAGAATTACCTGAGCGTGTCTCTTACCTGTCCTGTTTCACTTGTCTCAGAATTACCTGAGCGTGCCTCTTACCTGTCCTGTTCCACTTGTCTCAGAATTACCTGAGCGTGTCTCTTACCTGTCCTGTTCCACTTGTCTCAGAATTACCTGAGCGTGTCTCTTACCTGTCCTGTTCCACTTGTCTCAGAATTACCTGAGCGTGTCTCTTACCTGTCCTGTTCCACTTGTCTCAGAATTACCTGAGCGTGTCTCTTACCTGTCCTGTTCCACTTGTCTCAGAATTACCTGAGCGTGTCTCTTACCTGTCCTGTTCCACTTGTCTCAGAATTACCTGAGCGTGTCTCTTACCTGTCCTGTTCCACTTGTCTCAGAATTACCTGAGTGTGTCTCTTACCTGTCCTGTTCCACTTGTCTCAGAATTACCTGAGTGTGTCTCTTACCTGTCCTGTTCCACTTGTCTCAGAATTACCTGAGTGTGCGGCCATAAGATGTCAGCAAAACTCTCGCTGTATGAAAGATGCTCTGATGGGACAGCTGACATGTCGATGTCTGCCGGGATACGAGACGTCTGGATCAGAGTGTATCTGTAAGTTGCCCATCTTTTATATATTTTACATAGTGTGCAGTTTTTATACCAATGTGATCCAGATTCCATACAGCTTCATGAAAGGTTTTATTCCATCACCGGTTTCCCAGAACAACAGATGTTTTCACAATATTGTTTACAACACTGACCTGTCTGTCTCCCCCTCTCGAATGCCTGTCTCCTAAACTCAGGTGAACCGACAAATGGAGTATCTGAACCAGAACAGATCACTTAGGCCTAATATGTATCCCGGCCTCCAGTCGAGTCTTTATCCCGGCCTCCATATGAGTCTTTATCCCGGCCTCCATATGAGTCTTTATCCCGGCCTCCATATGAGTCTTTATCCCGGCCTCCAGTCGAGTCTTTATCCCGGCCTCCAGACGAGTCTTTATCCCGGCCTCCAGTCGAGTCTTTATCCCGGCCTCCATATGAGTCTTTATCCCGGCCTCCATATGAGTCTTTATCCCGGCCTCCATATGAGTCTTTATCCCGGCCTCCATATGAGTCTTTATCCCAGCCTCCAGACGAGTCTTTATCCCGGCCTCCAGTCGAGTCTTTATCCCGGCCTCCAGACGAGTCTTTATCCCGGCCTCCAGACGAGTCTTTATCCCGGCCTCCAGACGAGTCTTTATCCCGGCCTCCAGACGAGTCTTTATCCCGGCCTCCAGATGAGTCTTTATCCCGGCCTCCAGTCGAGTCTTTATCCCGGCCTCCAGACGAGTCTTTATCCCGGCCTCCAGACGAGTCTTTATCCCGGCCTCCATATGAGTCTTTATCCCGGCCTCCAGACGAGTCTTTATCCCGGCCTCCGGTCGAGTCTTTATCCCGGCCTCCAGACGAGTCTTCATCCCGGCCTCCAGACGAGTCTTTATCCCGGCCTCCAGACGAGTCTTTATCCCGGCCTCCAGACGAGTCTTTATCCCGGCCTCCAGACGAGTCTTTATCCCGGCCTCCAGACGAGTCTTTATCCCGGCCTCCATATCAGTCTTTATCCCGGCCTCCAGACGAGTCTTTATCCCGGCCTCCAGACGAATCTTTATCCCGGCCTCCAGACGAGTCTTCATCCCGGCCTCCATATGAGTCTTTATCCCGGCCTCCATATGAGTCTTTATCCCGGCCTCCAGACGAGTCTTTATCCCAGCCTCCAGACGAGTCTTTATCCCGGCCTCCATATGAGTCTTCATCCCGGCCTCCATATGAGTCTTTATCCCGGCCTCCATATGAGTCTTTATCCCGGCCTCCATATGAGTCTTCATCCCGGCCTCCATATGAGTCTTTATCCCGGCCTCCAGACGAGTCTTTATCCCGGCCTCCAGACGAGTCTTTATCCCGGCCTCCAGACGAGTCTTCATCCCGGCCTCCAGACGAGTCTTTATCCCGGCCTCCAGACGAGTCTTTATCCCAGCCTCCAGACGAGTCTTTATCCCAGCCTCCAGACGAGTCTTCATCCCGGCCTCCAGACGAGTCTTTATCCCGGCCTCCAGACGAGTCTTTATCCCAGCCTCCAGACGAGTCTTTATCCCGGCCTCCAGACGAGTCTTCATCCCGGCCTCCAGACGAGTCTTTATCCCAGCCTCCAGACGAGTCTTTATCCCGGCCTCCAGACGAGTCTTCATCCCGGCCTCCAGACGAGTCTTTATCCCGGCCTCCAGACGAGTCTTTATCCCAGCCTCCAGACGAGTCTTTATCCCGGCCTCCAGACGAGTCTTTATCCCGGCCTCCAGACGAGTCTTTATCCCGGCCTCCAGACGAGTCTTTATCCCAGCCTCCAGACGAGTCTTTATCCCGGCCTCCAGACGAGTCTTCATCCCGGCCTCCAGACGAGTCTTTATCCCGGCCTCCAGACGAGTCTTTATCCCAGCCTCCAGACGAGTCTTTATCCCGGCCTCCAGACGAGTCTTTATCCCGGCCTCCAGACGAGTCTTTATCCCAGCCTCCAGACGAGTCTTTATCCCGGCCTCCAGACGAGTCTTCATCCCGGCCTCCAGACGAGTCTTTATCCCGGCCTCCAGACGAGTCTTTATCCCAGCCTCCAGACGAGTCTTTATCCCGGCCTCCAGACGAGTCTTCATCCCGGCCTCCAGACGAGTCTTTATCCCGGCCTCCAGACGAGTCTTTATCCCAGCCTCCAGACGAGTCTTTATCCCAGCCTCCAGACGAGTCTTTATCCCGGCCTCCAGTCGAGTCTTTATCCCAGCCTCCAGACGAGTCTTTATCCCGGCCTCCAGATGACCCTATCTGACAGATGAGATCCAAAGAAATATGTAGCCAAAAAATAATTTTTTCAGAATTTCAGCTTTACATTTCTAATGTTTATGTTTTGTTCTTTGCAGCCAAAAACCCATGTGTCCAGCCAGTATGTCATGTCCAAGCTTCATGTGTCCACACCGGTCCAAATCAGCACCTGTGTGCCTGCCACCAGGGTTACAGCGGTGATGGGAGAGTCTGCATGCCCATTGATCCGTGTCAGACCAAGCATGGAGGCTGCTCCCCAACATCCACACGATGCGTCTATGAAGGACCAGGAGAGGTAAAACCAGTCTGTTTCAGGACCAGACCAGATCTAGAGAAGACCAGAATGAGGGTCGGGATCTGGGTCAGGAGGAGGACTAGGATCAGGACCATGATCTGGGTCAGGAGGAGGACTAGGATCAGGACTATGATCTGGGTCAGGAGGAGGACTAGGATCAGGAACATGATCTGGGTCAGGAGGAGGACTAGGATCAGGACTATGATCTGGGTCAGGAGGAGGACTAGGATCAGGACCATGATCTGGGTCAGGAGGAGGACTAGGATCAGGACCATGATCTGGGTCAGGAGGAGGACTAGGATCAGGACCATGATCTGGGTCAGGAGGAGGACTAGGATCAGGAACATGATCTGGGTCAGGAGGAGTACTAGGATCAGGAACATGATCTGGGTCAGGAGGAGGACTAGGATCAGGAACATGATCTGGGTCAGGAGGAGTACTAGGATCAGGAACATGATCTGGGTCAGGAGGAGGACTAGGATGAGGAACATGATCTGGGGTCAGGAGGACTAGGACCAGGACCATGATCTGGGTCAGGAGGAGGACTAGGATCAGGACTATGATCTGGGTCAGGAGGAGGACTAGGATCAGGAACATGATCTGGGTCAGGAGGAGGACTAGGATCAGGACCATGATCTGGGTCAGGAGGAGGACTAGGATGAGGACCATGATCTGGGTCAGGAGGACTAGGACCAGGACCATGATCTGGGTCAGGAGGAGGACTAGGATGAGGACCATGATCTGGGGTCAGGAGGACTAGGACCAGGACCATGATCTGGGTCAGGAGGAGGACTAGGATGAGGACCATGATCTGGGTCAGGAGGAGGACTAGGATGAGGACCATCATCTGGGTCAGGAGGACTAGGACCAGGACCATGATCTGGGTCAGGAGGAGGACTAGGATGAGGACCATGATCTGGGTCAGGAGGAGGACTAGGATGAGGACCATGATCTGGGTCAGGAGGAGGACTAGGATCAGGAACATGATCTGGGTCAGGAGGACTAGGACCAGGACCATGATCTGGGTCAGGAGGAGGACTAGGATGAGGACCATGATCTGGGTCAGGAGGAGGACTAGGATGAGGAACATGATCTGGGTCAGGAGGAGGACTACGATGAGGACCATGATCTGGGTCAGGAGGAGGACTACGATGAGGACCATGATCTGGGTCAGGAGGAGGACTACGATGAGGACCATGATCTGGGTCAGGAGGAGGACTAGGATGAGGACCATGATCTGGGTCAGGAGGAGGACTAGGATGAGGACCATGATCTGGGACAGGAGGAGGACTAGGATCAGGAACATGATCTGGGTCAGGAGGAGGACTAGGATGAGGAACATGATCTGGGTCAGGAGGAGGACTAGGATGAGGACCATGATCTGGGTCAGGAGGAGTACTAGGATGAGGACCATGATCTGGGTCAGGAGGAGGACTAGGATCAGGACCATGATCTGTGTCAGGAGGAGGACTAGGATCAGGACTATGATCTGGGTCAGGAGGAGGACTAGGATGAGGAACATGATCTGGGTCAGGAGGAGTACTAGGATGAGGAACATGATCTGGGTCAGGAGGAGGACTAGGATGAGGAACATGATCTGGGTCAGGAGGAGGACTAGGATGAGGACCATGATCTGGGTCAGGAGGAGTACTAGGATCAGGAACATGATCTGGGTCAGGAGGAGGACTAGGATCAGGACTATGATCTGGGTCAGGAGGAGGACTAGGATCAGGACCATGATCTGGGTCAGGAGGAGGACTAGGATCAGGACCATGATCTGGGGTCAGGAGGAAGACTAGGATGAGGACCATGATCTGGGACAGGAGGAGGACTAGGATCAGGAACATGATCTGGGTCAGGAGGAGGACTAGGATGAGGAACATGATCTGGGTCAGGAGGAGGACTAGGATGAGGACCATGATCTGGGTCAGGAGGAGTACTAGGATGAGGACCATGATCTGGGTCAGGAGGAGGACTAGGATCAGGACCATGATCTGTGTCAGGAGGAGGACTAGGATCAGGACTATGATCTGGGTCAGGAGGAGGACTAGGATGAGGAACATGATCTGGGTCAGGAGGAGTACTAGGATCAGGAACATGATCTGGGTCAGGAGGAGGACTAGGATGAGGAACATGATCTGGGTCAGGAGGAGGACTAGGATGAGGACCATGATCTGGGTCAGGAGGAGTACTAGGATCAGGAACATGATCTGGGTCAGGAGGAGGACTAGGATCAGGACTATGATCTGGGTCAGGAGGAGGACTAGGATCAGGACCATGATCTGGGTCAGGAGGAGTACTAGGATCAGGAACATGATCTGGGTCAGGAGGAGGACTAGGATCAGGACTATGATCTGGGTCAGGAGGATGACTAGGATCAGGACCATGATCTGGGTCAGGAGGAGGACTAGGATCAGGACCATGATCTGGGGTCAGGAGGAAGACTAGGATGAGGACCATGATCTGGGTCAGGAGGAGGACTAGGATGAGGACCATGATCTGGGTCAGGAGGAGGACTAGGATGAGGACCATGATCTGGGTCAGGAGGAGGACTAGGATGAGGACCATGATCTGGGTCAGGAGGAGTACTAGGATCAGGAACATGATCTGGGTCAGAAGGAGGACTAGGATCAGGAACATGATCTGGGTCAGGAGGAGGACTAGGATCAGGAACATGATCCGGGTCAGGAAGAGGACTAAGATGAGGACCATGATCTGGGTCAGGAGGAGGACTAGGATCAGGAACATGATCTGGGTCAGGAGGAGTACTAGGATGAGGACCATGATCTGGGTCAGGAGGAGGACTAGGATCAGGACCATGATCTGGGTCAGGAGGAGGACTAGGATGAGGACCATGATCTGGGTCAGGAGGAGGACTAGGATGAGGACCATGATCTGGGTCAGGAGGAGGACTAGGATCAGGACCATGATCTGGGTCAGGAGGAGTACTAGGATCAGGACCATGATCTGGGTCAGGAGGAGGACTAGGATGAGGACCATGATCTGGGTCAGGAGGAGGACTAGGATCAGGAACATGATCTGGGTCAGGAGGACTAGGACCAGGACCATGATCTGGGTCAGGAGGAGGACTAGGATGAGGACCATGATCTGGGTCAGGAGGAGGACTAGGATGAGGAACATGATCTGGGTCAGGAGGAGGACTACGATGAGGACCATGATCTGGGTCAGGAGGAGGACTACGATGAGGACCATGATCTGGGTCAGGAGGAGGACTACGATGAGGACCATGATCTGGGTCAGGAGGAGGACTACGATGAGGACCATGATCTGGGTCAGGAGGAGGACTAGGATGAGGACCATGATCTGGGACAGGAGGAGGACTAGGATCAGGAACATGATCTGGGTCAGGAGGAGGACTAGGATGAGGAACATGATCTGGGTCAGGAGGAGGACTAGGATGAGGACCATGATCTGGGTCAGGAGGAGTACTAGGATGAGGACCATGATCTGGGTCAGGAGGAGGACTAGGATCAGGACTATGATCTGGGTCAGGAGGAGGACTAGGATGAGGAACATGATCTGGGTCAGGAGGAGTACTAGGATCAGGAACATGATCTGGGTCAGGAGGAGGACTAGGATGAGGAACATGATCTGGGTCAGGAGGAGGACTAGGATGAGGACCATGATCTGGGTCAGGAGGAGTACTAGGATCAGGAACATGATCTGGGTCAGGAGGAGGACTAGGATGAGGAACATGATCTGGGTCAGGAGGAGGACTAGGATGAGGACCATGATCTGGGTCAGGAGGAGTACTAGGATCAGGAACATGATCTGGGTCAGGAGGAGGACTAGGATCAGGACTATGATCTGGGTCAGGAGGAGGACTAGGATCAGGACCATGATCTGGGTCAGGAGGAGTACTAGGATCAGGAACATGATCTGGGTCAGGAGGAGGACTAGGATCAGGACTATAATCTGGGTCAGGAGGAGGACTAGGATCAGGACCATGATCTGGGTCAGGAGGAGGACTAGGATCAGGACCATGATCTGGGGTCAGGAGGAAGACTAGGATGAGGACCATGATCTGGGTCAGGAGGAGGACTAGGATGAGGACCATGATCTGGGTCAGGAGGAGGACTAGGATGAGGACCATGATCTGGGTCAGGAGGAGGACTAGGATGAGGACCATGATCTGGGTCAGGAGGAGGACTAGGATCAGGAACATGATCTGGGTCAGGAGGAGGACTAGGATCAGGAACATGATCTGGGTCAGGAAGAGGACTAAAATGAGGACCATGATCTGGGTCAGGAGGAGGACTAGGATCAGGAACATGATCTGGGTCAGGAGGAGGACAAGGATCAGGAACATGATCTGGGTCAGAAGGAGGACTAGGATCAGGAACATGATCTGGGTCAGGAGGAGGACTAGGATCAGGAACATGATCTGGGTCAGGAAGAGGACTAAGATGAGGACCATGATCTGGGTCAGGAGGAGGACTAGGATCAGGAACATGATCTGGGTCAGGAGGAGTACTAGGATGAGGACCATGGTCGGGGACAGGAGGAGGACTAGGATGAGGACCATGATCTGGGTCAGGAGGAGGACTAGGATGAGGACCATGATCTGGGTCAGGAGGAGTACTAGGATCAGGACCATGATCTGGGTCAGGAGGAGGACAAGGATCAGGAACATGATCTGGGTCAGGAGGAGTACTAGGATGAGGACCATGGTCGGGGACAGGAGGAGGACTAGGATGAGGACCATGATCTGGGTCAGGAGGAGGACTAGGATGAGGACCATGATCTGGGTCAGGAGGAGTACTAGGATCAGGACCATGATCTGGGTCAGGAGGAGGACTAGGATCAGGAACATGATCTGGGTCAGGAGGAGGACAAGGATCAGGAACATGATCTGGGTCAGGAGGAGTACTAGGATGAGGACCATGGTCGGGGACAGGAGGAGGACTAGGATGAGGACCATGATCTGGGTCAGGAGGAGGACTAGGATGAGGACCATGATCTGGGTCAGGAGGAGTACTAGGATCAGGACCATGATCTGGGTCAGGAGGAGGACTAGGATCAGGACCATGATCTGGGTCAGGAGGAGGACTAGGATGAGGACCATGATCTGGGTCAGGAGGAGGACTAGGATGAGGACCATGATCTGGGTCAGGAGGAGGACTAGGATCAGGACCATGATCTGGGTCAGGAGGAGTACTAGGATCAGGACCATGATCTTGGTCAGGAGGAGGACTAGGATCAGGAACATGATCTGGGTCAGGAGGAGTACTAGGATCAGGAACATGATCTGGGTCAGGAGGAGGACTAGGATGAGGACCATGATCTGGGTCAGGAGGAGGACTAGGATGAGGAACATGATCTGGGTCAGGAGGAGGACTAGGATCAGGAACACAATCTGGGTCAGGAAGAGGACTAAGATGAGGACCATGATCTGGGTCAGGAGGAGGACTAGGATGAAGACCATGATCTGGGTCAGGGGGAGTACTAGGATCAGGACCATGATCTGGGTCAGGAGGAGGACTAGGATCAGGAACATGATCTGGGTCAGGAGGAGGACTAGGATCAGGAACATGATCTGGGTCAGAAGGAGGACTAGGATCAGGAACATGATCTGGGTCAGAAGGAGGACTAGGATCAGGAACATGATCTGGGTCAGGAGGAGGACTAGGATCAGGAACATGATCTGGGTCAGGAGGAGGACTAGGATCAGGAACATGATCTGGGTCAGGAGGAGGACTAGGATGAGGACCATGATCTGGGTCAGGAGGAGTACTAGGATCAGGAACATGATCTGGGTCAGAAGGAGGACTAGGATCAGGAACATGATCTGGGTCAGGAGGAGGACTAGGATCAGGAACATGATCTGGGTCAGGAGGAGGACTAGGATCAGGAACATGATCTGGGTCAGGAGGAGGACTAGGATGAGGACCATGATCTGGGTCAGGAGGAGTACTAGGATCAGGAACATGATCTGGGTCAGGAGGAGTACTAGGATGAGGACCATGATCTGGGACAGGAGGAGGACTAGGATGAGGACCATGATCTGGGTCAGGAGGAGTACTAGGATGAGGACCATGATCTGGGTCAGGAGGAGGACTAGGATGAGGACCATGATCTGGGTCAGGAGGAGTACTAGGATCAGGACCATGATCTGGGTCAGGAGGAGGACTAGGATCAGGACCATGATCTGGGTCAGGAGGAGGACTAGGATGAGGACCATGATCTGGGTCAGGAGGAGGACTAGGATGAGGACCATGATCTGGGTCAGGAGGAGTACTAGGATCAGGAACATGATCTGGGTCAGGAGGAGTACTAGGATCAGGAACATGATCTGGGTCAGGAGGAGTACTAGGATCAGGACCATGATCTGGGTCAGGAGGAGTACTAGGATGAGGAACATGATCTGGGTCAGGAGGAGGACTAGGATCAGGACCATGATCTGGGACCACCACGATCAGTCTGCTGATGGCGGCCATTTTGTTTTGACAAAAGTTCTTGTGTTCTGCAGCTAATGAGGAGTTTTTTGATAATCTTTTTGATCAGCTCATTGATCCAGTTATTGATCAACTGTGTGAACTGAGCCGTCACCTTATGGAAGTGGAGTGGTTTGTGTGTCCTGAAGATCTAGCAGCTAAGTGTTCTGGAGCTTTATGCCCCTGGTAGGGTCACCATGGAAACAGGTGTCTAGGGGAGGGACCAGACCAAGTCCGGCTCATAGACCTCTATGATGATGACGACAAACCTAGGCATGAATGTTCCTTTGCCCGGACGCGTGTCACCGGGACCTCCCTCTGGAGCCAGGTCTGGAGGTGGGGCACGAGAGCGTCTGATGGCCGGGCCTTTACCCAGTGGGGCCCGGTCGGGCTCAGCCCGAAAGGGTTGCATGGGCCCTACCTCCCGTGGGCTCACCATCTGCGGGAGGAGCCGTAGGGGTCGGCTGAAGTGTGAGCTGGGTGGCAGCAAGAGGCGGGGACCCTGGCGGTCCGATCCCCGGCTGCAGAAGCTGGCTCTAGGGATGTGGAACGTCACCTCTCTGGTGGAGAAGGAGCCTGAGCTTGTGCGCGAGTTTGAACGGTTCCGACTAGATATAGTTGGACTCACCTCGACGCATGGCTTGGGCTCTGGAACCAGAACCCTCAAGAGGGGCTGGACCTTCTTCCACTCTGGAGTTGCTCATGGTGAGATCTCGGGGTCTTGTTCATGAGCGAGGGAAGGATGGAGCGTGAGATGGACAGACGGATCGGTGCGGCGTCTGCAGTAATGCAGACTCTGCGCCGGTCTGTCGTGGTGAAGAAGGAGCTGAGCCTGAAGGCGAAGCTCTCGATTTACCAGTCGATCTACGTTCCTACCCTCACCTATGGTCATGAGCTGTGGGTCGTGACCGAAAGAAGGAGATCTCGTATACAGGCGGCTGAAATGAGTTTCCTCTGCAGGGTGGCCGGGCTCACCCTTAGAGATAGGGTGAGGAGCTCGGTCATCCAGGAGGAGATCAGAGTAGAGCCGCTGCTCCTCCGCATCGAGAGGAACCAGTTGAGGTGGCTCGGGCATCTGGTCAGGATGCCTCCTGGACCTCCCTGGTGAGGTGTTCCAGGCACGTCCCTCTGGGAGGAGACCCCGGGGAAGACCCAGGACACGCTGGAGGGATTATACTGGCCTAGGAACGCCTCGGGATCCCCCCGCAGAGTTGGCAAATGTGGCTGGGGAGAGGGAAGTCTGGGCTTCCCTGCTGAGGCTGCTGCCCCCGCGACCTGACCCTGGATAAGCAGCAGAAGATGGATGGGCTGTGTGAACTTCAAGAAATGTAGAACTACTTTGTTCCACAATGACAGAACGTATTTAAGTGGTTCACGTTGTTATCAATAACATTTCTGATGAAAATCCAGATGTTTTTAATGATGGAGGATCAATATTATATCTGCATTTTCTTCTGTTTTCCAAATCATTTTAATGTGAAACATTTCATTGAAAGTTTATCTTTGATTTTAAACAAATGTTTCAAATTTCACACCATTTTTTTGGTTTTATTTTTCTTCGTTGGTGTCGCCGTCTCTCCAGATGCTGTCCGTATGGCAGATGAGAGGTGGCGTGGAGGCGGGACATTCTCCCGCCAACTTGTGTTTACATAAATCCGAAAGATGACTATAACTGGTGAACGGCATGTTTTCTTCGGGCGGAGGATCAGGGTCGGGATGGTCATGTAATGTGTGTGTAATGCCAGATGCTTGTGTAGTGCCAGATGCAACCAGAAAGTGACGGCAGTGTGTCTCCATGCGTCTCTGTGTCTTTCAGTTCCACTGCGAATGTCTTCCTGGCTATGAGAACCTGTCTGGTGGTGGATGCAGTCTGAAGGACATCTGCAGACCAGATTCCTGTCACAAGAAGGCCAACTGCTCCACTGTGGAACCGGGCCAAGTCCAGTCAGTTCCCTCACTGCAGTCACCTGAAGGTAGTGTCTCTTGCAGACCAGGTGTCTCAGTGCTGCTGCTCTGTGCCTCAGGTGCACCTGTTTCCACGGGTATGTTGGGAACGGGAAGGTGTGTTACGGGGACATCATGGAGCGTCTTGACCAGCTGAACACAGAACCTGGTGGACAGTGGGCGGGACAGCTGGGCAACGCCATCTCTCTGTTCAGTAAGTCTATCAATCCATCCATCCATCCATCATCCATGATACATCCATCCATCCATCCATCCATCCATCCATCCATCATCCATGATAAATCCATCCATCCATCCATCCATCCATCATCCATGATCCATCATCCATGATACATCCATCCATCCATCCATCCACCATCCATCATCCATGATACATCCATCCATCCATCCATCCATCATCCATCATCCATGATACATCCATCCATCCATCATCCATGATAAATCCATCCATCCATCCATCCATCCATCATCCATGATACATCCATCCATCCATCCATCCATCATCCATGATAATTCCATCCATCCATCCATCCATCATCCATCATCCATGATAACTCCATCCATCCATCCATCCATCCATCATCCATGATCCATCCATCGATACATCCATCATCCATGATCCATCCATCCATCCATCCATCCATCCATCCATCCATCCATCATCCATCATCCATGATACATCCATCCATCCATCCATCCATCCATCCATCCATCATCCATCATCCATGATACATCCATCCATCCATCCATCATCCATGATAAATCCATCCATCATCCATCCATCATCCATGATAAATCCATCCATCCATCCATCCATCCATCCATCCATCCATCCGTCATCCACGATCCATCCATCCATCCATCCATCCATCCATCATCCATGATCCATCCATCCATCCATCCATCCATCATCCATGATCCATCCATCCATCCATCCATCATCCATCATCCATGATACATCCATCCATCCATCCATCCATCCATCCATCCATCATCCATCATCCATGATAAATCCATCCATCCATCCATCCATCCATCCATCCATCATCCATCCATCATCCATCATGCATGATAAATCCATCCATCCATCCATCCATCATCCATCATCCATGATACATACATCCATCCATCCATCCATCCATCATCCATCATCCATGATAAATCCATCCATCCATCCATCCATCCATCCATCCATCATCCATGATACATCCATCCATCCATCCATCCATCATCCATCATCCATGATACATCCATCCATCCATCCATCCATCCATCCATCCATCCATCCATCCATCCATCCATCATCCAGCATCCATGATACATCCATCCATCCATCCATCCATCCATCCATCCATCATCCATCATCCATCATCCATGATACATCCATCCATCATCCATCATCCATGATACATCCATCCATCCATCCATCCATCCATCCATCCATCCATCCATCCATCCATGATCCATCCATCCATCATCCGTCATCCATGAAAAATCCATCCATCCATCCATCATCCATGATAAATCCATCCATCCATCCATCCATCCATCCATCATCCATGATCCATCCTTCCATCCATCCATCATCCATCATCCATGATACATCCATCCATCCATCCATCCATCATCCATCATCCATGATACATCCATCCATCCATCCATGCATCCATCCATCATCCATGATATATCCATCCATCCATCCATCCATCCATCCATCATCCATGATCCATCCATCCATCCATCCATCCATCCATCCATCCGTCCATCCATACATACATACATCCATCCATCCATCCATCCATCATCCATGATACATCCATCCATCCATCCATCCATCCATCATCCATCATCCAGCATCCATGATATATCCATCCATCCATCCATCATCCATCATCCATGATACATCCATCCATCCATCCATCATCCATGCATCCATCCATCCATCATCCATCATCCATGATACATCCATCCATCCATCCATCCATCATCCATGATACATCCATCCATCCATCCATGCATCCATCCATCATCCATCATCCATGATACATCCATCCATCCATCCATCATCCATGATACATCCATCCATCCATCCATGCATCCATCCATCATCCATCATCCATGATACATCCATCCATCATCCATCATCCATGATACATCCATCCATCATCCATCATCCATGATACATCCATCCATCATCCATCATCCATGATACATCCATCCATCATCCATCATCCATCATCCATGATACATCCATCCATCATCCATCATCCATCCATCCATCCATCCATCCATCCATCCATCCATCATCCATCATCCATGATACATCCATCCATCCATCCATCATCCATGATACATCCATCTTTCCAACATCCATCCATCCATCCTTCATCCATCATCCATGATAAATCCATCCATCATCCATCCATCATCCATGATAAATCCATCCATCATCCATCCATCATCCATGATAAATCCATCCATCCATCCATCCATCTTTCCAACATCCATCCATCCATCCATCATCCATCATCCATGATAAATCCATCCATCATCCATCCATCATCCATGATAAATCCATCCATCATCCATCCATCCATCCATCCATCCATCCATCCATCCATCCATCCATCCATCATCCATCATCCATGATACATCCATCCATCAATCCATCATCCATGATAAATCCATCCATCATCCATCCATCATCCATGATAAATCCATCCATCCATCCATCCATCCATCCATCATCCATGATACATCCATCCATCCATCATCCATCCATCCATATTCCATCATCCATAATACATCCATCCATCCATCCATCATCCAGCATCCATGATACATCCATCCATCCATCTATCCATCATCCATCATCATCCATCCATCCATCCATCATCCATCATCCATGATACACCCATCCATCCATCCATTATCCATCATCCATGATACATCCATCCTTCCACCATCAATCCATCCATCCATCCATCCATCCATCATCCATCATCCATGATACATCCATCCATCAATCCATCATCCATGATACATCCATCCATCCATCCATCATCCATGCATCCATCCATCCATCATCCATCATCCATGATACATCCATCCATCCATCCATCATCCATGATACATCCATCTTTCCAACATCCATCCATCCATCCTTCATCCATCATCCATCATCCATCCATCATCCATCCATGCTTCCACCATCTATCCATTTTTCCAACATCCATCCATCCATCATCCATCCATCCATCCATCATCCATCCATCCTTCCACCATCTATCCATTTTTCCACCATCCATCCATCCATCATCCATCATCCATGATACATCCATCCATCCATTATCCATCCATCCATCCATCCATCCATCCATCCATCCATCCATCCATCCATGATACACCCATCCATTCATCCATCATCCATGATACATCCATCCATCCATCCATCCATCCATCCATCCATCCATCCATCCATCATCCATCCATCCTTCCACCATCCATCCATCCATCCATCATCCATGATACACCCATCCATTCATCCATCATCCATGATACATCCATCCATCCATCATCCATGATACATCCATCCATCCATCCATCCATCCATCCATCCATCCATCATCCATCCATCATCCATCATGCATGATAAATCCATCCATCCATCCATCCATCATCCATCATCCATGATACATACATCCATCCATCCATCCATCCATCATCCATCATCCATGATAAATCCATCCATCCATCCATCCATCCATCCATCATCCATGATACATCCATCCATCCATCCATCCATCATCCATCATCCATGATACATCCATCCATCCATCCATCCATCCATCCATCCATCCATCCATCCATCCATCCATCCATCATCCAGCATCCATGATACATCCATCCATCCATCCATCCATCCATCCATCCATCCATCCATCATCCATCATCCATCATCCATGATACATCCATCCATCATCCATCATCCATGATACATCCATCCATCCATCCATCCATCCATCCATCCATCCATCCATCCATCCATGATCCATCCATCCATCATCCGTCATCCATGAAAAATCCATCCATCCATCCATCATCCATGATAAATCCATCCATCCATCCATCCATCCATCCATCATCCATGATCCATCCTTCCATCCATCCATCATCCATCATCCATGATACATCCATCCATCCATCCATCCATCATCCATCATCCATGATACATCCATCCATCCATCCATGCATCCATCCATCATCCATGATATATCCATCCATCCATCCATCCATCCATCCATCATCCATGATCCATCCATCCATCCATCCATCCATCCGTCCATCCATACATACATACATCCATCCATCCATCCATCCATCATCCATGATACATCCATCCATCCATCCATCCATCCATCATCCATCATCCAGCATCCATGATATATCCATCCATCCATCCATCATCCATCATCCATGATACATCCATCCATCCATCCATCATCCATGCATCCATCCATCCATCATCCATCATCCATGATACATCCATCCATCCATCCATCCATCATCCATGATACATCCATCCATCCATCCATGCATCCATCCATCATCCATCATCCATGATACATCCATCCATCCATCCATCATCCATGATACATCCATCCATCCATCCATGCATCCATCCATCATCCATCATCCATGATACATCCATCCATCATCCATCATCCATGATACATCCATCCATCATCCATCATCCATGATACATCCATCCATCATCCATCATCCATGATACATCCATCCATCATCCATCATCCATCATCCATGATACATCCATCCATCATCCATCATCCATCCATCCATCCATCCATCCATCCATCCATCCATCATCCATCATCCATGATACATCCATCCATCCATCCATCATCCATGATACATCCATCTTTCCAACATCCATCCATCCATCCTTCATCCATCATCCATGATAAATCCATCCATCATCCATCCATCATCCATGATAAATCCATCCATCATCCATCCATCATCCATGATAAATCCATCCATCCATCCATCCATCTTTCCAACATCCATCCATCCATCCATCATCCATCATCCATGATAAATCCATCCATCATCCATCCATCATCCATGATAAATCCATCCATCATCCATCCATCCATCCATCCATCCATCCATCCATCCATCCATCATCCATCATCCATGATACATCCATCCATCAATCCATCATCCATGATAAATCCATCCATCATCCATCCATCATCCATGATAAATCCATCCATCATCCATCCATCATCCATGATAAATCCATCCATCCATCCATCCATCTTTCCAACATCCATCCATCCATCCATCATCCATCATCCATGATAAATCCATCCATCATCCATCCATCATCCATGATAAATCCATCCATCATCCATCCATCCATCCATCCATCCATCCATCCATCCATCCATCCATCCATCATCCATCATCCATGATACATCCATCCATCAATCCATCATCCATGATAAATCCATCCATCATCCATCCATCATCCATGATAAATCCATCCATCCATCCATCCATCCATCCATCATCCATGATACATCCATCCATCCATCATCCATCCATCCATATTCCATCATCCATAATACATCCATCCATCCATCCATCATCCAGCATCCATGATACATCCATCCATCCATCTATCCATCATCCATCATCATCCATCCATCCATCCATCATCCATCATCCATGATACACCCATCCATCCATCCATTATCCATCATCCATGATACATCCATCCTTCCACCATCAATCCATCCATCCATCCATCCATCCATCATCCATCATCCATGATACATCCATCCATCAATCCATCATCCATGATACATCCATCCATCCATCCATCATCCATGCATCCATCCATCCATCATCCATCATCCATGATACATCCATCCATCCATCCATCATCCATGATACATCCATCTTTCCAACATCCATCCATCCATCCTTCATCCATCATCCATCATCCATCCATCATCCATCCATGCTTCCACCATCTATCCATTTTTCCAACATCCATCCATCCATCATCCATCCATCCATCCATCATCCATCCATCCTTCCACCATCTATCCATTTTTCCACCATCCATCCATCCATCATCCATCATCCATGATACATCCATCCATCCATTATCCATCCATCCATCCATCCATCCATCCATCCATCCATCCATCCATCCATCCATGATACACCCATCCATTCATCCATCATCCATGATACATCCATCCATCCATCCATCCATCCATCCATCCATCCATCCATCCATCATCCATCCATCCTTCCACCATCCATCCATCCATCCATCATCCATGATACACCCATCCATTCATCCATCATCCATGATACATCCATCCATCCATCATCCATGATACATCCATCCATCCATCCATCCATCCATCATCCATGATACATCCATCCATCCATCCATCCATCATCCATCATCCATGATACATCCATCCATCCATCCATCATCCAGCATCCATGATACATCCATCCATCCATCTATCCATCATCCATCATCCATATTCCATCATCCATGATACATCCATCCATCCATCCATCATCCAGCATCCATGATACATCCATCCATCCATCCATCATCCATCATCCATGATACATCCATCCATCCATCCATCCATCCATCCATCCATCCATCATCCAGCATCCATGATACATCCATCCATCCATCTATCCATCATCCATCCATCCATATTCCATCATCCATGATACATCCATCCATCCATCCATCATCCAGCATCCATGATACATCCATCCATCCATCTATCCATCATCCATCATCATCCATCCATCCATCCATCATCCATCATCCATGATACATCCATCCATCCATCCATTATCCATCATCCATGATACATCCATCCTTCCACCATCAATCCATCCATCCATCCATCCATCCATCATCCATGATACATCCATCCATCAATCCATCATCCATGATACATCCATCCATCCATCCATCATCCATGCATCCATCCATCCATCATCCATCATCCATGATACATCCATCCATCCATCCATCATCCATGATACATCCATCTTTCCACCATCCATCCATCCATCCTTCATCCATCATCCATCATCCATCCATCATCCATCCATGCTTCCACCATCTATCCATTTTTCCAACATCCATCCATCCATCATCCATCCATCCATCCATCATCCATCCATCCTTCCACCATCTATCCATTTTTCCACCATCCATCCATCCATCATCCATGATACATCCATCCATCCATTATCCATCCATCCATCCATCCATCCATCCATCCATCATCCATCCATCCTTCCACCATCCATCCATCCATCCATCCATCATCCATCATCCATCATCCATGATACACCCATCCATTCATCCATCATCCATCATCCATGATACATCCATCCATCCATCCATCCATCCATCCATCCATCCATCCATCCATCATCCATCCATCCATCCATCCTTCCACCATCCATCCATCCATCCATCCATCCATCATCCATCATCCATCATCCATGATACACCCATCCATTCATCCATCATCCATCATCCATGATACATCCATCCATCCATCCATCCATCCATCCATCCATCCATCCATCCATCCATCCATCATCCATCCATCCATCCATCCATCATCCATCCATCCTTCCACCATCCATCCATCCATCCATCATCCATGATACACCCATCCATTCATCCATCATCCATGATACATCCATCCATCCATCATCCATGATACATCCATCCATCCATCCATCCATCCATCATCCATCATCCATGATACATCCATCCATCCATCCACCCATCCATCCATCATCCATGATACATCCATCCATCCATCCATCCATCATCCATCATCCATGATACATCCATCCATCCATCCATCCATCCATCCATCCATCATCCATGATCCATCCATCCATCCATCCATCCATCCATCCATCCATCATCCATCATCCATGATACATCCATCCATCCATCCATCCATCCATCCATCCATCATCCATGATAAATCCATCGATCCATCCATCATCCATCATCCATGTTAAATCCATCCATCTATCCATCCATCCATCCAACCATCATCCATGATCCATCCATCCATCCATCCATCATCCATCATCCATGATACATCCATCCATCCATCCATCATCCATGATAAATCCATCCATCCATCCATCCATCATCCATGATCTATCCATCCATCCATCCATCCATCCATCATCCATCATCCATGATACACCCATCCATCCATCCATTATCCATCATCCATGATACATCCATCCTTCCACCATCAATCCATCCATCCATCCATCCATCCATCATCCATCATCCATGATACATCCATCCATCAATCCATCATCCATGATACATCCATCCATCCATCCATCATCCATGCATCCATCCATCCATCATCCATCATCCATGATACATCCATCCATCCATCCATCATCCATGATACATCCATCTTTCCAACATCCATCCATCCATCCTTCATCCATCATCCATCATCCATCCATCATCCATCCATGCTTCCACCATCTATCCATTTTTCCAACATCCATCCATCCATCATCCATCCATCCATCCATCATCCATCCATCCTTCCACCATCTATCCATTTTCCACCATCCATCCATCCATCATCCATCATCCATGATACATCCATCCATCCATTATCCATCCATCCATCCATCCATCCATCCATCCATCCATCCATCCATCCATCATCCATCCATCCTTCCACCATCCATCCATCCATCCATCCATCCATCATCCATCATCCATCATCCATGATACACCCATCCATTCATCCATCATCCATGATACATCCATCCATCCATCCATCCATCCATCCATCCATCCATCCATCCATCCATCCATCATCCATCCATCCTTCCACCATCCATCCATCCATCCATCATCCATGATACACCCATCCATTCATCCATCATCCATGATACATCCATCCATCCATCATCCATGATACATCCATCCATCCATCCATCCATCCATCCATCATCCATGATACATCCATCCATCCATCCATCCATCATCCATCATCCATGATACATCCATCCATCCATCCATCATCCAGCATCCATGATACATCATCCATCCATTTATCCATCATCCATCATCCATGATACATCCATCCATCCATCCATCCATCATCCATCATCCATGATACATCCATCCATCCATCCATCCATCCATCCATCATCCAGCATCCATGATACATCCATCCATCCATCTATCCATCATCCATCCATCCATATTCCATCATCCATGATACATCCATCCATCCATCCATCATCCAGCATCCATGATACATCCATCCATCCATCTATCCATCATCCATCATCATCCATCCATCCATCCATCATCCATCATCCATGATACATCCATCCATCCATCCATTATCCATCATCCATGATACATCCATCCTTCCACCATCAATCCATCCATCCATCCATCCATCATCCATGATACATCCATCCATCAATCCATCATCCATGATACATCCATCCATCCATCCATCATCCATCATCCATGATACATCCATCCATCCATCCATCATCCATGATACATCCATCTTTCCACCATCCATCCATCCATCCTTCATCCATCATCCATCATCCATCCATCATCCATCCATGCTTCCACCATCTATCCATTTTTCCAACATCCATCCATCCATCATCCATCCATCCATCCATCATCCATCCATCCTTCCACCATCTATCCATTTTTCCACCATCCATCCATCCATCATCCATCATCCATGATACATCCATCCATCCATTATCCATCCATCCATCCATCCATCCATCCATCCATCCATCCATCATCCATCCATCCTTCCACCATCCATCCATCCATCCATCCATCCATCATCCATCATCCATCATCCATGATACACCCATCCATTCATCCATCATCCATCATCCATGATACATCCATCCATCCATCCATCCATCCATCCATCCATCCATCCATCATCCATCCATCCATCCATCCATCATCCATCCATCCTTCCACCATCCATCCATCCATCCATCATCCATGATACACCCATCCATTCATCCATCATCCATGATACATCCATCCATCCATCATCCATGATACATCCATCCATCCATCCATCCATCCATCATCCATCATCCATGATACATCCATCCATCCATCCATCCATCCATCCATCCATCCATCATCCATGATACATCCATCCATCCATCCATCCATCATCCATCATCCATGATACATCCATCCATCCATCCATCCATCCATCCATCCATCCATCATCCATGATCCATCCATCCATCCATCCATCCATCCATCCATCCATCATCCATCATCCATGATACATCCATCCATCCATCCATCCATCCATCCATCATCCATGATAAATCCATCCATCCATCCATCATCCATCATCCATGATAAATCCATCCATCTATCCATCCATCCATCCAACCATCATCCATGATCCATCCATCCATCCATCCATCATCCATCATCCATGATACATCCATCCATCCATCCATCATCCATGATAAATCCATCCATCCATCCATCCATCATCCATGATCTATCCATCCATCCATCCATCCATCCATCATCCATCATCCATGATACATCCATCCATCCATCCATCATCCATGATACATCCATCCATCCATCCATGCATCCATCCATCATCCATCATCCATGATACATCCATCCATCATCCATCATCCATGATACATCCATCCATCATCCATCATCCATGATACATCCATCCATCATCCATCATCCATGATACATCCATCCATCCATCTATCCATCATCCATGATACATCCATCCATCCATCCATCCATCCATCCATCCATCCATCCATCCATCATCCATCATCCATGATACATCCATCCATCCATCCATCATCCATGATACATCCATCTTTCCACCATCCATCCATCCATCCTTCATCCATCATCCATCATCCATCCATCATCCATCCATCATTCCACCATCTATCCATTTTTGCAACATCCATCCATCCATCATCCATCCATCCATCCATCATCCATCCATCCTTGCACCATCTATCCATTTTTCCACCATCCATCCATCCATCATCCATCATCCATGATACATCCATCCATCCATCCATCCATCCATCCATCCTTCCACCATCCATCCATCAATCCATCCATCCATCATCCATGATACACCCATCCATTCATCCATCATCCATCATCCATGATCCATCCATCCATCCATCCATCCATCCATCATCCATCCATCCATCCATCCATCATCCATCCATCCTTCCACCATCCATCCATCCATCCATCATCCATGATACACCCATCCATTCATCCATCATCCATGATACATCCATCCATCCATCCATCCATCCATCATCCATGATACATCCATCCATCCATCCATCCATCATCCATCATCCATAATACATCCATCCATCCATCCATCCATCCATCCATCCATCCATCATCCATGATATATCCATCCATCCATCCATCCATCCATCCTCCATGATACACCCATCCATTCATCCATCATCCATGATACATCCATCCATCCATCCATCCATCCATCCATCCATCATCCATGATACATCCATCCATCCATCCATCCATCCATCCATCCATCATCCATCATCCATGATACATCCATCCATCCATCCATCCATCCATCCATCATCCATGATCCATCCATCCATCCATCCATCCATCCATCCATCATCCATCATCCATCATCCATGATACATCCATCCATCCATCCATCATCCATGATAAATCCATCCATCCATCCATCATCCATCATCCATGATAAATCCATCCATCTATCCATCCATCCATCCAACCATCATCCATGATCCATCCATCCATCCATCCCTCCATCCATCCATCCATCATCCATCATCCATGATACATCCATCCATCATCCATCATCCATGATAAATCCATCCATCTATCCATCCATCCATCCAACCATCATCCATGATCCATCCATCCATCCATCCCTCCATCCATCCATCCATCATCCATCATCCATCATCCATGATACATCCATCCATCCATCCATCATCCATGATACATCCATCCATCCATCCATCCATCCATCAATCCATCATCCATCATCCATGATACAATCATCCATCATCCATGATACATCCATCCATCCATCCATCATCCATCATCCATCATCCATCATCCATGATACATCCATCCATCCATCCATCATCCATGATACATCCATCCATCCATCCATCCATCCATCCATCCATCATCCATCATCCATGATACAATCATCCATCATCCATGATACATCCATCCATCCATCCATCATCCATGATACATCCATCCATCCATCCATCCATCCATCATCAATCATCCATGATACATCCATCCATCCATCATCCATCATCCATGATACATCCATCCATCATCCATCATCCATGATACATCAATCCATCCATCCATCCATCCATCCATCCATCCATCCATCATCCATGATACATCCATCCATCGATCCATCCATCATCCATGATACGTCCAACCATCAATCCATCCATCATCCATCATCCATGATACATCCATCCATCCATCCATCCATCCATCCATCATCCATCATCCATGATACATCCATTCATCCATCAATCATCCATCATCATCCATCCATCCATCCATCATCCATCATCCATGATACATCTATCCATCCATCCATCATCCATCATCCATGATACATCCATCCTTCCACCATCCATCCATCCATCATCCATCATCCATGATACATCCATCCATCAATCCATCATCCATCATCCATGATACATCCATCCATCCATCCATTATCCATCATCCATGATACATCCATCTTTCCACCATCAATCCATCCATCCATCCATCCATCCATCATCCATCATCCATGATACATCTATCCATCCATCCATCATCCATCATCCATGATACATCCATCCATCCACCATCCATCCATCCATCCATCATCCATCATCCATGATACATCCATCCATCCATCCATCCATCCATCCATGCATCCATCCATCATCATCCATCATCCATGATATATCCATCCATCCATCCATCCATCATCCATGATACATCCATCAATCCATCCATCATCCATCATCCATGATACATCCATCCATCATCCATCATCCATGATACATCAATCCATCCATCCATCCATCCATCCATCCATCCATCCATCCATCCATCATCCATGATACATCCATCCTTCCACCATCCATCCATCCATCCATCCATCATCCATCATCCATGATACATCCATCCATCCATCCATCATCCATCATCCATGATACATCCATCCATCCATCCATCATCCATGATACATCCATCCTTCCACCATCCATCCATCCATCCATCATCCATCATCCATGATACATCCATACATCCATCCATCATCCATCCATCCTTCCACCATCTATCCATTCTTCCACCATCCATCCATCCTTCATCCATCATCCATGATACATCCATCCATTTATCCATCTTTCCATCCATTATCCATCATCCATGATACATCCATCCATCCATCCATCCATCATCCATCCATCCTTCCACCATCCATCCATCATCCATCATCCATCATCCATGATACACCCATCCATTCATCCATCATCCATCATCCATTATATATCCATCCATCCATCCATCATCCATCCATCCATCCATCCATCCATCATCCATCCATCCTTCCACCATCCATCCATCCATCCATCATCCATGATACACCCATCCATTCATCCATCATCCATCTTCATCCATCCATCCATCCATCCATCATACATCCATCAATTCATCATCCATCTGTCATCCATCTATCCTTCCTCCATTCATCCATTATCCATCCATTGATCCATCCATCATCCATCCATCCATTGATCTATTATCCATCCATTATCCATCTATCATCCATCATCCATCATCCATCATCCATCATCCATCCATCCATCATCCATCCATCTTTCCACCATTCATCCATCCATCCATCCATCCATCCATCCATCCATCATCCATACATCCATCATTCAACTATCCTTCCACCAATCCATCCATTCATCCACCCATCATTCATCCATCCATCATCCATTCATCCTTTCACCAACCAAACATACACCATCCATCTATCCGTCCACCATTCATCCATCCATCCATCCATCCATCCATCCATCAATCCATCCATCCTTTCACCATCCATCCATCCATACATTCATCCATCCACCCATCATTCATCCATCATCATCCATCCTTCCACCATTCATCCATCCATCCATCATTCATCCATCCATCCATCCATCCATCATCATCCATCCTTCCACCGTCCATCCATCCATCCATCTATTAATCCATCTACCATCCATCCACCCACAAACTTGATGAATTAGGAAAAGGATTGTTGCAAAGAGTTATTAATCAAAAACAGATCTGCAGAATATGTGAGGACTTCAAAGTCAATTTGTAGAAAATCTCTGTATCAGATCCCTCAAAGAACATAAACAAGGCCATTTCTAAGTTCACATCTGGACCAGTCCAAGACCTTTTACTGTTAAAGTAAATTAGAAAAAGCGGCCTAAAGAAAGGGTCAGATACTACCTAATTTTCCCTTTTGATGTTCTACTGAGCCTCAAAAAACTAAGTAAAACCAGAAAGCAAGGCTAGTTGACCCATCAGACCCTCAGAGGACCTAAACCTGCTGAACATTACTCCTCCTGAAAATAAAAAGAATAACAATTGGGGTCTTTCACTTAAAACTAATTCTAGAGATCAAGTGCGTCATATGAAATAATATCAACCGTATCCCAGGAATTAACATAAATCAGAAGAATCGCATAAATGAAATAACATTACTAATGACATCAAAAGAAAAACAAGGTAAAACTACTGAAAATGCAACACAAACAAAACAGTCTCATGACTCTGGGTTTGCTGCTAGAAATAGTGTAGCAACACAGTGTCAGTCTGTAAATGTCATCACTGTGGCATCAGTGTTGTAGGGTTCGCAGGAGCACTGGAGACAATCTGCCAGGGTTTAGATGACGAGGTCAGAGTTGGAGTTAAGGTGTCAAGGTGACAGGTGAGGTCTAGTCCAGGTGAGGGGTGGGGGGGGGATAGTCCACATTAGAGGGTAAGTCCAGTCTAGGTAAGAGGCAACGTGTATTCTAGGGGAGAAGCAACGTCTAATCAAGGTGAGAGAATTGGTCTAGTTCAGTTGAGAGCCGGGGTCTTGTCCAGGTGAGCGGCAGAGTGGAGTCCAAGTAATAGACGGGATCTAGTTCAGGTTTCTACAGTTTTTTTTCAGGACTTTTCTCTTTCAGGTCATGTTCGATGGCATCTGAGCAACCTGGGGCCTTTCACCGTTTTCATCCCCATAAATAAAGGATTCCGTGGACTTTCGGTGAGAATGGAGCACCTGATGGAATTGATCGATCTAACTGGCCTCATAAATATCATGGATCAGTTTCTGCTCATTGCTGCAGCTGAATTCCAGACTGCATTAAATCTGTGATTTTAATCAGAAGTCAGGATATCAATCTCAGGGTCGTCTGTTGTCTGTTTGTCTTCCAGCTGAAGACACTGTTTGCAGACACATCCAAGACCAGATACCTGTGTAAGATACACCTGGTTGCTGGGGCGATGCCGTTTGACACTCTGAAGAAAACCAATGTTTTCTACACTCTGACGGGGAAATCAGCAGAAACGGACACATTGGAGGGGGTAAGACATGAGACTTGGTGGGTGGTTGTCATGACAACATATTAGAGGGGTTGAGATGGTTGCAATGATGACACATTAGAAGGGGTACGAAGTGAGTACGCTGTTGGTTGGAAATCTACTTATGACGTTAAAATATTTAAACATGTTCAGTCAAGCAGAAGTTCAGAACCATCATTGCATTATTTTCCAGGAGTCCTGGTAGAGTCCTGGTAGAACTTGTCCAGATGTCCTGGTAGAACTTGTCCAGATGTCCTGATAGACCCAGTCCAGATGTCCTCATAGAACCAGTCCAGATGTGCTGATAGAACTTGTCCAGATGTCCTCATAGAACCAGTCCAGATGTCCTGGTAGAACTTGTCCAGATGTCCTGATAGACCCAGTCCAGATGTCCTCATAGAACCAGTCCAGATGTCCTGATAGAACTTGTCCAGATGTCCAGATAGAACCAGTCCAGATGTCCTGAAAGAACCAGTCCAGATGTACTGATAGAACCAGTCCAGATGTCCAGATACAACCTGTCCAGAAATACAGATAGAACCAGTCTAGATGTCCTGATAGAACTTGTCCAGATGTCCAAATAGAACCAGTCCAGATGTCCTGATAGAACTTGTCCAGATGTCCAGATAGAACCAGTCCAGATGTAGTGATAGAACCAGTCCAGATGTCCTGATAGAACCAGTCCAGATGTCTAGATAGAACTTCTCCAGATATCCAGATAGAACCAGTCCAGATGTCCTGATAGAACCAGTCAAAATGTCCAGATAGAACCTATCCAGAAATCGAGATGGAACTTGTCCAGATGTCCTGATAGACCCACTCTAGATGTCCTGATGGAACCAGTCCAGATGTCCAGATAGAACCAGTCCAGATGTCCAGATAGAACCAGTTCAGATGTCCTGATAGACCCAGTCCAGATGTCTAGATAGAACTTGTCCAGAAATCCCGATAGAACCAGTCCAGATGTCCAGATAGAACCAGTCCAGATGTCCAGGTAGAACCATTCCCGATGTCTAGATAAAACTGGTCCAGATATCCAGATAGAACCAGTCCAGATGTCTTGATAGAACCTGTACAAAAATCCGGATAGAACCAGTCCAGATGTCCTGATAGACCCAGTCCAGATGTCCTGATAGAACCAGTCCAGATGTCCCGATAGAACCATTCCAGAAATCCAGATAGAACCAGTCCAGATGTCCTGATAGAACTTCTCCAGATGTCCAGATAGAACTTGTCCAGATGTCCTGATAGACCCAGTCCTGATGTCCTGATGGAACCAGTCCAGATGTCCTGATAGACGTAGTCCAGATGTCCTGATAGAACCCGTCCAGATGTCCTGATAGAACTTGTCCAGATGTCCTGATGGAACCAGTCCAGATGTCCTGATAGAACTTGTCCATATGTCCAGATAGAACCAGTCCAGATGTCCATACAGAACCAGTCCAGATGTCCTGATAGAACTTGTCCAGATGTCCTTATAGAACCAGTCCAGATGTCCTGATAGAACTTGTCCAGATGTCCTTATAGACCCAGTCCAGATGTCCTGATCAACCCAGTCCAGATGTCCTGATAAACCCAGTCCAGATGTCCTGATAGAACCAGTCCAGATGTCCAGATAGAAACAGTCCAGATGTCCTGCTAGAACCAGTCAGAATGTCCCGATAGAACCTGTCCAGAAATACTGATAAAACCGGTCCAGATATCCAGATAGAACCAGTCCAGATGTCCTGATAGAACTTGTCCATATGTCCAGATAGAACCAATCCAGATGTCCTGATAGAGCTTGTCCAGATGTCCAGATTGGACCAGTCCAGAAATCCTGATAGAACCTGTCAAGATGTCCTAATAGAACCAGTCCAGATGTCCTGATAGAACCAGTCCAGATGTCCTGATATAACTTGTCCATATGTCCTGATAGACCCAGTCCTGATGTCCTGATGGAACCAGTCCAGATGTCCTGATAGACGTAGTCCAGATGTCCTGATAGAACCAGTCCAGATGTCCTGATAGAACTTGTCCAGATGTCCTGATGGAACCAGTCCAGATGTCCTGATAGAACTTGTCCATATGTCCAGATAGAACCAGTCCAGATGTCCATACAGAACCAGTCCAGATGTCCTGATAGAACTTGTCCAGATGTCCTTATAGAACCAGTCCAGATGTCCTGATAGAACTTGTCCAGATGTCCTGATAGACCCAGTCCAGATGTCCTGATCAACCCAGTCCAGATGTCCTGATAGACCCAGTCCAGATGTCCTGATCAACCCAGTCCAGATGTCCTGATAAACCCAGTCCAGATGTCCTGATAGAACCAGTCCAGATGTCCAGATAGAAACAGTCCAGATGTCCTGCTAGAACCAGTCAGAATGTCCCGATAGAACCTGTCCAGAAATACTGATAAAACCGGTCCAGATATCCAGATAGAACCAGTCCAGATGTCCTGATAGAACTTGTCCATATGTCCAGATAGAACCAATCCAGATGTCCTGATAGAGCTTGTCCAGATGTCCAGATTGGACCAGTCCAGAAATCCTGATAGAACCTGTCAAGATGTCCTAATAGAACCAGTCCAGATGTCCTGATAGAACCAGTCCAGATGTCCTGATATAACTTGTCCATATGTCCTGATAGAACCCGTCCAGATGTCCTGATAGAACCAGTACAGATGTCCTGATAGAACCTGTCCAGATGTCCTGTTAGAACCAGTCCATATGTCCAGATAGAACCAATCCAGATTTCCAGACAGAACCAGGCCAGATGTCCTGATAGAACTTGTCCATATGTCCTGATAGAACCCGTCCAGATGTCCTGATAGAACCAGTACAGATGTCCTGATAGAACTTGTCCAGATGTCCTGTTAGAACCAGTCCAGATGTCCAGATAGAACTTGTCCAGATTTCCTGATGGAACCAGTCCAGATGTGCTGATAGACCCAGTCCAGAAATCCAGGTCAAACCTGTCCAGATGTCCTGATAGACCAAGTCCAGATGTCCTGATAGAACTTGTCCAGATTTCCTGATGGAACCAGTCCAATGTCCTGATAGACCCAGTCCAGATGTCCTGATAGAAACAGTCCAGATGTCCTGATAGAACCAGTCCAGCTGTCCTGATATAACTTGTCCATATGTCCAGATAGAACCAGTCCAGATGTCCTGATAGAACCAGTACAGATGTCGTGATAGAACCTGTCCAGATGTCCTGTTAGAACCAGTCCATATGTCCAGATAGAACCAATCCGGATTTCCAGACAGAACCAGTCCAGATGTCCTGATAGAACTTGTCCATATGTCCTGATAGAACCCGTCCAGATGTCCTGATAGAACCAGTACAGATGTCCTGATAGAACCGGTCCAGATGTCCTGTTAGAACCAGTCCAGATGTCCAGATAGAACTTGTCCAGATTTCCTGATGGAACCAGTCCAGATGTGCTGATAGAACTTCTCCAGATGTCCAGATAGAACTTGTCCCGATGTCCTTATAGACCCAGTCCTGATGTCCTGATGGAACCAGTCCAGATGTCCTGATAGACGTAGTCCAGATGTCCTGATAGAACCAGTCCAGATGTCCTGATAGAACTTGTCCAGATGTCCTGATGGAACCAGTCCAGATGTCCTGATAAAACTTGTCCATATGTCCAGATAGAACCAGTCCAGATGTCCATACAGAACCAGTCCAGATGTCCTGATAGAACTTGTCCAGATGTCCTTATAGAACCAGTCCAGATGTCCTGATAGAACTTGTCCAGATGTCCTGATAGACCCAGTCCAGATGTCCTGATCAACCCAGTCCAGATGTCCTGATAAACCCAGTCCAGATGTCCTGATAGAACCAGTCCAGATGTGCAGATAGAAACAGTCCAGATGTCCTGCTAGAACCAGTCAGAATGTCCCGATAGAACCTGTCCAGAAATACTGATAAAACCGGTCCAGATTTCCAGATAGAACCAGTCCAGATGTCCTGATAGAACCTGTACAAAAATCCAGATAGAACCAGTCCAGATGTCCTGATAGAACTTGTCCATATGTCCAGATAGAACCAATCCAGATGTCCTGATAGAGCTTGTCCAGATGTCCAGATTGGACCAGTCCAGAAATCCTGATAGAACCTGTCAAGATGTCCTAATAGAACCAGTCCAGATGTCCTGTTAGAACCAGTCCAGATGTCCTGATATAACTTGTCCATATGTCCTGATAGAACCTGTCCAGATGTCCTGATAGAACCAGTACAGATGTCCTGATAGAACCTGTCCAGATGTCCTGTTAGAACCAGTCCATATGTCCAGATAGAACCAATCCAGATTTCCAGACAGAACCAGGCCAGATGTCCTGATAGAACTTGTCCATATGTCCTGATAGAACCCGTCCAGATGTCCTGATAGAACCAGTACAGATGTCCTGATAGAACTTGTCCAGATGTCCTGTTAGAACCAGTCCAGATGTCCTGATAGAACTTGTCCAGATTTCCTGATGGAACCAGTCCAGATGTGCTGATAGACCCAGTCCAGAAATCCAGGTCAAACCTGTCCAGATGTCCTGATAGACCAAGTCCAGATGTCCTGATAGAACTTGTCCTGAGTTCCTGATGGAACCAGTCCAATGTCCTGATAGACCCAGTCCAGATGTCCTGATAGAAACAGTCCAGATGTCCTGATAGAACCAGTCCAGATGTCCAGATAGAACCAGTCCAGATGTCCTGATAGAACCAGTCCAAATGTCCAGATAGAACGATTCCAGATGTCCTGATAGAACCAGTTCCAAATGTCCAGTTAGAACCAGTCCAGATGTCCTGATAAAAACCAGTCCAGAAATCCATATAGAACCAGTCCTGATGTCCTGATAGTGCTTGTCCAGATGTCCTGATAGAACCAGTCCAGATTTCCAGATAGAACCAGTCCAGATGTCCTAATAGAACCAGTCCAGATGTCCTGATAAAAACCAGTCCAGAAATCCATATAGAACCAGTCCTGATGTCCTGATAGTGCTTGTCCAGATGTCCTGATAGAACCAGTCCAGATTTCCAGATAGAACCAGTCCAGATGTCCTAATAGAACCAGTCCTGATGTCCTTATAGTGCTTGTCCAGATGTCCTGATAGAACCAGTCCAGATGTCCAGATAGAACCAGTCCAGATGTCCTAATGGAACCAGTCCAGATGTCCTGATAGAACCAGTCCACATGTCCTGATAGAACCAGTCCAAATGTCCGGATAAAAACCAGTCCAGAAATCCATATAGAACCAGTCCTGATGTCCTGATAGAGCTTGTCCAGATGTCCTGATAGAACCAGTCCAGATGTCCAGATAGAACCAGTCCAGATGTTCTGATAGAACCACTCCAAATGTCCAGATAGAACCATTCCAGATGTCGTGATAGGACTTGTCCAAATTTCCAGTTAGAACCAGTCCATATGTCCTGATAGAAACCAGTCCAGAAATCCAGATAGAACCTGTCCAGATGTCCTGATGGAATCCGTCCCGATGTCCAGATAGAACCAGTCCAGATGTCCTGATAGAACCAGTCCAGATGTCCTGTAAGACCCAGTCCAGATGTCCTGATAGAACTTGTCCATATGTCCAGATAGAACCAGTCCAGATGTCCTGATAGAGCTTGTACAGATGTCCAGATAGGACCAGTCCAGATGTCCTGATAGAACCAGTCCAGATGTCCTGATAGAACCAGTCCATATGTCTAGATAGAACTTTTCCAGATGTCCTGATAGAACCATTCCAGATGTCGTGATAGAACTTGTCCAAATGTCCAGTTAGAACCAGTCCATATGTCCTGATAGAAACCAGTCCAGAAATCCAGATAAAACCTGTCCAGATGTCCTGATAGAACCAGTCCAGATGTCCTGATAGAACTTTTCCAAATGTCCAGATAGAACCAGTCCAGATGTCCTGATAGAACCAGTACAGATGTCCTGATAGAACTTGTCCAGATATCCTGATAAAACCAGTCCAGATGTCCAGATAGAAAAAGTCCAGATGTCCTGATAGAACTTGTCCAGATGTCCTGATAGAACCAGTCCAGATGTCCTGATAGAGCTTGTCCAGATGTCCAGATAGGACCAGTTCAGATGTCCTGATAGAACCAGTCCAGATGTCCAGATAGAACCAGTCCAGAAATCCAGATAGAACTTGTCCAGATGTCCAGATAGAACCAGTCCAGAAATACAGATAGAACCAGTCCAGATGTCCTGATTGAACTTGTCCAGATGTCCTGATAGAACCAGCCCAGATGACCAGATAGAACCAGTCCAGATGTCCTGAACGAACCAGTCCAGATGTCCAGATAGAACCAGTCCAGATGTCCTGAAAGAACCAGTCCAGATGTCCAGATAGAACCAGTCCAGTTGTCCTGATAGAACCAGTCCAAATGTCCTAATAGAACCAGTCCAGATGTCCTGATAGAAACCAGTCCTGATGTCCAGAAAGAAAAAGTCCTGATGTCCTGAAAGAGCTCGTCCATATGTCCTGATAGAACCAGTCCAGATGTTCAGATAGAACCAGTCCAGATGTCCAGATAGAACTTGTCCAGATTTCCTGATGGAACCAGTCCAATGTCCTGATAGACCCAGTCCAGATGTCCTGATAGAACCTGTCCAGATGTCCTGTTAGAACCCGTCCATATGTCCAGATAGAACCAATCCGGATTTCCAGACAGAACCAGTCCACATGTCCTGATAGAACTTGTCCATATGTCCTGATAGAACCCGTCCAGATGTCCTGATAGAACCAGTACAGATGTCCTGATAGAACCTGTCCAGATGTCCTGATTGAACCAGTCCAGCTGTCCTGATATAACTTGTCCATATGTCCAGATAGAACCAGTCCAGATGTCCTGATAGAACCAGTACGGATGTCCTGATAGAACCTGTCCAGATGTCCTGTTAGAACCAGTCCATATGTCCAGATAGAACCAATCCAGATTTCCAGACAGAACCAGTCCAGATGTCCTGATAGAACTTGTCCATATGTCCTGATAGAACCCGTCCAGATGTCCTGATAGAACCAGTCCAGATGTCCAGATAGAACTTGTCCAGATTTCCTGATGGAACCAGTCCAGATGTGCTGATAGACCCAGTCCAGAAATCCAGGTCGAACCTGTCCAGATGTCCTGATAGACCAAGTCCAGATGTCCTGATAGAACTTGTCCAGATTTCCTGATGGAACCAGTCCAGATGTCCTGATAGACCCAGTCCAGATGTCCTGATAGAAACAGTCCAGATGTCCTGATAGAACCAGTCCAGATGTCCAGATAGAACCAGTCCAGATGTCCTGATAGAACCAGTCCAAATGTCCAGATAGAACGATTCCAGATGTCCTGATAGAACCAGTTCCAAATGTCCAGTTAGAACCAGTCCAGATGTCCTGATAAAAACCAGTCCAGAAATCCATATAGAACCAGTCCTGATGTCCTGATAGTGCTTGTCCAGATGTCCTGATAGAACCAGTCCAGATTTCCAGATAGAACCAGTCCAGATGTCCTAATAGAACCAGTCCAGATGTCCTGATAAAAACCAGTCCAGAAATCCATATAGAACCAGTCCTGATGTCCTGATAGTGCTTGTCCAGATGTCCTGATAGAACCAGTCCAGATTTCCAGATAGAACCAGTCCAGATGTCCTAATAGAACCAGTCCTGATGTCCTTATAGTGCTTGTCCAGATGTCCTGATAGAACCAGTCCAGATGTCCAGATAGAACCAGTCCAGATGTCCTAATGGAACCAGTCCAGATGTCCTGATAGAACCAGTCCACATGTCCTGATAGAACCAGTCCAAATGTCCGGATAAAAACCAGTCCAGAAATCCATATAGAACCAGTCCTGATGTCCTGATAGAGCTTGTCCAGATGTCCTGATAGAACCAGTCCAGATGTCCAGATAGAACCAGTCCAGATGTTCTGATAGAACCACTCCAAATGTCCAGATAGAACCATTCCAGATGTCGTGATAGGACTTGTCCAAATTTCCAGTTAGAACCAGTCCATATGTCCTGATAGAAACCAGTCCAGAAATCCAGATAGAACCTGTCCAGATGTCCTGATGGAATCCGTCCCGATGTCCAGATAGAACCAGTCCAGATGTCCTGATAGAACCAGTCCAGATGTCCTGTAAGACCCAGTCCAGATGTCCTGATAGAACTTGTCCATATGTCCAGATAGAACCAGTCCAGATGTCCTGATAGAGCTTGTACAGATGTCCAGATAGGACCAGTCCAGATGTCCTGATAGAACCAGTCCAGATGTCCTGATAGAACCAGTCCATATGTCTAGATAGAACTTTTCCAGATGTCCTGATAGAACCATTCCAGATGTCGTGATAGAACTTGTCCAAATGTCCAGTTAGAACCAGTCCATATGTCCTGATAGAAACCAGTCCAGAAATCCAGATAAAACCTGTCCAGATGTCCTGATAGAACCAGTCCAGATGTCCTGATAGAACTTTTCCAAATGTCCAGATAGAACCAGTCCAGATGTCCTGATAGAACCAGTACAGATGTCCTGATAGAACTTGTCCAGATATCCTTATAAAACCAGTCCAGATGTCCAGATAGAAAAAGTCCAGATGTCCTGATAGAACTTGTCCAGATGTCCTGATAGAACCAGTCCAGATGTCCTGATAGAGCTTGTCCAGATGTCCAGATAGGACCAGTTCAGATGTCCTGATAGAACCAGTCCAGATGTCCAGATAGAACCAGTCCAGAAATCCAGATAGAACTTGTCCAGATGTCCAGATAGAACCAGTCCAGAAATACAGATAGAACCAGTCCAGATGTCCTGATTGAACTTGTCCAGATGTCCTGATAGAACCAGCCCAGATGACCAGATAGAACCAGTCCAGATGTCCTGAACGAACCAGTCCAGATGTCCAGATAGAACCAGTCCAGATGTCCTGAAAGAACCAGTCCAGATGTCCAGATAGAACCAGTCCAGTTGTCCTGATAGAACCAGTCCAAATGTCCAGATAGAACCAGTCCAGATGTCCTGATAGAAACCAGTCCAGATGTCCAGAAAGAAAAAGTCCTGATGTCCTGAAAGAGCTCGTCCATATGTCCTGATAGAACCAGTCCAGATGTCCAGATAGAACCAGTCCAGATGTCCAGATAGAACTTGTCCAGATTTCCTGATGGAACCAGTCCAATGTCCTGATACACCCAGTCCAGATGTCCTGATAGAACCTGTCCAGATGTCATGTTAGAACCCGTCCATATGTCCAGATAGAACCAATCCGGATTTCCAGACAGAACCAGTCCACATGTCCTGATAGAACTTGTCCATATGTCCTGATAGAACCCGTCCAGATGTCCTGATAGAACCAGTACAGATGTCCTGATAGAACCTGTCCAGATGTCCTGATAGAACCAGTCCAGATGTCCAGATAGAACCAGTCCAGATGTTCTGATAGAACCACTCCAAATGTCCAGATAGAACCATTCCAGATGTCGTGATAGGACTTGTCCAAATTTCCAGTTAGAACCAGTCCATATGTCCTGATAGAAACCAGTCCAGAAATCCAGATAGAACCTGTCCAGATGTCCTGATGGAATCCGTCCCGATGTCCAGATAGAACCAGTCCAGATGTCCTGATAGAACCAGTCCAGATGTCCTGTAAGACCCAGTCCAGATGTCCTGATAGAACTTGTCCATATGTCCAGATAGAACCAGTCCAGATGTCCTGATAGAGCTTGTACAGATGTCCAGATAGGACCAGTCCAGATGTCCTGATAGAACCAGTCCAGATGTCCTGATAGAACCAGTCCATATGTCTAGATAGAACTTTTCCAGATGTCCTGATAGAACCATTCCAGATGTCGTGATAGAACTTGTCCAAATGTCCAGTTAGAACCAGTCCATATGTCCTGATAGAAACCAGTCCAGAAATCCAGATAAAACCTGTCCAGATGTCCTGATAGAACCAGTCCAGATGTCCTGATAGAACTTTTCCAAATGTCCAGATAGAACCAGTCCAGATGTCCTGATAGAACCAGTACAGATGTCCTGATAGAACTTGTCCAGATATCCTGATAAAACCAGTCCAGATGTCCAGATAGAAAAAGTCTAGATGTCCTGATAGAACTTGTCCAGATGTCCTGATAGAACCAGTCCAGATGTCCTGATTGAACTTGTCCAGATGTCCAGATAGGACCAGTTCAGATGTCCTGATAGAACCAGTCCAGATGTCCTGAACGAACCAGTCCAGATGTCCAGATAGAACCAGTCCAGATGTCCTGAAAGAACCAGTCCAGATGTCCAGATAGAACCAGTCCAGTTGTCCTGATAGAACCAGTCCAAATGTCCAGATAGAACCAGTCCAGATGTCCTGATAGAAACCAGTCCAGATGTCCAGAAAGAAAAAGTCCTGATGTCCTGAAAGAGCTCGTCCATATGTCCTGATAGAACCAGTCCAGATGTCCAGATAGAACCAGTCCAGATGTCCAGATAGAACTTGTCCAGATTTCCTGATGGAACCAGTCCAATGTCCTGATAGACCCAGTCCAGATGTCCTGATAGAACCTGTCCAGATGTCCTGTTAGAACCCGTCCATATGTCCAGATAGAACCAATCCGGATTTCCAGACAGAACCAGTCCACATGTCCTGATAGAACTTGTCCATATGTCCTGATAGAACCCGTCCAGATGTCCTGATAGAACCAGTACAGATGTCCTGATAGAACCTGTCCAGATGTCCTGATGGAACCAGTCCAGCTGTCCTGATATAACTTGTCCATATGTCCAGATAGAACCAGTCCAGATGTCCTGATAGAACCAGTACGGATGTCCTGATAGAACCTGTCCAGATGTCCTGTTAGAACCAGTCCATATGTCCAGATAGAACCAATCCAGATTTCCAGACAGAACCAGTCCAGATGTCCTGATAGAACTTGTCCATATGTCCTGATAGAACCCGTCCAGATGTCCTGATAGAACCAGTACAGATGTCCTGATAGAACCTGTCCAGATGTCCTGTTAGAACCAGTCCAGATGTCCAGATAGAACTTGTCCAGATTTCCTGATGGAACCAGTCCAGATGTGCTGATAGACCCAGTCCAGAAATCCAGGTCGAACCTGTCCAGATGTCCTGATAGACCAAGTCCAGATGTCCTGATAGAACTTGTCCAGATTTCCTGATGGAACCAGTCCAGATGTCCTGATAGACCCAGTCCAGATGTCCTGATAGAAACAGTCCAGATGTCCTGATAGAACCAGTCCAGATGTCCAGATAGAACCAGTCCAGATGTCCTGATAGAACCAGTCCAAATGTCCAGATAGAACGATTCCAGATGTCCTGATAGAACCAGTTCCAAATGTCCAGTTAGAACCAGTCCAGATGTCCTGATAAAAACCAGTCCAGAAATCCATATAGAACCAGTCCTGATGTCCTGATAGTGCTTGTCCAGATGTCCTGATAGAACCAGTCCAGATTTCCAGATAGAACCAGTCCAGATGTCCTAATAGAACCAGTCCAGATGTCCTGATAAAAACCAGTCCAGAAATCCATATAGAGCCAGTCCTGATGTCCTGATAGTGCTTGTCCAGATGTCCTGATAGAACCAGTCCAGATTTCCAGATAGAACCAGTCCAGATGTCCTAATAGAACCAGTCCTGATGTCCTTATAGTGCTTGTCCAGATGTCCTGATAGAACCAGTCCAGATGTCCAGATAGAACCAGTCCAGATGTCCTAATGGAACCAGTCCAGATGTCCTGATAGAACCAGTCCACATGTCCTGATAGAACCAGTCCAAATGTCCGGATAAAAACCAGTCCAGAAATCCATATAGAACCAGTCCTGATGTAATGATAGAGCTTGTCCAGATGTCCTGATAGAACCAGTCCAGATGTCCAGATAGAACCAGTCCAGATGTTCTGATAGAACCACTCCAAATGTCCAGATAGAACCATTCCAGATGTCGTGATAGGACTTGTCCAAATTTCCAGTTAGAACCAGTCCATATGTCCTGATAGAAACCAGTCCAGAAATCCAGATAGAACCTGTCCAGATGTCCTGATGGAATCCGTCCCGATGTCCAGATAGAACCAGTCCAGATGTCCTGATAGAACCAGTCCAGATGTCCTGTAAGACCCAGTCCAGATGTCCTGATAGAACTTGTCCATATGTCCAGATAGAACCAGTCCAGATGTCCTGATAGAGCTTGTACAGATGTCCAGATAGGACCAGTCCAGATGTCCTGATAGAACCAGTCCAGATGTCCTGATAGAACCGGTCCATATGTCTAGATAGAACTTTTCCAGATGTCCTGATAGAACCATTCCAGATGTCGTGATAGAACTTGTCCAAATGTCCAGTTAGAACCAGTCCATATGTCCTGATAGAAACCAGTCCAGAAATCCAGATAAAACCTGTCCAGATGTCCTGATAGAACCAGTCCAGATGTCCTGATAGAACTTTTCCAAATGTCCAGATAGAACCAGTCCAGATGTCCTGATAGAACCAGTACAGATGTCCTGATAGAACTTGTCCAGATATCCTGATAAAACCAGTCCAGATGTCCAGATAGAAAAAGTCCAGATGTCCTGATAGAACTTGTCCAGATGTCCTGATAGAACCAGTCCAGATGTCCTGATAGAGCTTGTCCAGATGTCCAGATAGGACCAGTTCAGATGTCCTGATAGAACCAGTCCAGATGTCCAGATAGAACCAGTCCAGAAATCCAGATAGAACTTGTCCAGATGTCCAGATAGAACCAGTCCAGAAATACAGATAGAACCAGTCCAGATGTCCTGATTGAACTTGTCCAGATGTCCTGATAGAACCAGCCCAGATGACCAGATAGAACCAGTCCAGATGTCCTGAACGAACCAGTCCAGATGTCCAGATAGAACCAGTCCAGATGTCCTGAAAGAACCAGTCCAGATGTCCAGATAGAACCAGTCCAGTTGTCCTGATAGAACCAGTCCAAATGTCCAGATAGAACCAGTCCAGATGTCCTGATAGAAACCAGTCCAGATGTCCAGAAAGAAAAAGTCCTGATGTCCTGAAAGAGCTCGTCCATATGTCCTGATAGAACCAGTCCAGATGTCCAGATAGAACCAGTCCAGATGTCCAGATAGAACTTGTCCAGATTTCCTGATGGAACCAGTCCAATGTCCTGATAGACCCAGTGCAGATGTCCTGATAGAACCTGTCCAGATGTCCTTTTAGAACCCGTCCATATGTCCAGATAGAACCAATCCGGATTTCCAGACAGAACCAGTCCACATGTCCTGATAGAACTTGTCCATATGTCCTGATAGAACCCGTCCAGATGTCCTGATAGAACCAGTACAGATGTCCTGATAGAACCTGTCCAGATGTCCTGATGGAACCAGTCCAGCTGTCCTGATATAACTTGTCCATATGTCCAGATAGAACCAGTCCAGATGTCCTGATAGAACCAGTACGGATGTCCTGATAGAACCTGTCCAGATGTCCTGTTAGAACCAGTCCATATGTCCAGATAGAACCAATCCAGATTTCCAGACAGAACCAGTCCAGATGTCCTGATAGAACTTGTCCATATGTCCTGATAGAACCCGTCCAGATGTCCTGATAGAACCAGTACAGATGTCCTGATAGAACCTGTCCAGATGTCCTGTTAGAACCAGTCCAGATGTCCAGATAGAACTTGTCCAGACTTCCTGATGGAACCAGTCCAGATGTGCTGATAGACCCAGTCCAGAAATCCAGGTCGAACCTGTCCAGATGTCCTGATAGACCAAGTCCAGATGTCCTGATAGAACTTGTCCAGATTTCCTGATGGAACCAGTCCAGATGTCCTGATTGAACCAGTCCAGATGTCCTGATAGAAACAGTCCAGATGTCCTGATAGAACCAGTCCAGATGTCCAGATAGAACCAGTCCAGATGTCCTGATAGAACCAGTCCAAATGTCCAGATAGAACGATTCCAGATGTCCTGATAGAACCAGTTCCAAATGTCCAGTTAGAACCAGTCCAGATGTCCTGATAAAAACCAGTCCAGAAATCCATATAGAACCAGTCCTGATGTCCTGATAGTGCTTGTCCAGATGTCCTGATAGAACCAGTCCAGATTTCCAGATAGAACCAGTCCAGATGTCCTAATAGAACCAGTCCAGATGTCCTGATAAAAACCAGTCCAGAAATCCATATAGAACCAGTCCTGATGTCCTGATAGTGCTTGTCCAGATGTCCTGATAGAACCAGTCCAGATTTCCAGATAGAACCAGTCCAGATGTCCTAATGGAACCAGTCCAGATGTCCTGATAGAACCAGTCCACATGTCCTGATAGAACCAGTCCAAATGTCCTGATAAAAACCAGTCCAGAAATCCATATAGAACCAGTCCTGATGTCCTGATAGAGCTTGTCCAGATGTCCTGATAGAACCAGTCCAGATGTCCAGATAGAACCAGTCCAGATGTTCTGATAGAACCACTCCAAATGTCCAGATAGAACCATTCCAGATGTCGTGATAGGACCTGTCCAAATTTCCAGTTAGAACCAGTCCATATGTCCTGATAGAAACCAGTCCAGAAATCCAGATAGAACCTGTCCAGATGTCCTGATGGAATCCGTCCCGATGTCCAGATAGAACCAGTCCAGATGTCCTGATAGAACCAGTCCAGATGTCCTGTAAGACCCAGTCCAGATGTCCTGATAGAACCAGTCCAGATGTCCTGATAGAACCAGTCCAGATGTCTAGATAGAACTTTTCCAGATGTCCTGATAGAACCATTCCAGATGTCGTGATAGAACTTGTCCAAATGTCCAGTTAGAACCAGTCCATATGTCCTGATAGAAACCAGTCCAGAAATCCAGATAAAACCTGTCCAGATGTCCTGATAGAACCAGTCCGGATGTCCTGATAGAACTTTTCCAAATGTCCAGATAGAACCAGTCCAGATGTCCTGATAGAACCAGTCCAGATGTCCTGATAGAACCAGTACAGATGTCCTGATAGAACTTGTCCAGATATCCTGATAAAACCAGTCCAGATGTCCAGATAGAAAAAGTCCAGATGTCCTGATAGAACTTGTCCAGATGTCCTGATAGAACCAGTCCAGATGTCCTGATAGAGCTTGTCCAGATGTCCAGATAGGACCAGTCCAGATGTCCTGATAGAACCAGTCCAGATGTCCAGATAGAACCAGTCCAGAAATCCAGATAGAACTTGTCCAGATGTCCAGATAGAACCAGTCCAGAAATACAGATAGAACCAGTCCAGATGTCCTGATTGAACTTGTCCAGATGTCCTGATAGAACCAGCCCAGATGACCAGATAGAACCAGTCCAGATGTCCTGAACGAACCAGTCCAGATGTCCAGATAGAACCAGTCCAGATGTCCTGAAAGAACCAGTCCAGATGTCCAGATAGAACCAGTCCAGTTGTCCTGATAGAACCAGTCCAAATGTCCAGATAGAACCAGTCCAGATGTCCTGATAGAAACCAGTCCAGATGTCCAGAAAGAAAAAGTCCTGATGTCCTGAAAGAGCTCGTCCATATGTCCTGATAGAACCAGTCCAGATGTCCAGATAGAACCAGTCCAGATGTCCAGATAGAACTTGTCCAGATTTCCTGATGGATCCAGTCCAATGTCCTGATAGACCCAGTCCAGATGTCCTGATAGAACCTGTCCAGATGTCCTGTTAGAACCCGTCCATATGTCCAGATAGAACCAATCCGGATTTCCAGACAGAACCAGTCCACATGTCCTGATAGAACTTGTCCATATGTCCTGATAGAACCCGTCCAGATGTCCTGATAGAACCAGTACAGATGTCCTGATAGAACCTGTCCAGATGTCCTGTTAGAACCAGTCCAGATGTCCAGATAGAACTTGTCCAGATTTCCTGATAGAACCAGTCCAGATGTGCTGATAGAACTTCTCCAGATGTCCAGATAGAACTTGTCCCGATGTCCTGATACACCCAGTCCTGATGTCCTGATAGAACCAGTCCAGATGTCCTGATAGACGTAGTCCAGATGTCCTGATAGAACCAGTCCAGATGTCCTGATAGAACTTGTCCAGATGTCCTGATGGAACCAATCCTGATGTCCTGATAGAACTTGTCCATATGTCCAGATAGAACCAGTCCAGATGTCCATACAGAACCAGTCCAGATGTCCTGATAGAACTTGTCCAGATGTCCTTATAGAACCAGTCCAGATGTCCTGATAGAACTTGTCCAGATGTCCTGATAGACCCAGTCCAGATGTCCTGATCAACCCAGTCCAGATGTCCTGATAAACCCAGTCCAGATGTCCTGATAGAACCAGTCCAGATGTCCTGATAGAAACAGTCCAGATGTCCTGCTAGAACCAGTCAGAATGTCCCGATAGAACCTGTCCAAAAATACTGATAAAACCGGTCCAGATATCCAGATAGAACCAGTCCAGATGTCCTGATAGAACCTGTAGAAAAATCCAGATAGAACCAGTCCAGATGTCCTGATAGAACTTGTCCATATGTCCAGATAGAACCAATCCAGATGTCCTGAAAGAGCTTGTCCAGATGTCCAGATTTGACCAGTCCAGAAATCCTGATAGAACCTCTCAAGATGTCCTAATAGAACCAGTCCAGATGTCCTGTTAGAGCCAGTCCAGATGTCCTGATATAACTTGTCCATATGTCCTGATAGAACCCGTCCAGATGTCCTGATAGAACCAGTACAGATGTCCTGATAGAACCTGTCCAGATGTCCTGTAAGAACCAGCCCATATGTCCAGATAGAATCAATCCAGATTTCCAGACAGAACCAGGCCAGATGTCCTGATAGAACTTGTCCATATGTCCTGATAGAACCCGTCCAGATGTCCTGATAGAACCAGTACAGATGTCCTGATAGAATTTGTCCAGATGTCCTGTTAGAACCAGTCCAGATGTCCAGATAGAACTTGTCCAGATTTCCTGATGGAACCAGTACAGATGTGCTGATAGACCCAGTCCAGAAATCCAGGTCAAACCTGTCCAGGTGTCCTGATAGACCAAGTCCAGATGTCCTGATAGAACTTGTCCAAATTTCCAGTTAGAACCAGTCCAGATGTCCAGATAGAACCAGTCCAGATGTTCTGATAGAACCACTCCAAATGTCCAGATAGAACCATTCCAGATGTCGTGATAGGACTTGTCCAAATTTCCAGATAGAACCTGTCCAGATGTCCTGATGGAATCCGTCCCGATGTCCAGATAGAACCAGTCCAGATGTCCTGATAGAACCAGTCCAGATGTCCTGTAAGACCCAGTCCAGATGTCCTGATAGAACTTGTCCATATGTCCAGATAGAACCAGTCCAGATGTCCTGATAGAGCTTGTACAGATGTCCAGATAGGACCAGTCCAGATCTCCAGATAGAACCAGTCCAGATGTCCTGATATAACCAGTCCAGATGTCCTGATAGAACCAGTCCAGATGTCTAGATAGAACTTTTCCAGATGTCCTGATAGAACCATTGCAGATGTCGTGATAGAACTTGTCCAAATGTCCAGTTAGAACCAGTCCAGATGTCCTGATAGAGCTTGTACAGATGTCCAGATAGGACCAGTCCAGATCTCCAGATAGAAACCAGTCCAGAAATCCAGATAAAACCTGTCCAGATGTCCTGATAGAACCAGTCCCGATGTCCAGATAGAACCAGTCCAGATGTCCTGATAGCAACCAGTCCAGAAATCCAGATAGAACCTGTCCAGATGTCCTGATAGATCCCGTCCCGATGTCCAGATAGGACCAGTCCAGATGTCCTGATAGAACCAGTCCAGATGTCCTGATAGAACCAGTCCATATGTCCTGATAGAACCAGTCCAGATGTCCAGATAGAACCAGTCCAGATGTCTAGATAGAACTTTTCCAGATGTCCAGATAGAACATGTCCAGATGTCCTAATAGAACCCGTCCAGATGTCCTGATAGACCCAGTCCAGATGTCTAGATAGAACCAGTCCAGATGTCCGTATATAACTTGTCCATATGTCCTGATAGAACCCGTCCAGATGTCCTGATAGAACCAGTCCAGATGTACTGATAGAACTTGTCCAGATGTCCTTATAGAACCAGTCCAGATGTCCTGATAGAGCTTGTCCAGATGTCCAGATAGGACCAGTCCAGATGTCCTGATAGAACCAGTCCAGATATCCTGATAGAACCAGTCCAGAAATACAGATGGAACCAGTCCAGATGTCCTGATTGAACTTGTCCAGATGTCCTGATAGAACCAGTCCAGATGTCCTGATAGAACCCGTCCCGATGTCCAGATAAAACCAGTCCAGATGTCCTGTAAGACCCAGTCCAGATGTCCTGATAGAACTTGTCCATATGTCCAGATAGAACCAGTCCAGATGTCCTGATAGAAACCAGTCCAGAAATCCAGATAGAACCTTTCCAGATGTCCTGATTGAACCCGTCCCGATGTCCAGATAGAACCAGTCCAGATGTCCTGATGGAACCAGTCCAGATGTCCTGATAGACCCAGTCCATATGTCCTGATAGAACCTGTCCAGATGTCCAGACAGAACCAGTCCAGATGTCCTGATAGAACTTGTCCATATGTCCAGATAGAACCAATCCAGATGTCCTGATAGAGCTTGTCCAGATGTCCAGATAGGACCAGTCCAGAAATCCTGATAGAACCTGTCAAGATGTCCTAATAGAACCAGTCCAGATGTCCTGATAGAACCAGTCCAGATGTCCAGATAGAACTTGTCCATATGTCCTGATAGAACCCGTCCAGATGTCCTGATAGAACCAGTACAGATGTCCTGATAGAACCTGTCCAGATGTCCTGTTAGAACCAGTCCAGATGTCCAGATAGAACTTGTCCAGATTTCCTGATCGAACCAGTCCGGATGTGCTGATAGACCCAGTCCAGAAATCCAGGTCGAACCTGTCCAGATGTCCTGTTAGACCAAGTCCAGATGTCCTGATAGAACTTGTCCAGATTTCCTGATGGAACCAGTCCAGATGTCCTAATAGACCCAGTCCAGATGTCCTGATAGAAACAGTCCAGATGTCCTGATAGAACCCGTCCAGATGTCCAGATAGAACCAGTCCAGATGTCCTGATAGAACCAGTCCAAATGTCCAGATAGAACCATTCCAGATGTCCTGATAGAACCAGTTCCAAATGTCCAGTTAGAACCAGTCCAGATGTCCTGATAAAAACCAGTCCAGAAATCCATATAGAACCAGTCCTGATGTCCTGATAGTGCTTGTCCAAATGTCCAGATAGAACCAGTCCATATGTCCTGATAGAAACCAGTCCAGAAATCCAGATAGAACCTGTCCAGATGTCCTGATAGAACCCGTCCCGATGTCTAGATAGAACCAGTCCAGATGTCCGTATATAACTTGTCCATATGTCCTGATAGAACCCGTCCAGATGTCCAGATAGAAAAAGTCCAGATGTCCTGATAGAACTTGTCCAGATGTCCTGATGGAACCAGTCCAGATGTCCAGATAGACCCAGTCCAGATGTCCAGATAGAAACAGTCCAGATGTCCTGATAGAGCTTGTCCAGATGTCCCGATAGAACCAGTCCATATGTCCTGATAGAACCTGTCCAGATGTCCAGACAGAACCAGTCCAGATGCCCTGATAGAACTTGTCCATATGTCCAGATAGAACCAATCCAGATGTCCTGATAGAATTTGTCCAGATGTCCAGATAGGACCAGTCGAGAAATCCTGATAGAACCTGTCAAGATGTCCTGATAGAACCAGTACAGATGTCCTGATAGAACCTTTCCAGATGTCCTGTTAGAACCTGTCCAGATGTCCAGATAGAACTTGTCCAGATTTCCTGATGGAACCAGTCCAGATGTCCTGATAGACCCAGTCCAGATGTCCTGATAGGAACAGTCCAGATGTCCTGATAGAACCAGTCCAGATGTCCTGATATAACTTGTCCATATGTCCAGATAGAACCAGTCCAGATGTCAAGACAGAACCAGTCCAGATGCCCTGATAGAACCAGTGCAGATGTCCTGATATAACCAGTCCAGATGTCCAGATAGAACCCGTCCACATGTCCTGATAGAACCAGTCCAGATGTCCTGATAAAAACCAGTCCAGAAATCCATATAGAACCAGTCCTGATGTCCTGATAGTTCTTGTCCAGATGTACTGATAGAACCAGTCCAGATGTCCGGATAGAACCAGTCCAGATGTCCTAATAGAACCAGTCCAGATGTCCTGATAGAACCAGTCCACATGTCCTGATAGAACCAGTCCAAATGTCCTGATAAAAACCAGTCCAGAAATCCATATAGAACCAGTCCAGATGTCCTGATAGAGCTTGTCCAGATGTCCTGATAGAACCAGTCCAGATGTCCTGATAGAACCAGTCCAGATGTCCAGATAGAACCAGCCCAGATGTTCTGATAGAACCATTCCAGATGTCGTGATAGGACTTGTCCAAATGTCCAGTTAGAACCAGTCCATATGTCCTTATAGAAACCAGTCCAGAAATCCAGATAGAACCAGTCCAGATGTACTGATGGAACTTGTCCAGATGTGCTTATAGAACCAGTCCAGATGTCCTGATAGAGCTTGTCCAGATGTCCAGATAGGACCAGTCCAGATGTCCTGATAGAACCAGTCCAGATATCCTGATAGAACCAGTCCAGAAATACAGATGGAACCCGTCCAGATGTCCTGATAGAACTTGTCCAGATGTCCTGATAGAACCAGTCCAGATGTCCTGATAGAACCCGTCCTGATGTCCAGATAGAACCAGTCCAGATGTCCTGTAAGACCCAGTCCAGATGTCCTGATAGAACTTGTCCATATGTCCATATAGAACCAGTCCAGATGTCCTGATAGAGCTTGTCCAGATGTCCAGATAGGACCAGTCCAGATGTCCTGATAGAACCAGTCCAAATGTCCTGATAGAACCAGTCCAGATGTTCTGATAGAACCACTCCAAATGTCCAGATAGAACCATTCCAGATGTCCTGATAGAACTAGTCCAAATGTCCAGTTAGAACCAGTCCAGATGTCCTGATAGAAACCAGTCCAGAAATCCAGATAGAACCTGTCCAGTGGCCTGATAGAACCCGTCCCGATGTCCAGATAGAACCAGTCCAGATGTCCTGATGGAATCAGTCCAGATGTCCTGATAGAACCAGTCCATATGTCCTGATAGAACCTGTCCAGATGTCCAGACAGAACCAGTCCAGATGTCCTGATAGAACTTGTCCAGATGTCCTGATAGAACTTGTCCATATGTCCTGATAGAACCCGTCCAGATGTCCTTATAGAACCAGTCCAGATGTCCTAATAGAACCAGTCCACATGTCCTGATAGAACCAGTCCAAATGTCCTGATAAAAACCAGTCCAGAAATCCATATAGAACCAGTCCTGATGTTCTGATAGAACCACTCCAAATGTCCAGATAGAACCATTCCAGATGTCGTGATAGAACTTGTCCAAATGTCCAGATAGAACCAGTCCATATGTCCTGATAGAAACCAGTCCAGAAATCCAGATAGAACCTGTCCAGATGTCCTGATAGAACCCGTCCCGATGTCTAGATAGAACCAGTCCAGATGTCCGTATATAACTTGTCCATATGTCCTGATAGAACCCGTCCAGATGTCCAGATAGAAAAAGTCCAGATGTCCTGATAGAACTTGTCCAGATGTCCTGATGGAACCAGTCCAGATGTCCAGATAGACCCAGTCCAGATGTCCTGATAGAACCTGTCCAGATGTCCTGTTAGAACCTGTCCAGATGTCCAGATAGAACTTGTCCAGATTTCCTGATGGAACCAGTCCGGATGTGCTGATAGACCCAGTCCAGAAATCCAGGTCGAACCTGTCCAGATGTCCTGATAGACCAAGTCCAGATGTCCTGATAGAACTTGTCCAGATTTCCTGATGGAACCAGTCCAGATGTCCTGATAGACCCAGTCCAGATGTCCAGATAGAACCAGTCCAGATGTCCATACAGAACCAGTCCAGATGTCCTGATAGAACCAGTCCAGATGTCCTGATATAACTTGTCCATATGTCCAGATAGAACCAGTCCAGATGTCCAGATAGAACCAGTCCAGATGTCCTGATAGAACCAGTCCAAATGTCCAGATAGAACCATTCCAGATGTCCTGAAAGAACCAGTTCCAAATGTCCAGTTAGAACCAGTCCAGATGTCCTGATAAAAACCAGTCCAGAAATCCATATAGAACCAGTCCTGATGTCCTGATAGAACCAGTCCAGATGTCCGGATAGAACCAGTCCAAATGTCCAGATAGAACCATTCCAGATGTCCTGAAAGAACCAGTTCCAAATGTCCAGTTAGAACCAGTCCAGATGTCCTGATAAAAACCAGTCCAGAAATCCATATAGAACCAGTCCTGATGTCCTGATAGAACCAGTCCAGATGTCCTGATAGAACCAGTCCAGATGTCCAGATAGAACCAGTCCACATGTCCTAATAGAACCAGTCCAGATGTCCTGATAAAAACCAGTCCAGAAATCCATATAGAACCAGTTCTGATGTCCTGATAGTGCTTGTCCAGATGTACTGATAGAACCAGTACAGATGTCCTGATAAAAACCAGTCCAGAAATCCATATAGAACCAGTCCTGATGTCCTGATAGAACCAGTCCAGATGTCCTGATAGAACCAGTCCAGATGTCCTGATAGATCCAGTCCACATGTCCTGATAGAACCAGTCCAAATGTCCAGATAAAAACCAGTCCAGAAATCCATATAGAAACAGTCCTGATGTCCTGATAGAGCTTGTCCAGATGTCCTGATAGAACCAGTCCAGATGTCCAGATAGAACCAGCCCAGATGTTCTGATAGAACCATTCCAGATGTCGTGATAGGACTTGTATAAATGTCCAGTTAGAACCAGTCCATATGTCCTGATAGAAACCAGTCCAGAAATCCAGATAGAACCTGTCCAGATGTCCTGATAGAACCCGTCCCGATGTCCAGATAGAACCAGTCCAGATGTCCTGATAGAACCAGTCCAGATGTCCTGTAAGACCCAGTCCAGATGTCCTGATAGAACTTGTTTATATGTCCAGATAGAACCAGTCCAGATGTCCTGATAGAAACCAGTCCAGAAATCCAGATAGAACCTGTCCAGATGTCCTGATAGAACCCGTCCCGATGTCCAGATAGAACCAGTCCAGATGTCCTGATGGAACCAGTCCAGATGTCCTGATAGAACAAGTCCTGATGTCCTGATAGAGCTCGTCCATATGTCCTGATAGAACCAGTCCAGATGTCCAGATAGAACCAGTCCAGATGTCCTGATAGAACCAGTCCAGATGTCCAGATAGAACCAGTCCAGATGTCCTGATAGAACCAGTCCAGATGTCCAGATAGAACCAGTCCAGATGTCCTGATAGAACCAGTCCAGATGTCTAGATAGAACTTTTCCAGATGTCCTGATAGAACCAGTCCCGATGTCCAGATAGAACCAGTCCAGACGTCCTGATAGAAACCAGTCCAGAAATCCAGATAGAAAATGTCCAGATGTCCTGATAGATCCCGTCCCGATGTCCAGATAGAACCAGTCCAGATGTCCTGATAGAACCAGTCCAGATGTCCTGATAGACCCAGTCTAGATGTCTAGATAGAACCAGTCCAGATGTCCGTATATAACTTGTCCATATGTCCTGATAGAACCCGTCCAGATGTCCTGATAGACCCAGTCTAGATGTCTAGATAGAACCAGTCCAGATGTCCGTATATAACTTGTCCATATGTCCTGATGGAACCCGTCCAGATGTCCTGATAGAACCAGTCCAGATGTACTGATAGAACTTGTCCAGATGTCCAGATAGGACCAGTCCAGATGTCCTGATAGAACCAGTCCAGATATCCTGATAGTACCAGTCCAGAAATACAGATGGAACCTGTCCAGATGTCCTGATAGAACTTGTCCAGATGTCCTGATAGAACCAGTCCAGATGTCCTGATAGAACCCGTCCCAATGTCCAGATAGAACCAGTCCAGATGTCCTGTAAGACCCAGTCCAGATGTCCTGATAGAACTTGTCCATATGTCCAGACAGAACCAGTCCAGATGTCCTGATAGAGCTTGTCCAGATGTCCTGATAGAACCAGTCCAGATGTCCAGATCGAACCAGTCCAGATGTTCTGATAGAACCACTCCAAATGTCCAGATAGAACCATTCCAGATGTCCTGATAGAACTAGTCCAAATGTCCAGTTAGGACCAGTCCAGATGTCCTGATAGAACCTGTCCAGATGTCCAGACAGAACCAGTCCAGATGTCCTGATAGAAATTGTCCAGATGTCCTGATAGAACTTGTCCATATGTCCTGATAGAACCCGTCCAGATGTCCTTATAGAACCAGTCCAGATGTCCTAATAGAACCAGTCCAGATGTCCTGATAGAACCAGTCCACATGTCCTGATAGAACCAGTCCAAATGTCCTGATAAAAACCAGTCCAGAAATCCATATAGAACCAGTCCTGATGTTCTGATAGAACCACTCCAAATGTCCAGATAGAACCATTCCAGATGTCGTGATAGAACTTGTCCAAATGTCCAGATAGAACCAGTCCATATGTCCTGATAGAAACCAGTCCAGAAATCCAGATAGAACCTGTCCAGATGTCCTGATAGAACCCGTCCCGATGTCTAGATAGAACCAGTCCAGATGTCCGTATATAACTTGTCCATATGTCCTGATAGAACCCGTCCAGATGTCCTTATAGAACCAGTCCAGATGTCCTGATAGAGCTTGTCCAGATGTCCAAATAGGACCAGTCCAGATGTCCTGATAGAACCAGTCCAGATATCCTGATAGAACCAGTCCAGAAATACAGATGGAACCAGCCCAGATGTCCTGATAGAACTTGTCCAGATGTCCTGATAGAACCAGTCCAGATGTCCTGATAGAACCCGTCCCGATGTCCAGATAGAACCAGTCCAGATGTCCTGATAGAACCAGTCCAGATGTCCTGTAAAACCCAGTCCAGATGTCCTGATAGAACTTGTCCATATGTCCAGATAGAACCAGTCCAGATGTCCTGATAGAGCTTGTCCAGATGTCCAGATAGGACCAGTCCAGATGTCCTGATAGAACTAGTCCTGATGTCCAGATAGAACCAGTCCAGATGTCCTGATAGAACCAGTCCAGATGTCCAGATAGAACCAGTCCAGATGTTCTGATACAACCACTCCAAATGTCCAGATAGAACCATTCTAGATGTCCTGATAGAACTAGTCCAAATGTCCAGTTAGAACCAGTCCAGATGTCCTGATAGAAACAAGTCCAGAAATCCAGATAGAACCTGTCCAGATGTCCTGATAGAACCCGTCCCGATGTCCAGATAGAACCAGTCCAGATGTCCTGATAGAACCAGTCTATATGTCCTGATTGAACCTGTCCAGATGTCCAGACAGAACCAGTCCAGATGTCCTGATAGAACTTGTCCAGATGTCCTGAAAGAACTTGTCCATATGTCCTGATAGAACCCGTCCAGATGTCCTGATAGAACCAGTCCAGAATTCCTAATAGACCAGTCCAGATGTCCTGATAGAACCAGTCCACATGTCCTGATAGAACCAGTCCAGATGTCCAGATAGAACCAGTCCAGATGTTCTGATAGAACCACTCAAAATGTCCAGATAGAACCATTCCAGATGTCCTGATAGAACTAGTCCAAATGTCCAGTTAGAACCAGTCCAGATGTCCTGATAGAACTTTTCCAAATGTCCAGATAGAACCAGTCCAGATGTCCTGATAGAACAAGTACAGATGTCCTGATAGAACTTGTCCAGATATCCTGATAAAACCAGTCCAGATGTCCAGATAGAAAAAGTCCAGATGTCCTGATAGACCTTGTCCAGATGTCCTGATGGAACCAGTCCAGATGTCCAGATAGACCCAGTCCAGATGTCCTGATAGAAACAGTCCAGATGTCCTGATAGAACCAGTCCAGAAATCCAGATAGAACTTGTCCAGATGTCCAGAAAGAACCAGTCCAGAAATACAGATAGAACCAGTCCAGATGTCCTGATTGAACTTGTCCAGATGTCCTGATAGAACCAGCCCAGATGACCAGATAGAACCAGTCCAGATGTCCTGAACGAACCAGTCCAGATGTCCAGATAGAACCAGTCCAGATGTCCTGAAAGAACCAGTCCAGATGTCCAGATAGAACCAGTCCAGATGTCCTGATGGAACCAGTCCAGATGTCCTGATAGAACCAGTCCATATGTCCTGATAGAACCTGACCAGATGTCCAGACAGAACCAGTCCAGATGTCCTGATAGAACTTGTCCAGATGTCCTGATAGAACTTGTCCATATGTCCTGATAGAATCCGTCCAGATGTCCTGATAGAACCAGTCCAGATGTCCTAATAGAACCAGTCCTGATGTTCTGATAGAACCACTCCAAATGTCCAGATAGAACCATTCCAGATGTCGTGATAGAACTTGTCCAAATGTCCAATTAGAACCAGTCCATATGTCCTGATAGAAACCAGTCCAGAAATCCAGATAGAACCTGTCCAGATGTCCTGATGGAACCAGTCCAGATGTTCTGATAGAACTTTTCCAAATGTCCAGATAAAACCAGTCCAGATGTCGTGATAGAACCTGTCCAGATGTCCTGATAGAACTTGTCCAGATTTCCTGATGGAACCAGTCCAGATGTCCTGATAGACCCAGTCCAGATGTCCTGATAGAACCAGTCCAGATGTCCTGATATAACTTGTCCATATGTCCAGATAGAACCAGTCCAGATGTCAAGACAGAACCAGTCCAGATGCCCTGATAGAACCAGTGCAGATGTCCTGATATAACCAGTCCAGATGTCCAGATAGAACCAGTCCAGATGTCCTGATAGAACCAGTACAAATGTCCAGATAGAACCATTCCAGATGTCCTGAAAGAACCAGTTCCAAATGTCCAGTTAGAACCAGTCCAGATGTCCTGATAAAAACCAGTCCAGAAATCCATATAGAACCAGTCCTGATGTCCTGATAGAACCAGTCCAGATGTCCTGATAGAACCAGTCCAGATGTCCAGATAGAACCAGTCCAGATGTCCTAATAGAACCAGTCCAAATGTCCTGATAAAAACCAGTCCAGAAATCCATATAGAACCAGTCCTGATGTCCTGATAGAGCTTGTCCAGATGTCCTGATAGAACCAGTCCAGATGTCCTGATAGAACCAGTCCAGATGTCCAGATAGAACCAGCCCAGATGTTCTGATAGAACCATTCCAGATGTCGTGATAGGACTTGTCCAAATGTCCAGTTAGAACCAGTCCATATGTCCTGATAGAAACCAGTCCAGAAATCCAGATAGAACCTGTCCAGATTTCCTGATAGAACCCGTCCCGATGTCCAGATAGAACCAGTCCAGATGTCCTGATAGAACCAGTCCAAATGTCCTGTAAGACCCAGTCCAGATGTCCTGATAGAACTTGTCTATATGTCCAGATAGAACCAGTCCAGATGTGCTGATAGAAACCAGTCCAGAAATCCAGATAGAACCTGTCCAGATGTCCTGATAGAACCCGTGCCGATGTCCAGATAGAACCAGTCCAGATGTCCTGATGGAACCAGTCCAGATGTCCTGATAGAGCTCGTCCATATGTCCTGATAGAACCAGTCCAGATGTCCTGATAGAACCAGTCCAGATGTCCTGATAGAACCAGTCCAGATGTCCTGATAGAACCAGTCCAGATGTCCAGATAGAACCAGTCCAGATGTCCTGATAGAACCAGTCCAGATGTCTAGATATAACCAGTCCCGATGTCCTGATAGAACCAGTCCAGACGTCCTGATAGAAACCAGTCCAGAAATCCAGATAGAACATGTCCAGATGTCCTGATAGATCCCGTACCGATGTCCAGATAGAACCAGTCCAGATGTCCTGATGGAACAAGTCCTGATGTCCTGATAGAGCTCGTCCATATGTCCTGATAGAACCAGTCCAGATGTCCAGATAGAACCAGTCCAGATGTCCTGATAGAACCAGTCCAGATGTCCAGATGGAACCAGTCCAGATGTCCTGATAGAACCAGTCCAGATGTCCAGATAGAACCAGTCCAGATGTCCTGATAGAACCAGTCCAGATGTCTAGATAGAACCAGTCCCGATGTCCTGATAGAACCAGTCCAGACGTCCTGATAGAAACCAGTCCAGAAATCCAGATAGAACATGTCCAGATGTCCTGATAGATCCCGTACCGATGTCCAGATAGAACCAGTCCAGATGTCCTGATAGAACCAGTCCAGATGTCCTGATAGAACCAGTCCAGATGTCCAGATAGAACATGTCCATATGTCCTGATAGAACCCGTCCAGATGACCTGATAGACCCAGTCCAGATGTCTAGATAGAACCAGTCCAGATGTCCGTATATAACTTGTCCATATGTCCTGATAGAACCCGTCCAGATGTCCTGATAGAACCAGTCCAGATGTACTGATAGAACTTGTCCAGATGTCCAGATAGGACCAGTCCAGATGTCCTGATAGAACCAGTCCAGATATCCTGATAGAACCAGTCCCGATGTCCTGATAGAACCAGTCCAGACGTCCTGATAGAAACCAGTCCAGAAATCCAGATAGAACATGTCCAGATGTCCTGATAGATCCCGTACCGATGTCCAGATAGAACCAGTCCAGATGTCCTGATAGAACCAGTCCAGATGTCCTGATAGAACCAGTCCAGATGTCCAGATAGAACATGTCCATATGTCCTGATAGAACCCGTCCAGATGTCCTGATAGACCCAGTCCAGATGTCTAGATAGAACCAGTCCAGATGTCCGTATATAACTTGTCCATATGTCCTGATAGAACCCGTCCAGATGTCCTGATAGAACCAGTCCAGATGTACTGATAGAACTTGTCCAGATGTCCAGATAGGACCAGTCCAGATGTCCTGATAGAACCAGTCCAGATATCCTGATAGAACCAGTCCAGAAATACAGATGGAACCAGTCCAGATGTCCTGTTAGAACTTGTCCAGATGTCCTGATAGAACCCGTCCCGATGTCCAGATAGAACCAGTCCAGATGTCCTGTAAGACCCAGTCCAGATGTCCTGATAGAACTTGTCCATATGTCCAGATAGAACCAGTCCAGATGTCCTGATATAGCTTGTCCAGATGTCCAGATAGGACCAGTCCAGATGTCCTGATAGAACCAGTCCAGATGTCCAGATCGAACCAGTCCAGATGTTCTGATAGAACCACTCCAAATGTCCAGATAGAACCATTCCAGATGTCCTGATAGAACTAGTCCAAATGTCCAGTTAGAACCAGTCCAGATGTCCTGATAGAAACCAGTCCAGAAATCCAGATAGAACCTGTCCAGATGTCCTGATAGAACCCGTCCCGATGTCCTGATAGAACCTGTCCAGATGTCCAGACAGAACCAGTCCAGATGTCCTGATAGAACTTGTCCAGATGTCCTGATAGAACTTGTCCATATGTCCTGATAGAACCCGTCCAGATGTCCTTATAGAACCAGTCCAGATGTCCTAATAGAACCAGTCCAGATGTCCTGATAGAACCAGTCGATATGTCCTGATAGAACCAGTCCAAATGTCCTGATAAAAACCAGTCCAGAAATCCAGATAGAACCAGTCCCGATGTTCTGATAGAACCACTCCAAATGTCAAGATAGAACCATTCCAGATGTCGTGATAGAACTTGTCCAAATGTCCAGATAGAACCAGTCCATATGTCCTGATAGAAACCAGTCCAGAAATCCAGATAGAACCTGTCCAGATGTCCTGATAGAACCCGTCCCGATGTCTAGATAGAACCAGTCCAGATGTCCGTATATAACTTGTCCATATGTCCTGATAGAACCCGTCCAGATGTCCTGATAGAACCAGTCCAGATGTACTGATAGAACTTGTCCAGATTTCCTTATAGAACCAGTCCAGATGTCCTGATAGAGCTTGTCCAGATGTCCAGATAGGACCAGTCCAGATGTCCTGATAGAACCAGTCCAGATATCCTGATAGAACCAGTCCAGAAATACAGATGGAACCAGTCCAGATGTCCTGATAGATCTTGTCCAGATGTCCTGATAGAACCAGTCCAGATGTCCTGATAGAACCCGTCCCGATGTCCAGATAGAACCAGTCCAGATGTCCTGATAGAACCAGTCCAGATGTCCTGTAAAACCCAGTCCAGATGTCCTGATAGAACTTGTCCATATGTCCAGATAGGACCAGTCCAGATGTCCTGATAGAGCTTGTCCAGATGTCCAGATAGGACCAGTCCAGATGTCCTGATAGAACTAGTCCCAATGTCCAGATAGAACCAGTCCAGATGTCCTGATAGAACCAGTCCAGATGTCCAGATAGAACCAGTCCAGAATTCCTAATAGACCAGTCCAGATGTCCTGATAGAACCAGTCCAGATGTCCTGATAGAACCAGTCCAGATGTCCTGATAGAACATGTCCATATGTCCTGATAGAACCCGTCCAGATGTCCTGATATAGCTTGTCCAGATGTCCAGATAGGACCAGTCCAGATGTCCTGATAGAACCAGTCCAGATGTCCAGATCGAACCAGTCCAGATGTTCTGATAGAACCACTCCAAATGTCCAGATAGAACCATTCCAGATGTCCTGATAGAACTAGTCCAAATGTCCAGTTAGAACCAGTCCAGATGTCCTGATAGAAACCAGTCCAGAAATCCAGATAGAACCTGTCCAGATGTCCTGATAGAACCCGTCCCGATGTCCTGATAGAACCTGTCCAGATGTCCAGACAGAACCAGTCCAGATGTCCTGATAGAACTTGTCCAGATGTCCTGATAGAACTTGTCCATATGTCCTGATAGAACCCGTCCAGATGTCCTTATAGAACCAGTCCAGATGTCCTAATAGAACCAGTCCAGATGTCCTGATAGAACCAGTCCACATGTCCTGATAGAACCAGTCCAAATGTCCTGATAAAAACCAGTCCAGAAATCCAGATAGAACCAGTCCCGATGTTCTGATAGAACCACTCCAAATGTCAAGATAGAACCATTCCAGATGTCGTGATAGAACTTGTCCAAATGTCCAGATAGAACCAGTCCATATGTCCTGATAGAAACCAGTCCAGAAATCCAGATAGAACCTGTCCAGATGTCCTGATAGAACCCGTCCCGATGTCTAGATAGAACCAGTCCAGATGTCCGTATATAACTTGTCCATATGTCCTGATAGAACCCGTCCAGATGTCCTGATAGAACCAGTCCAGATGTACTGATAGAACTTGTCCAGATTTCCTTATAGAACCAATCCAGATGTCCTGATAGAGCTTGTCCAGATGTCCAGATAGGACCAGTCCAGATGTCCTGATAGAACCAGTCCAGATATCCTGATAGAACCAGTCCAGATGTCCTGATAGAACTTGTCCAGATGTCCAGTTAGAACCAGTCCAGATGTCCTGATAGAAACCAGTCCAGAAATCCAGATAGAACCTGTCCAGATGTCCTGATAGAACCCGTCCCGATGTCCTGATAGAACCTGTCCAGATGTCCAGACAGAACCAGTCCAGATGTCCTGATAGAACTTGTCCAGATGTCCTGATAGAACTTGTCCATATGTCCTGATAGAACCCGTCCAGATGTCCTTATAGAACCAGTCCAGATGTCCTAATAGAACCAGTCCAGATGTCCTGATAGAACCAGTCCACATGTCCTGATAGAACCAGTCCAAATGTCCTGATAAAAACCAGTCCAGAAATCCAGATAGAACCAGTCCCGATGTTCTGATAGAACCACTCCAAATGTCAAGATAGAACCATTCCAGATGTCGTGATAGAACTTGTCCAAATGTCCAGATAGAACCAGTCCATATGTCCTGATAGAAACCAGTCCAGAAATCCAGATAGAACCTGTCCAGATGTCCTGATAGAACCCGTCCCGATGTCTAGATAGAACCAGTCCAGATGTCCGTATATAACTTGTCCATATGTCCTGATAGAACCCGTCCAGATGTCCTGATAGAACCAGTCCAGATGTACTGATAGAACTTGTCCAGATTTCCTTATAGAACCAGTCCAGATGTCCTGATAGAGCTTGTCCAGATGTCCAGATAGGACCAGTCCAGATGTCCTGATAGAACCAGTCCAGATATCCTGATAGAACCAGTCCAGAAATACAGATGGAACCAGTCCAGATGTCCTGATAGATCTTGTCCAGATGTCCTGATAGAACCAGTCCAGATGTCCTGATAGAACCCGTCCCGATGTCCAGATAGAACCAGTCCAGATGTCCTGATAGAACCAGTCCAGATGTCCTGTAAAACCCAGTCCAGATGTCCTGATAGAACTTGTCCATATGTCCAGATAGGACCAGTCCAGATGTCCTGATAGAGCTTGTCCAGATGTCCAGATAGGACCAGTCCAGATGTCCTGATAGAACTAGTCCCAATGTCCAGATAGAACCAGTCCAGATGTCCTGATAGAACCAGTCCAGATGTCCAGATAGAACCAGTCCAGAATTCCTAATAGACCAGTCCAGATGTCCTGATAGAACCAGTCCAGATGTCCTGATAGAACCAGTCCAGATGTCCAGATAGAACATGTCCATATGTCCTGATAGAACCCGTCCAGATGTCCTTATAGAACCAGTCCAGATGTCCTAATAGAACCAGTCCAGATGTCCTGATAGAACCAGTCCACATGTCCTGATAGAACCAGTCCAAATGTCCTGATAAAAACCAGTCCAGAAATCCCAATAGAACCAGTCCCGATGTTCTGATAGAACCACTCCAAATGTCAAGATAGAACCATTCCAGATGTCGTGATAGAACTTGTCCAAATGTCCAGATAGAACCAGTCCATATGTCCTGATAGAAACCAGTCCAGAAATCCAGATAGAACCTGTCCAGATGTCCTGATAGAACCCGTCCCGATGTCTAGATAGAACCAGTCCAGATGTCCGTATATAACTTGTCCATATGTCCTGATAGAACCCGTCCAGATGTCCTGATAGAACCAGTCCAGATGTACTGATAGAACTTGTCCAGATTTCCTTATAGAACCAGTCCAGATGTCCTGATAGAGCTTGTCCAGATGTCCAGATAGGACCAGTCCAGATGTCCTGATAGAACCAGTCCAGATATCCTGATAGAACCAGTCCAGAAATACAGATGGAACCAGTCCAGATGTCCTGATAGATCTTGTCCAGATGTCCTGATAGAACCAGTCCAGATGTCCTGATAGAACCCGTCCCGATGTCCAGATAGAACCAGTCCAGATGTCCTGATAGAACCAGTCCAGATGTCCTGTAAAACCCAGTCCAGATGTCCTGATAGAACTTGTCCAGATGTCCAGATAGGACCAGTCCAGATGTCCTGATAGAACTAGTCCCAATGTCCAGATAGAACCAGTCCAGATGTCCTGATAGAACCAGTCCAGATGTCCAGATAGAACCAGTCCAGAATTCCTAATAGACCAGTCCAGATGTCCTGATAGAACCAGTCCAGATGTCCTGATAGAACCAGTCCAGATGTCCAGATAGAACATGTCCATATGTCCTGATAGAACCCGTCCAGATGTCCTTATAGAACCAGTCCAGATGTCCTAATAGAACCAGTCCAGATGTCCTGATAGAACCAGTCCACATGTCCTGATAGAACCAGTCCAAATGTCCTGATAAAAACCAGTCCAGAAATCCCAATAGAACCAGTCCCGATGTTCTGATAGAACCACTCCAAATGTCAAGATAGAACCATTCCAGATGTCGTGATAGAACTTGTCCAAATGTCCAGATAGAACCAGTCCATATGTCCTGATAGAAACCAGTCCAGAAATCCAGATAGAACCTGTCCAGATGTCCTGATAGAACCCGTCCCGATGTCTAGATAGAACCAGTCCAGATGTCCGTATATAACTTGTCCATATGTCCTGATAGAACCCGTCCAGATGTCCTGATAGAACCAGTCCAGATGTACTGATAGAACTTGTCCAGATTTCCTTATAGAACCAGTCCAGATGTCCTGATAGAGCTTGTCCAGATGTCCAGATAGGACCAGTCCAGATGTCCTGATAGAACCAGTCCAGATATCCTGATAGAACCAGTCCAGAAATACAGATGGAACCAGTCCAGATGTCCTGATAGATCTTGTCCAGATGTCCTGATAGAACCAGTCCAGATGTCCTGATAGAACCCGTCCCGATGTCCAGATAGAACCAGTCCAGATGTCCTGATAGAACCAGTCCAGATGTCCTGTAAAACCCAGTCCAGATGTCCTGATAGAACTTGTCCAGATGTCCAGATAGGACCAGTCCAGATGTCCTGATAGAACTAGTCCCAATGTCCAGATAGAACCAGTCCAGATGTCCTGATAGAACCAGTCCAGATGTCCAGATAGAACCAGTCCAGAATTCCTAATAGACCAGTCCAGATGTCCTGATAGAACCAGTCCACATGTCCTGATAGAACCAGTCCAGATGTCCAGATAGAACCAGTCCAGATGTTCTGATAGAACCACTCAAAATGTCCAGATAGAACCATTCCAGATGTTCTGATAGAACCAGTCCAGATGTCCAGATAGAAAAAGTCCAGATGTCCTGATAGAACTTGTCCAGATGTCCTGATGGAACCAGTCCAGATGTCCTGATAGACCCAGTCCAGATGTCCTGATAGAAACAGTCCAGATGTCCTGATAGAACCAGTCCAGAAATACAGATAGAACCAGTCCAGATTTCCTGATTGAACTTGTCCAGATGTCCTGATAGAACCAGCCCAGATGACCAGATAGAACCAGTCCAGATGTCCTGAACGAACCAGTCCAGATGTCCACATAGAACCAGTCCAGATGTCCTGAAAGAACCAGTCCAGATGTCCAGATAGAACCAGTCCAGATGTCCTGATAGAACCAGTCCAAATGTCCACATAGAACCAGTCCAGATGTCCTGATAGAACCAGTCCAGATGTCCAGAAAGAACAAGTCCTGATGTCCTGATAGAGCTCGTCCATATGTCCTGATCGAACCAGTCCAGATGTCCAGATAGAACCAGTCCAGATGTCCTGATAGAACCAGTCCAGATGTCCAGATAGAACCAGTCCAGATGTTCTGATAGAACCAGTCCAGATGTCCAGATAGAACCAGTCCAGATGTCTAGATAGAACTTTTCCAGATGTCCTGATAGAACCAGTCCCGATGTCCAGATAGAACCAGTCCAGATGTCCTGATAGAAACCAGTCCAGAAATCCAGATAGAACCAGTCCAGATGTCCTGATAGAACCAGTCAAGATGTCCTGATAGAACCAGTCCATATGTCCTGATAGAACCAGTCCAGATGTCCAGATAGAACAAGTCCAGATGTCCTAATAGAACCTGTCCAGATGTCCTGATAGACCCAGTCTAGATGTCTAGATAGAACCAGTCCAGATGTCCGTATATAACTTGTCCATATGTCCTGATAGAACCCGTCCAGATGTCCTGATAGAACCAGTCCAGATGTACTGATAGAACTTGTCCAGATGTCCTTATAGAACCAGTCCAGATGTCCTGATAGAGCTTGTCCAGATGTCCAGATAGGACCAGTCCAGATGTCCTGATAGAACCAGTCCAGATATCCTGATAGAACCTGTCCAGATGTCCTGTTAGAACCCGTCCCGATGTCCAGATAGAACCAGTCCAGATGTCCTGATAGACCCAGTCCAGATGTCCTGATAGAACTTGTCCATATGTCCAGATAGAACCAGTCCAGATGTCCTGATAGAGCTTGTCCAGATGTCCAGATAGAACCAGTCCAGATGTCCTGATAGACCCAGTCCAGATGTCCTGATAGAACTTGTCCATATGTCCAGATAGAACCAGTCCAGATGTCCTGATAGAGCTTGTCCAGATGTCCAGATAGAACTAGTCCAGATGTCCTGATAGACCCAGTCCAGATGTCCAGATAGAACCAGTCCAGATGTTCTGATAGAACCACTCCAAATGTCCAGATAGAACCATTCCACTTGTCCTGATAGAAACCAGTCCAGAAATCCAGATAGAACCAGTCCAGATGTCCTGATAGACCCAGTCCAGATGTCCAGATAGAACCAGTCCAGATGTTCTGATAGAACCACTCCAAATGTCCAGATAGAACCATTCCAGATGTCCTGATAGAAACCAGTCCAGAAATCCAGATAGAACCTGTCCAGATGTCCTGATAGAACCAGTCCATATGTCCTGATAGAACCAGTCCATATGTCCTGATAGAACCTGTCCAGATGTCCAGACAGAACCAGTCCAGATGTCCTGATAGAACTTGTCCAGATGTCCTGATAGAACTTGTCCATATGTCCTGATAGAACCCGTCCAGATGTCCTGATAGAACCAGTCCAGATGTCCTAATAGAACCAGTCCAGATGTCCTGATAGAACCAGTCCACATGTCCTGATAGAACCAGTCCAAATGTCCTGATAAAAACCAGTCCAGAAATCCATATAGAACCAGTCCTGATGTTCTGATAGAACCACTCATAATGTTCAGATAGAACCATTCCAGATGTCGTGATAGAACTTGTCCAAATGTCCAGTTAGAACCAGTCCATATGTCCTGATAGAAACCAGTCCAGAAATCCAGATAGAACCTGTCCAGATGTCCTGATAGAACCCGTCCCGATGTCCAGATAGAACCAGTCCAGATGTCCTGATAGAACCAGTCCAGATGTCCTGATAGAACTTTTCCAAATGTCCTGATAGAACCAGTACAGATGTCCTGATAGAACTTGTCCAGATATCCTGATAAAACCAGTCCAGATGTCCAGATAGAAAAAGTCCAGATGTCCTGATAGAACTTGTCCAGATGTCCTGATAGAACCAGCCAAGATGACCAGATAGAACCAGTCCAGATGTCCTGAATGAACCAGTCAAGATGTCCAGATAGAACCAGTCCAGATGTCCTGAAAGAACCAGTCCAGATGTCCAGATAGAACCAGTCCAGATGTCTTGATAGAAACCAGTCCAGATGTCCAGAAAGAACAAGTCCTGATGTCCTGATAGAACCAGTCCAAATGTCCAGATAGAACCAGTCCAGATATCCTGATAGAACCAGTCCAAATGTCCAGTTAGAAGCAGTCCTGATGTCCTGATAGGACTAATCGAAATGTCCAGTTAGAACCAGTCCAGATGTCCTGATAGAAACCAGTCCAGAAATCCAGATAGAAACCAGTCCAGATGTCCTGATAGAACCCGTCCCGATGTCCAGATAAAACCAGTCCAGATGTCCTGATAGAACTTGTCCAGATGTCCTCATAGAACCAGTCCATATGTCCAGATAGAACCAGTCCAGATGTCTAGATAGAACTTTTCCAGATGTCCAGATAGAACATGTCCAGATGTCCTAATAGAACCCGTCCAGATGTCCTGATAGACCCAGTCCAGATGTCTAGATAGAAACAGTCCAGATGTCCTGATAGAACTTGTCCATATGTCCTGATAGAACCAGTCCAGATGTCCTGATAGAACCAGTCAAGATATCCTGATAGAACCAGTCCAGATGTCCTGATAGAAATTGTCCAGATGTCCTGATAGAACCAGTCCAGATGTCCTGATAGAACTTGTCCAGATGTCCTCATAGAACCAGTCCAGATGTCCTGATAGAACCTGTCAAGATGTCCTAATAGAACCAGTCCAGATGTCCAGACAGAACCAGTCCAGATGTCCTGATAGAACTTGTCCAGATGTCCAGATAGAACCATTCCAGATGTCCTGATAGAACCAGTCCAGATGTCCTGATAGAACCAGTCCAAATGTACAGATAGAACCATTCCAGATGTCCTGATAGAACCTCTCCAAAAGTCCAGTTAGAACCAGTCCAGATGTCCTGATAGAACTTGTCCAGATGTCCAGATAGAACCAGTCCAGATGTCCTTATATAACTTGTCCATATGTCCAGATAGAACCTGTCCAGATGTCCAGACAGAACCAGTCCAGATGTCCTGATAGAACTTGTCCAGATGTCCAGATAGAACCAGTCCAGATGTCCTGATATAACTTGTCCATATGTCCAGATAGAACCATTCCAGATGTCCTGATAGAACCAGTCCAAATGTCCAGTTAGAACCAGTCCAGATGTCCAGACAGAACCATTCCAGATGTCCTGATAGAACCAGTCCAGATGTCCATATCGAACCAGTCCAGATGTCCTGATATAACCAGTCCAAATGTCCAGATAGAACCATTCCAGATGTCCTGATAGAACCAGTCCAAATGTCCAGTTAGAACCAGTCCTGATGTCCTGATAGAACTAATCGAAATGTCCAGTTAGAACCAGTCCAGATGTCCTGACAGAACCAGTCCAGATGTCCTGATAGAACTTGTCCAGATGTCCTTATAGAACCAGTCCAGATGTCCAGATAGAACCAGTCCAGATGTCCTGATAGAACCAGTCCAGATGTCCAGATAGAACCAGTCCAGATGTCCTGATAGAACCAGTCCAAATGTCCAGATAGAACCAGTCCGGATATCCTGATAGAACCAGTCCAAATGTCCAGTTAGAAGCAGTCCTGATGTCCTGATAGGACTAATCCAAATGTCCAGTTAGAACCAGTCCAGATGTCCTGATAGAAACCAATCCAGAAATCCAGATAGAAACCATTCCAGATGTCCTGATAGAACCAGTCCAAATGTCCAGTTAGAACCAGTCCTGATGTCCTGATAGAACTAATCGAAATGTCCAGTTAGAACCAGTCCAGATGTCCTGACAGAACCAGTCCAGATGTCCTGATAGAACTTGTCCAGATGTCCTTATAGAACCAGTCCAGATGTCCAGATAGAACCAGTCCAGATGTCCTGATAGAACCAGTCCAGATGTCCAGATAGAACCAGTCCAGTTGTCCTGATAGAACCAGTCCAAATGTCCAGATAGAACCAGTCCAGATATCCTGATAGAACCAGTCCAAATGTCCAGTTAGAAGCAGTCCTGATGTCCTGATAGGACTAATCGAAATGTCCAGTTAGAACCAGTCCAGATGTCCTGATAGAAACCAGTCCAAAAATCCAGATAAAACCAGTCCAGATGTCCTGATAGAACCAGTCCAGATGTCCTGATAGAACTTGTCCAGATATCCTTATAGAACCAGTCCAGATGTCCTGATAGAACCTGTCAAGATGTCCTAATAGAAACAGTCCAGATGTCCTGATAAAACCAGTCCAGATGTCCTGATATAACTTGTCCATATGTCCAGATAGAACCAGTCCAGATTGCCAGACAGAACCAGTCCAGATGTCCTGATAGAACCTCTCCAAAAGTCCAGTTAGAACCAGTCCAGATGTCCTGATAGAACCAGTCCAGATGTCCTGATAGAACCAGTCCAGATGTCCAGATAGAACCAGTCCAGATGTCCTGATAGAACCTGTCCAGATTTCCTGATGGAACCAGTCCAGATGTCCTGATAGAACCAGTCCAGATGTCCTGATAGAACCTGTCCAGATTTCCTGATAGAACCAGTCCAGATGTCCTGATAGAACCAGTCCAGATGTCCTGATAGAACCAGTCCAGATGTCCTGATATAACTTGTCAATATGTCCAGATAGAACCAGTTCAGATTGCCAGACAGAACCAGTCCAGATGTCCTGATAGTACCAGTCCAAATGTACAGATAGAACCATTCCAGATGTCCTGATAGAACCTCTCCAAAAGTCCAGTTAGAACCAGTCCAGATGACCTGATAGAACCAGTCCAGATGTCCAGATAGAACCAGTCCAGATGTCCTGATAGAACCAGTCAAGATGTCCTGATATAACTTGTCCATATGTCCAGATAGATCCAGTCCAGATGTCCAGACAGAGCCAGTCCAGATGTCCTGATAGAACCAGTCCAAATGTCCAGTTAGATCCATTCCAGATGTCCTGATAGAACCAGTCCAGATGTTCAGATCGTACCAGTCCAGATGTCCTGAGAGAACCAGTCCAAATGTCCAGATAGAACCAGTCCAAATGTCCAGTTAGAACCAGTCCTGATGTCCTGATAGAACTAATCGAAATGTCCAGTTAGAACCAGTCCAGAAATCCAGATAGAAACCAGTCCAGATGTCCTGATATAACTTGTCCAGATGTCCTCATAGAACCAGTCCAGATGTCCTGATAGAACCTGTCAAGATGTCCTAATAGAACCAGTCCAGATGTCCTGATAAAACCAGTCCAGATGTCCTGATATTACTTGTCCATATGTCCAGATAGAACCGGTCCAGATTGCCAGACAGAACCAGTCCAGATGTCCTGATAGAACCAGTCCAAATGTACAGATAGAACCATTACAGATGTCCTGATAGAACCTCTCCAAAAGTCCAGTTAGAACCAGTCCAGATGTCCTGATAGAACTTGTCCAGATGTCCAGATAGAACCAGTCCAGATGTCCTGATATAACTTGTCCATATGTCCAGATAGAACCAGTCCATATGTCCTGATAGAACCAGTCCAAATGTCCAGTTAGAACCAGTCCAGATGTCCAGACAGAACCATTCCAGTGGTCCTGATAGAACCAGTCCAGATGTCCAGATCGAACCAGTCCTGATGTCCTGATAGAACTAATCGAAATGTCCAGATAGGACCAGTCCAGATGTCCTGATAGAACCAGTCCAGATATCCTGATAGAACCAGTCCAGAAATACAGATGGAACCAGTCCAGATGTCCTGATAGAACTTGTCCAGATGTCCTGATAGAACCAGTCCAGATGTCAATATAGAACCCGTCCCGATGTCCAGATAGAACCAGTCCAGATGTCCTGATAGACCCAGTCCAGATGTCCTGATAGAACTTGTCCATATGTCCAGATAGAACCAGTCCAGATGTCCTGATAGAGCTTGTCCAGATGTCCTGATAGGACCAGTCCAGATGTCCTGATAGAACCAGTCCTGATGTCCAGATAGAACTTGTCCAGATGTCCTGATAGACCCACTCCAGATGTCCAGATAGAACCAGTCCAGATGTTCTGATAGAGCCACTCCCAATGTCCAGATAGAACCATTCCACTTGTCCTGATAGAAACCAGTCCAGAAATCCAGATAGAACCAGTCCAGATGTCCTGATAGACCCAGTCCAGATGTCCAGATAGAACCAGTCCAGATGTTCTGATAGAAACCAGTCCAGAAATCCAGATAGAACCTGTCCAGATGTCCTGATAGAACCAGTCCATATGTCCTGATAGAACCAGTCCATATGTCCTGATAGAACCTGTCCAGATGTCCAGACAGAACCAGTCCAGATGTCCTGATAGAACTTGTCCAGATGTCCTGATAGAACTTGTCCATATGTCCTGATAGAACCCGTCCAGATGTCCAGATCGAACCAGTCCAGATGTCCTGATATAACCAGTCCAAATGTCCAGATAGAACCATTCCAGATGTCCTGATAGAACCAGTCCAAATGTCCAGTTAGAACCAGTCCTGATGTCCTGATAGAACTAATCGAAATGTCCAGTTAGAACCAGTCCAGATGTCCTGATAGAAACCAGTCCAAAAATCCAGATAAAACCAGTCCAGATGTCCTGATAGAACCAGTCCAGATGTCCTGATAGAACTTGTCCAGATGTCCTTATAGAACCAGTCCAGATGTCCTGATAGAACCTGTCAAGATGTCCTAATAGAAACAGTCCAGATGTCCTGATAAAACCAGTCCAGGTGTCCTGATATAACTTGTCCATATGTCCAGATAGAACCAGTCCAGATTGCCAGACAGAACCAGTCCAGATGTCCTGATAGAACCTCTCCAAAAGTCCAGTTAGAACCAGTCCAGATGTCCTGATAGAACCAGTCCAGATGTCCTGATAGAACCAGTCCAGATGTCCAGATAGAACCAGTCCAGATGTCCTGATAGAACCTGTCCAGATTTCCTGATGGAACCAGTCCAGATGTCCTGATAGAACCAGTCCAGATGTCCTGATAGAACCAGTCCAGATGTCCAGATAGAACCAGTCCAGATGTCCTGATATAACTTGTCCATATGTCCAGATAGAACCAGTCCAGATTGCCAGACAGAACCAGTCCAGATGTCCTGATATAACTTGTCCATATGTCCAGATAGAACCAGTTCAGATTGCCAGACAGAACCAGTCCAGATGTCCTGATAGAACCAGTCCAAATGTACAGATAGAACCATTCCAGATGTCCTGATAGAACCTCTCCAAAAGTCCAGTTAGAACCAGTCCAGATGACCTGATAGAACCAGTCCAGATGTCCAGATAGAACCAGTCCAGATGTCCTGACAGAGCCAGTCCAGATGTCCTGATAGAACCAGTCCAAATGTCCAGTTAGATCCATTCCAGATGTCCTGATAGAACCAGTCCAGATGTTCAGATCGAACCAGTCCAGATGTCCTGATAGAACCAGTCCAAATGTCCAGATAGAACCAGTCCAAATGTCCAGTTAGAACCAGTCCTGATGTCCAGTTAGATCCATTCCAGATGTCCTGATAGAACCAGTCCAGATGTTCAGATCGAACCAGTCCAGATGTCCTGATAGAACCAGTCCAAATGTCCAGATAGAACCAGTCCAAATGTCCAGTTAGAACCAGTCCTGATGTCCTGATAGAACTAATCGAAATGTCCAGTTAGAACCAGTCCAGAAATCCAGATAGAAACCAGTCCAGATGTCCGGATATAACTTGTCCAGATGTCCTCATAGAACCAGTCCGGATGTCCTGATAGAACCTGTCAAGATGTCCTAATAGAACCAGTCCAGATGTCCTGATAAAACCAGTCCAGATGTCCTGATATAACTTGTCCATATGTCCAGATAGAACCGGTCCAGATTGCCAGACAGAACCAGTCCAGATGTCCTGATAGAACCAGTCCAAATGTACAGATAGAACCATTACAGATGTCCTGATAGAACCTCTCCAAAAGTCCAGTTAGAACCAGTCCAGATGTCCTGATAGAACTTGTCCAGATGTCCAGATAGAACCAGTCCAGATGTCCTGATATAACTTGTCCATATGTCCAGATAGAACCAGTCCATATGTCCTGATAGAACCAGTCCAAATGTCCAGTTAGAACCAGTCCAGATGTCCAGACAGAACCATTCCAGTGGTCCTGATAGACCCAGTCCAGATGTCCAGATCGAACCAGTCCTGATGTCCTGATAGAACTAATCGAAATGTCCAGATAGGACCAGTCCAGATGTCCTGATAGAACCAGTCCAGATATCCTGATAGAACCAGTCCAGAAATACAGATGGAACCAGTCCAGATGTCCTGATAGAACTTGTCCAGATGTCCTGATAGAACCAGTCCAGATGTCTTGATAGAAACCGTCCCGATGTCCAGATAGAACCAGTCCAGATGTCCTGATAGACCCAGTCCAGATGTCCTGATAGAACTTGTCCATATGTCCAGATAGAACCAGTCCAGATGTCCTGATAGAGCTTGTCCAGATGTCCTGATAGGACCAGTCCAGATGTCCTGATAGAACCAGTCCTGATGTCCAGATAGAACTAGTCCAGATGTCCTGATAGACCCACTCCAGATGTCCAGATAGAACCAGTCCAGATGTTCTGATAGAACCACTCCCAATGTCCAGATAGAACCATTCCACTTGTCCTGATAGAAACCAGTCCAGAAATCCAGATAGAACCAGTCCAGATGTCCTGATAGACCCAGTCCAGATGTCCAGATAGAACCAGTCCAGATGTTCTGATAGAACCACTCCAAATGTCCAGATAGAACCATTCCAGATGTCCTGATAGAAACCAGTCCAGAAATCCAGATAGAACCTGTCCAGATGTCCTGATAGAACCAGTCCATATGTCCTGATAGAACCAGTCCATATGTCCTGATAGAACCTGTCCAGATGTCCAGACAGAACCAGTCCAGATGTCCTGATAGAACTTGTCCAGATGTCCTGATAGAACTTGTCCATATGTCCTGATAGAACCCGTCCAGATGTCCTGATAGAACCAGTCCAGATGTCCTAATAGAACCAGTCCAGATGTCCTGATAGAACCAGTCCACATGTCCTGATAGAACCAGTCCAAATGTCCTGATAAAAACCAGTCCAGAAATCCATATAGAACCAGTCCTGATGTTCTGATAGAACCACTCATAATGTTCAGATAGAACCATTCCAGATGTCGTGATAGAACTTGTCCAAATGTCCAGTTAGAACCAGTCCATATGTCCTGATAGAAACCAGTCCAGAAATCCAGATAGAACCTGTCCAGATGTCCTGATAGAACCCGTCCCGATGTCCAGATAGAACCAGTCCAGATGTCCTGATAGAACCAGTCCAGATGTCCTGAAAGAACTTTTCCAAATGTCCTGATAGAACCAGTCCAGATGTCCTGATAGAACTTGTCCAGATATCCTGATAAAACCAGTCCAGATGTCCAGATAGAAAAAGTCCAGATGTCCTGATAGAACTTGTCCAGATGTCCTGATGGAACCAGTCCAGATGTCCAGATAGACCCAGTCCAGATGTCCTGATAGAAACAGTCCAGATGTCCTGATGGAACCAGTCCAGATGTCCTGATAGAGCTTGTCCAGATGTCCAGATAGGACCAGTCCAGATGTCCTGATAGAACCAGTCCAGATGTCCAGATAGAACCAGTCCAGAAATCCAGATAGAACTTGTCCAGATGTCCAGAAAGAACTAGTCCAGAAATACAGATAGAACCAGTCTAGATGTCCTGATTGAACTTGTCCAGATGTCCTGATAGAACCAGCCAAGATGACCAGATAGAACCAGTCCAGATGTCCTGAATGAACCAGTCCAGATGTCCAGATAGAACCAGTCCAGATGTCCTGAAAGAACCAGTCCAGATGTCCAGATAGAACCAGTCCAGATGTCTTGATAGAACCAGTCCAAATGTCCAGATAGAACCAGTCCAGATGTCTTGATAGAAACCAGTCCAGATGTCCAGAAAGAACAAGTCCTGATGTCCTGATAGAGCTCGTCCATATGTCCTGATAGAACCAGTCCAGATGTCCAGATAGAACCAGTCCAGATGTCCTGATAGAACCAGTCCAAATGTCCAGATAGAACCAGTCCAGATATCCTGATAGAACCAGTCCAAATGTCCAGTTAGAAGCAGTCCTGATGTCCTGATAGGACTAATCGAAATGTCCAGTTAGAACCAGTCCAGATGTCCTGATAGAAACCAGTCCAGAAATCCAGATAGAAACCAGTCCAGATGTCCTGATAGAACCCGTCCCGATGTCCAGATAAAACCAGTCCAGATGTCCTGATAGAACTTGTCCAGATGTCCTCATAGAACCAGTCCATATGTCCAGATAGAACCAGTCCAGATGTCTAGATAGAACTTTTCCAGATGTCCAGATAGAACATGTCCAGATGTCCTAATAGAACCCGTCCAGATGTCCTGATAGACCCTGTCCAGATGTTTAGATAGAAACAGTCCAGATGTCCTGATAGAACTTGTCCATATGTCCTGATAGAACCAGTCCAGATGTCCTGATAGAACCAGTCAAGATATCCTGATAGAACCAGTCCAGATGTCCTGATAGAAATTGTCCAGATGTCCTGATAGAACCAGTCCAGATGTCCTGATAGAACTTGTCCAGATGTCCTCATAGAACCAGTCCAGATGTCCTGATAGAACCTGTCAAGATGTCCTAATAGAACCAGTCCAGATGTCCTGATAAAACCAGTCCAGATGTCCTGATATAACTTGTCCATATGTCCAGACAGAACCAGTCCAGATGTCCTGATAGAACCAGTCCAAATGTACAGATAGAACCATTCCAGATGTCCTGATAGAACCTCTCCAAAAGTCCAGTTAGAACCAGTCCAGATGTCTTGATAGAACTTGTCCAGATGTCCAGATAGAACCAGTCCAGATGTCCTAATATAACTTGTCCATATGTCCAGATAGAACCAGTCCAGATGTCCAGACAGAACCAGTCCAGATGTCCTGATAGAACTTGTCCAGATGTCCAGATAGAACCATTCCAGATGTCCTGATAGAACCAGTCCAAATGTCCAGTTAGAACCAGTCCAGATGTCTAGATAGAACTTTTCCAGATGTCCAGATAGAACATGTCCAGATGTCCTAATAGAACCCGTCCAGATGTCCTGATAGACCCTGTCCAGATGTTTAGATAGAAACAGTCCAGATGTCCTGATAGAACTTGTCCATATGTCCTGATAGAACCAGTCCAGATGTCCTGATAGAACCAGTCAAGATATCCTGATAGAACCAGTCCAGATGTCCTGATAGAAATTGTCCAGATGTCCTGATAGAACCAGTCCAGATGTCCTGATAGAACTTGTCCAGATGTCCTCATAGAACCAGTCCAGATGTCCTGATAGAACCTGTCAAGATGTCCTAATAGAACCAGTCCAGATGTCCTGATAAAACCAGTCCAGATGTCCTGATATAACTTGTCCATATGTCCAGACAGAACCAGTCCAGATGTCCTGATAGAACCAGTCCAAATGTACAGATAGAACCATTCCAGATGTCCTGATAGAACCTCTCCAAAAGTCCAGTTAGAACCAGTCCAGATGTCTTGATAGAACTTGTCCAGATGTCCAGATAGAACCAGTCCAGATGTCCTAATATAACTTGTCCATATGTCCAGATAGAACCAGTCCAGATGTCCAGACAGAACCAGTCCAGATGTCCTGATAGAACTTGTCCAGATGTCCAGATAGAACCATTCCAGATGTCCTGATAGAACCAGTCCAAATGTCCAGTTAGAACCAGTCCAGATGTCCAGACAGAACCATTCCAGATGTCCTGATAGAACCAGTCCAGATGTCCAGATCGAACCAGTCCAGATGTCCTGATAGAACCAGTCCAAATGTCCAGATAGAACCATTCCAGATGTCCTGATAGAACCAGTCCAAATGTCCAGTTAGAACCAGTCCTGATGTCCTGATAGAACTAATCGAAATGTCCAGTTAGAACCAGTCCAGATGTCCTGATAGAACTTGTCCAGATGTCCTTATAGAACCAGTCCAGATGTCCTGATAGAACCTGTCAAGATGTCCTAATAGAAACAGTCCAGATGTCCTGATAGAACCAGTCCAAATGTACAGATAGAACCATTCCAGATGTCCTGATAGAACCTCTCCAAAAGTCCAGTTAGAACCAGTCCAGATGTCCTGATAGAACTTGTCCAGATGTCCAGATAGAACCAGTCCAGATGTCCTTATATAACTTGTCCATATGTCCAGATAGAACCAGTCCAGATGTCCAGACAGAACCAGTCCAGATGTCCTGATAGAACTTGTCCAGATGTCCAGATAGAACCAGTCCAGATGTCCTGATATAACTTGTCCATATGTCCAGATAGAACCATTCCAGATGTCCTGATAGAACCAGTCCAAATGTCCAGTTAGAACCAGTCCAGATGTCCAGACAGAACCATTCCAGATGTCCTGATAGAACCAGTCCAGATGTCCATATCGAACCAGTCCAGATGTCCTGATATAACCAGTCCAAATGTCCAGATAGAACCATTCCAGATGTCCTGATAGAACCAGTCCAAATGTCCAGTTAGAACCAGTCCTGATGTCCTGATAGAACTAATCGAAATGTCCAGTTAGAACCAGTCCAGATGTCCTGACAGAACCAGTCCAGATGTCCTGATAGAACTTGTCCAGATGTCCTTATAGAACCAGTCCAGATGTCCAGATAGAACCAGTCCAGATGTCCTGATAGAACCAGTCCAGATGTCCAGATAGAACCAGTCCAGATGTCCTGATAGAACCAGTCCAAATGTCCAGATAGAACCAGTCCAGATATCCTGATAGAACCAGTCCAAATGTCCAGTTAGAAGCAGTCCTGATGTCCTGATAGGACTAATCCAAATGTCCAGTTAGAACCAGTCGAGATGTCCTGATAGAAACCAATCCAGAAATCCAGATAGAAACCAGTCCAGATGTCCTGATAGAACCCGTCCCGATGTCCAGATAAAACCAGTCCATATGTCCAGATAGAACCAGTCCAGATGTCTAGATAGAACTTTTCCAGATGTCCAGATAGAACATGTCCAGATGTCCTAATAGAACCCGTCCAGATGTCGTGATAGACCCAGTCCAGATGTCTAGATAGAAACAGTCCAGATGTCCTGATAGAACTTGTCCATATGTCCTGATAAAACTTTTCCAGATGTCCAGATAGAACCAGTCCAGATGTCCTGATAGACGTAGTCCAGATGTCCTGATAGAACCAGTCCAGATGTCCTGATAGAACCAGTCAAGATATCCTGATAGAACCAGTCCAGATGTCCTGATAGAAATTGTCCAGATGTCCTGATAGAACCAGTCCAGATGTCCTGATAGAACTTGTCCAGATGTCCTCATAGAACCAGTCCAGATGTCCTGATAGAACCTGTCAAGATGTCCTAATAGAACCAGTCCAGATGTCCTGATAAAACCAGTCCAGATGTCGTGGTATAACATGTCCATATGTCCAGATAGAACCAGTCCAGATTGCCAGACATAACCAGTCCAGATGTCCTGATATAACCAGTCCAAATGTCCAGATAGAACCATTCCAGATGTCCTGATAGAACCAGTCCAAATGTCCAGTTAGAACCAGTCCTGATGTCCTGATAGAACTAATCGAAATGTCCAGTTAGAACCAGTCCAGATGTCCTGATAGAACTTGTCCAGATGTCCTTATAGAACCAGTCCAGATGTCCTGATAGAACCTGTCAAGATGTCCTAATAGAAACAGTCCAGATGTCCTGATAAAACCAATCCAGATGTCCTGATATAACTTGTCCATATGTCCAGATAGAACCAGTCCAGATTGCCAGACAGAACCAGTCCAGATGTCCTGATAGAACCTCTCCAAAAGTCCAGTTAGAACCAGTCCAGATGTCCTGATAGAACCAGTCCAGATGTCCAGATAGAACCAGTCCAGATGTCCTGATAGAACCTGTCCAGATTTCCTGATGGAACCAGTCCAGATGTCCTGATAGAACCAGTCCAGATGTCCTGATAGAACCAGTCCAGATGTCCAGATAGAACCAGTCCAGATGTCCTGATAGAACCAGTCCAGATGTCCTGATATAACTTGTCCATATGTCCAGATAGAACCAGTCCAGATTGCCAGACAGAACCAGTCCAGATGTCCTGATATAACTTGTCCATATGTCCAGATAGAACCAGTTCAGATTGCCAGATAGAACCAGTCCAGATGTCCTGATAGAACCAGTCCAAAAGTCCAGTTAGAACCAGTCCAGATGTCCTGATAGAACCAGTCCAGATGTCCTGATAGAACCAGTCCAGATGTCCAGATAGAACCAGTCCAGATGTCCTGATAGAACCAGTCAAGATGTCCTGATATAACTTGTCCATATGTCCAGATAGATCCAGTCCAGATGTCCAGACAGAGCCAGTCCAGATGTCCTGATAGAACCAGTCCAGATGTCCAGATAGAACCAGTCCAGATGTCCTGATAGAACCAGTCCAGATGTCCTGATATAACTTGTCCATATGTCCAGATAGAACCAGTCCAGATTGCCAGACAGAACCAGTCCAGATGTCCTGATATAACTTGTCCATATGTCCAGATAGAACCAGTTCAGATTGCCAGATAGAACCAGTCCAGATGTCCTGATAGAACCAGTCCAAAAGTCCAGTTAGAACCAGTCCAGATGTCCTGATAGAACCAGTCCAGATGTCCTGATAGAACCAGTCCAGATGTCCAGATAGAACCAGTCCAGATGTCCTGATAGAACCAGTCAAGATGTCCTGATATAACTTGTCCATATGTCCAGATAGATCCAGTCCAGATGTCCAGACAGAGCCAGTCCAGATGTCCTGATAGAACCAGTCCAAATGTCCAGTTAGATCCATTCCAGATGTCCTGATAGAACCAGTCCAGATGTTCAGATCGAACCAGTCCAGATGTCCTGATAGAACCAGTCCAAATGTCCAGATAGAACCAGTCCAAATGTCCAGTTAGAACCAGTCCTGATGTCCTGATAGAACTAATCGAAATGTCCAGTTAGAACCAGTCCAGAAATCCAGATAGAAACCAGTCCAGATGTCCTGATATAACTTGTCCAGATGTCCTCATAGAACCAGTCCAGATGTCCTGATAGATCCTGTCAAGATGTCCTAATAGAACCAGTCCAGATGTCCTGATAGAACCAGTCCAAATGTACAGATAGAACCATTACAGATGTCCTGATAGAACCTCTCCAAAAGTCCAGTTAGAACCAGTCCAGATGTCCTGATAGAACTTGTCCAGATGTCCAGATAGAACCAGTCCAGATGTCCTGATATAACTTGTCCATATGTCCAGATAGAACCAGTCCATATGTCCTGATAAAACCAGTCCAAATGTCCAGTTAGAACCAGTCCAGATGTCCAGACAGAACCATTCCAGATGTCCTGATAGAACCAGTCCAGATGTCCAGATCGAACCAGTCCTGATGTCCTGATAGAACTAATCGAAATGTCCAGTTAGAACCAGTCCAGATGTCCTGATAGAACCATTCAAGATGTCCTGATATAACTTGTCCATATGTCCAGATAGATCCAGTCCAGATGTCCAGACAGAGCCAGTCCAGATGTCCTGATAGAACCAGTCCAAATGTCCAGTTAGATCCATTCCAGATGTCCTGATAGAACCAGTCCAGATGTTCAGATCGAACCAGTCCAGATGTCCTGATAGAACTAATCGAAATGTCCAGTTAGAACCAGTCCAGAAATCCAGATAGAAACCAGTCCAGATGTCCTGATATAACTTGTCCAGATGTCCTCATAGAACCAGTCCAGATGTCCTGATAGAACCTGTCAAGATGTCCTAATAGAAACAGTCCAGATGTCCTGATAAAACCAGTCCAGATGTCCTGATATAACTTGTCCATATGTCCAGATAGAACCGGTCCAGATTGCCAGACAGAACCAGTCCAGATGTCGTGATAGAACCAGTCCAAATGTACAGATAGAACCATTACAGATGTCCTGATAGAACCTCTCCAAAAGTCCAGTTAGAACCAGTCCAGATGTCCTGATAGAACTTGTCCAGATAGAACCAGTCCAGATGTCCTGATATAACTTGTCCATATGTCCAGATAGAACCAGTCCAGATGTCCAGACAGAACCAGTCCAGATGTCCTGATAGAACTTGTCCAGATGTCCAGATAGAACCAGTCCAGATGTCCTGATATAACTTGTCCATATGTCCAGATAGAACCATTCCAGATGTCCTGATAGAACCAGTCCAAATGTCCAGTTAGAACCAGTCCAGATGTCCAGACAGAACCATTCCAGATGTCCTGATAGAACCAGTCCAGATGTCCAGATAGAACCAGTCCAGATGTCCTGATAGAACCTGTCCAGATTTCCTGATGGAACCAGTCCAGATGTCCTGATAGAACCAGTCCAGATGTCCTGATAGAACCAGTCCAGATGTCCAGATAGAACCAGTCCAGATGTCCTGATAGAACGTGTCCAGATTTCCTGATGGAACCAGTCCAGATGTCCTGATAGAACCAGTCCAGATGTCCTGATATAACTTGTCCATATGTCCAGATAGAACCAGTCCCAATTGCCAGACAGAACCAGTCCAGATGTCCTGATATAACTTGTCCATATGTCCAGATAGAACCAGTCACGATGTCCTGATAGAACCAGTCCAGATGTCCAGATAGAACCAGTCCAGATGTCCTGATAGAACGTCTCCAGATTTCCTGATGGAACCAGTCCAGATGTCCTGATAGAACCAGTCCAGATGTCCTGATATAACTTGTCCATATGTCCAGATAGAACCAGTCCCAATTGCCACACAGATCCAGTCCAGATGTCCTGATATAACTTGTGCATATGTCCAGATAGAACCAGTCCAGATTGCCAGACAGAACCAGTCCAGATGTCCTGATAGAACCAGTCCAAATGTACAGATAGAACCATTCCAGATGTCCTGATAGAACCTCTCCAAAAGTCCAGTTAGAACCAGTCCAGATGTCCTGATAGAACCAGTCCAGATGTCCTGATAGAACCAGTCCAGATGTCCAGATAGAACCAGTCCAGATGTCCAGATAGAACCAGTCAAGATGTCCTGATATAACTTGTCCATATGTCCAGATAGAACCAGTCCAGATGTCCAGACAGAGCCAGTCCAGATGTCCTGATAGAACCAGTCCAAATGTCCAGTTAGATCCATTCCAGATGTCCTGATAGAACCAGTCCAGATGTTCAGATCGAACCAGTCCAGATGTCCTGATAGAACCAGTCCAAATGTCCAGATATAACCAGTCTAAATATCCAGTTAGAACCAGTCCTGATGTCCTGATAGAACTAATCGAAATGTCCAGTTAGAACCAGTCCAGAAATCCAGATAGAAACCAGTCCAGATGTCCTGATATAACTTGTCCATATGTCCAGATAGAACCAGTCCAGATGTCCAGACAGAACCAGTCCAGATGTCCTGATAGAACCAGTCCAGATGTCCAGATAGAACGTGTCCAGATTTCTTGATGGAACCAGTCCAGATGTCCTGATAGAACCAGTCAAGATGTCCTGATATAACTTGTCCATATGTCCAGATAGAACCAGTCCAGATGTCCAGAGAGAACCATTCCAGATGTCCAGAGAGAACCAGTCCAGATGTCCTGATAGAACCAGCCCAAATGTCCAGTTAGAACCATTCCAGATGTCCTGATAGAACCAGTCCAGATGTCCAGATCGAACCAGTCCAAATGTCCAGATAGAACCATTCCAAATGTCCAGATAGAACCAGTCCAGATGTTCTGATAGAACTAATCGAAATGTCCAGTTAGAACCAGTCCAGATGTCCTGATAGAAACCAGTCCAGATGTCCTGATAGAACTTGTCCAGATGTCCAGATAAAACCAGTCCAGATGTCCTGAGAGAACCATTCCAGATGTCCAGATAGAACCAGTTCAGATGTCCTGATAGAACCATTCCAGATGTCCAGATAGAACCAGTCCAGATGTTCTGATAGAACTGGGCTTCTTTGACATAACAAGGTAATAGCACTTGTACATCTCTGATCTGAAGACGTTGTTTCTGAAGAAAATGGTTCTGATGGACAGTGATAGGTGGTTCTGGTTCTGTCGTAGGTCTGCCTCAGACAAATTTAGTAAAATGTGACATGGAACTTGATGGAACCAGACTGGATATTTTCAACTTTCAGCTTCTTTTCCTGTTGTCTCAGACCAGAATCCGTATCCGTGGCAGCAGGAAGAAGGGCACCATCATCCAGTCTGACCTGGTGGCATCCAACGGCTTGATTCACATTGTCAATAAGCTGCTTGATGGCGTCTCCGCCACTGTGGACAGCAACAAAGATGTAAGATAGTCTTTTTTTTCATGGACATGGAATGTCTCTGTCCACAGGCGAAATGAGGCAGATGGGCGGAGCCTGGTCTCTGACATTGACCCCGCCTCGTGAGCACCAGGGGGCTCCTTTTGTAAACCCACAGAACCAGAGCTCCAGAGGCATGATTCTGGATCGGGTCAAGACATCTTTCACATCCAAAATGTACTTCTTTCTTCTGACATTCATACCTTTCTGTCTGAAAGTCCAGCAGATGGTTGGAATGAGGTGGTCTGGAAAGATCTGTGGTCCTCATGCAACCTGAAGTCAGTCCAACTCCATAGTCTGTCTCATAACATCACTTTAAGTCACATGACCACCAGCTTTCCTCCTTCCACAGGAGAACCTGATCCACATCATGTCCAGCTATGGAAAATTCCAGACTTTCAACTTCTTATTGGAGGTAAGGTAATCAGATTACTACACAGTCTAAATAACTGTAGTGAAAATATAACAGCTACACAAGAAACCTTCATCTGAACCAGAACCAGTTCCAGAACCAGGAGTAAAACCTCTATTAGTGCCAAGGAAAGAAGTTGAACCTCCATCAGGACCAGAGCCAGTAAGGAGGTCCCTCTGAAAGGAAAGCAAAGAAAGGACAACAAACAACATAACTTTTATCCAGGTGTTAAGAACTGTAAGGCAGTAAAATGATAGCGTTAGCTCTTGGTAACTCCCAGTGACCGGCACAATAAAGGCGTTGCCTAGCAACTACATATCCCAAGTTTATCTAGTTACTGATCCCATTCTTCCACAAAAAACACGACAATATGTTGAAAATGACAGAAAATGGTGGCAGTAATCTAAATGAGATTTCTTTTCCTTTGTGTGTAAATGAGCAACATGAGGCGGTTTAGACGAGCTCTCCTCTGGCTGACAGCTCATCCTGTCAAGCTGGCGTTAACTTCAGTGGAAAATAATCCTTGTTAGACATTATTTTCTAATTCTGTTCCTCCCAGTCAGACTTCTGCACCTGTTGACAGATATTTTGTCCCACTGTTCATCAGAAAAATGCTCCAGGACACATTTGTTTGTTTCTTTCTTTAACTGAATTAAATAACAGTGTCTTATATAACTGGATTATAAATGATCACATGTTTAATTATTATTCCTTATTCCAGTCTCCAGATATCTGAGTGACTGGAATAAATTCAGTCTTTTCTTTAATGAAAGGAGAAGAAGAGGACGACTGGAATGAAATCCATTGTGGTTATTGGACACAATGTCCTCCCAGCTTGTCTGCTGGGACAAATACGTGTGTTTATACATAAATATAAATAAATAAACGGTCTGGTTGGTGTGTACCCCGGTGCATCATGGGACGCCTCCCAGTGCATCATGGGACGTGTCCCGGTGCATCATGGGACGCCTCCCAGTGCATCATGGGACGTGTCCCGGTGCATCATGGGACGCCTCCCGGTGCATCATGGGACGCCTCCCGGTGCATCATGGGACGTGTCCCGGTGCATCATGGGACGCGTCCCGGTGCATCATGGGACGCCTCCCAGTGCATCATGGGACGTGTCCCGGTGCATCATGGGACGTGTCCCGGTGCATCATGGGACGCCTCCCGGTGCATCATGGGACGTGTCCCGGTGCATCATGGGACGTGTCCCGGTGCATCATGGGACGTGTCCCGGTGCATCATGGGACGCCTCCCGGTGCATCATGGGACGCGTCCCGGTGCATCATGGGACGCCTCCCGGTGCATCATGGGACGCCTCCCAGTGCATCATGGGACGTGTCCCGGTGCATCATGGGACGCCTCCCGGTGCATCATGGGACGTGTCCCGGTGCATCATGGGACGCCTCCCAGTGCATCATGGGACGTGTCCCGGTGCATCATGGGACGCCTCCCGGTGCATCATGGGACGCCTCCCGGTGCATCATGGGACGCGTCCCGGTGCATCATGGGACGTGTCCCGGTGCATCATGGGATGCCTCCCGGTGCATCATGGGACGCGTCCCGGTGCATCATGGGACGCCTCCCGGTACATCATGGGACGCCTCCCAGTGCATCATGGGACGTGTCCCGGTGCATCATGGGACGCCTCCCAGTGCATCATGGGACGTGTCCCGGTGCATCATGGGACGTGTCCCGGTGCATCATGGGACGCCTCCCGGTGCATCATGGGATGCCTCCCGGTGCATCATGGGACCTAAAACAGCAGCCTATAGGAGCAGGCCTGAAGGGATGACCAAAGCACACCTGACTAGAAGATTCATCAGGGCATCTGATTACTGAGCGTTCAGTTGGGGACATGTGGTATTAGTCCCAAATGTCCCAAATGTCCCTTTTTTCAGGAGACTTCATTTTCCTCCACCTTTTCCAGCAAACATCAGTTTTTGTCTTCATCCAGCCTGGAATTCATTGGTTTCCTGGTCTCTGCAGAAAGCATCTATGACGTCCATCCTGGACGCTCCGGGGCCCCTCACCGTCTTCGCTCCCACCTCTGCAGCCTTTGATGCCATGGCAGAGGGACACCTGCAGCACCTCAGCAGTCCAGATGTGAGTCAGAGTTAAACATGGTTTGTGGTTCCAGGTCAGCAGGGGTTAATTCTTTGGTTAACCTGAACTTTCAGGGTCAAAACAAGCTGCTGGAGTTCCTGAGGAACCACATCATCCCGGATACTTCGGTGAGTACTGTGACCTGATGACGCCTCATTTGGACTCCCTCCAGTGATTCTTACTGCCACTGTGTTGAAGCTGGAGGTCTTTAACCTGGTGTCCAGCTCCACGATGATGACGAAGGCCAACCAGGCTCTGGCAGTCAACGTGACACGAAATGTAAGTATGTAGTACCGCTGTCAGCCACTAGGAGCTGCTGCTGGGCAACTCAAACAGAAAAACTACCAGCAAATGTTACATTCCAGCCTGTTTCTTAAACCCTGGGAAAAGTGAGGGGCGGAGACAGGGAAGCCACACCCACATCCACATTTACATCTCAGGGTTTCAATCAATCAATCAGCTGATCAGCATTTTTATTCAAACAAAAACAAACAAAACATTGATTTCCTTTTTGTTTCCTTTTTAATTTAGTTATAAAATGAGTTGAGGGCTAAAATGAAATGCGGTTTGGACAATCAATTATTCATTTTAGTCATTGTTAAGAGTGGCACTGACTATAAAGGCCCTCTTCGAGCTGGAGAGACCGAGCATAGTTGATGCATGCTTCCAAAAACCACTGAAAGTCCATGGCTTGTTTCTGTGTTCTTTACTAAATCTTTTCAGCTTTACAGGAAAGAGAAAAACGTAAAGGTATTCCTTATGAGTAAATGCACTTAAACATGGTCATAGACTAGGGTGCTCTCTGGGCTCCACAGCAAGAATGAACAGAGAAGAGAAACTTAGGCTTCATGGATGGCTTCTTAAACCAGAGCCAATCAAAAGCCGGAGCTCAGAACAGCCTTGATTGTCTTCAACTAAGCTTGTTAGAGCCCAAAACTTTCTCATAGCTAAACAGCTGAATATTTCACCAACAATATTACCTAAATGGCTGTAGCAGTCATTTTGTCCATAAATCTGACGATGGCAGTGATGATGACTGTGATGATGGTGATGAAGGTCAGTCCCGTCCCTCTTCTGCAGGGTCAGATCCTGCTAAATGGAGTGGTTGTGTTGGAAACCGCTGTGGAGGCTAAAAATGGACGCCTGTATGTGATGGACGGTGTTCTGACTCCACCCTCCATCCTGCCTGTTCTGCCCAACAAGTGTAACTTCACAGTCACTCGAATCACGCCGCAGGTGAGTTCAGCCTGTTGGTTTTCAGGCTGTCTGGATGCTCTAGCGCTTCGTCTCTGTTCACCAACCAATCAGGATGGAATGGCGAGTCAATGTGTTGTCAACTCTCATCTCACACTAAAACTCTGCTTTCCAGATGAAGTGCAGGAGTTGCTCTGACACATCTGCGTACTCCTGTTCCTCCGGAGTCAGTGTGGTAAGATGTCTCACTCTGACTTGTTTTCTGGCGTCTGTATAAACACGTTAACATGATCTCTGTTGATCAGGGCCTCTCCACTCCTGCATGTATGCTCAATGACTTCCTCCGCTCTCCATTCAACATGTTTCCAAGGATGGGATGCTTCCCCCTCTGCAACACCACTGAAACGGTACTTAAATGCATCACAGTTCTGTTTTCATGTAGATGTTGGGACCCCCTCCAGAAACCAGGTCACATAGAAACTCTGTGTGTCTTAAGGGTGAGAGGGACAAATTGGACCCTAAGGTCTCTTTTGAATGCGTGGTCTGTGGTAGCAAACAGTGTAGTACCAACAGAAACCATGGAGGCAGTGTTGTACAGTAAAGCTGATCTGCAAGCAGCAACAGAGACATGAAGAAGCCTTGGTGTATTAATATTCTCCGTCCACTGCGCTGCCTATTGATCATCATCTCCATCGTCTGAGGCTGACGTCTCAACTCCGATGTGATGACTCTGATGACAGATGTGTTGGCTAGCAACCAACCGTGCAGAGGATGCACGAACGTACCAGAGCAGTGACGACTCAGACAGGTGTGACGTACATAAAAGGAGCAAGTATGTAATACAGTAACTCTGGATAAAGATGCTTACCGAGGGACTGATCTGGAGTCAGAAAGTCAGGGTTGGACCTGGTTTTTGGACCGAACGGTTGACTGAGCCTGTTGGTGGTAACCAGGAAGCACCTGTTCTGGTTCAGATTGCAGCGTGTTGTAAAGGCTTCTACGGTCCAGACTGCACACCTTGTCCCGGTGGATTCCAGACCCCCTGCTCCGGACACGGCCAGGTAGGGACACTTGAGGCAGGTGGGGTCTTGTTGTTGTTGTTGTTGTTGTTGTTGACTAAAGGTTGGTCTTTTCAGTGCGTGGACGGTGACACAGGAAGCGGTTTGTGTATCTGTGAAAAGAACTTCACAGGTTCTCGTTGTCAGTACTGCTCGTCCTCCACCAAGTATGGACCCAACTGTGGCAGAAGTAAGTCCGGCCTGCAGGGACAGGACGTGGTGAAAGGACGTCTCCTCACCTGTGGATCTCACCTGTGTGTCCCCAGCCTGTCCCTGTATCCATGGCCGATGTGACAACCGCCCGGACTCGGACGGTCGGTGTAAAGTGGACTCATGCGAAAAGGGTTTCACGGGTCTGTTCTGTGAGCGGCGGACCTCAGCGTGTGGTTTCCAGGCACAGTTCTGTCATGCTCACGCCGATTGCGACTTCAGCCAAGTATTTCCCAGGTGGGTTGTCCGTATGGTGACGACACACAGTGATCCACCTGATCAGGTGACCAGCATGAGTCCATCTGCTGTCTCCTTCAGATGCATTTGTCGACCTGGATTCATCGGGGATGGGATCACCTGTGTGGAGGTGGACCCATGCTCTCCACCTTACAGAGGAGGCTGCAGCATGAACGTGAGCTTCGGATGTTTTCCCTGGTCCCGTCTCACCTGGTCCAGGCTGACATTCCTGTCTCCTGCAGGCCAAATGCGTTAGGACAGGCCCAGATAAGCACATCTGCCAGTGTCTGTTGGGATGGATGGAGGACGGAGAGGAGTGTCAACCAATCAACAACTGCCTTGGTTCTGACAGAGGAGGCTGCCACCCAAATGCCACCTGCATCTACATTGGACCTGGACAGGTAACTGTCTGGAACAGTGAATAATGAGACGGACTCAGAGATCCAGCTGTTACAGTCTGAAGGTAATGGGTCCAAGTACAGCGGTAGGGTTGCTCCACATTCAGCTGCTGAACAGTAGAGAGACCAACATGGCGCCTTGGGGAACTCCACATGTGGAATCTGAACAAGTTATCAGCTGAAATGAAACAGTTCCTGTGGTAAAGTCGAACCAAAGTTCAGCACTGAACAGACTTTGTTTTGTCAACCTGCTCAGAGCGGCTGCACGTGCAAAGTCGGCTTCAAAGGAAACGGGCGAATCTGTGAGGCTGTCAATCAGTGTGTAGCTGAAAAGGGAGGCTGTCACTATCTGGTAAGTTCTAATGACTGATATGTGACAGACGATGTGGTGGTCTGACATAGATTCAACATAGTCAGAGGTTCTGCAGCTGGAAACGAATGTTTACAAATAATTTCTGTTTATTTGTCATCCTGCAAAAAGAATCGTCCCAAAGAACGTCCATTTTGTAAATGTTCAGAAAGGTTCCGCTGGGTTTGGAAAAAAGATGTTTTTGTTGAAAAGATAAAAAAAGAGGGCAGGAAGCCGTCTGTTCTCTGATTGGACGGTTTGAACCACACACCGGTATAAAGACAGGGACGAGTCTTGCAGCAGTCTTCTGCTTCTGCTCTCTGCTATGTTTGCAACCCTGCAGATCCTTTCTGAACTTTACTGAGATACTTTTTACAGGATGATAAAAACTTCCGGCTTCATGCTGAGTCCGTGGTGTGATTGTGTTCAGGCCAGATGTCGCCTGGTGGCGTCTCAGTGGAAGTGTGTCTGTGAGGACGGGTATGTTGGAAATGGACACCTGTGTTTCGGCAGTGTTGAACAGGTGAGTATCGCTCACCTTCATTTAGACTCCTTTTTCATTTGACTGTCAGGCTGAGCTTGCTCTGCTGCTTTCAGGAGCTGATGGCGCTGCCCAGAGCTGCAGACTTCGCCACCTGGATCACCGTGAGTGTCTCACACACCCTGTTTGATTGGTCGAACTGCATCAGTGATGTCAGCGATTCATAAAAGCCCAACCAGGATGCTGGGAAGGGTTGCAGGAGAGACTGGATCCGATAGGTGACTTGGTTCAGTCCGGGGGGTGGGTGAGCCAAACCGGGTCGGACCACGACTGCATCCACACCGCATCAGACTTTTTAAACAACATGTTCCAGTTTCCACCAGAGGAGGCGCTGGTTTCTGTGCAACAGGTTCCAGTAAAGCTGGAAGAAGGTTGTGTTTACCACGGTGTTTCATCGCCTTTCCATCCTGGTTCATGCTGACGCGGCGTCTGCAGCGGTTCGTACTCCAGCGTGGGGTCAAAGCAGTGTGTTGTGATTAATCTGACGCTGTGGCTACCCAAGTACAAAGTGGCCTCTAAGCGTTGGGAAACTGAAGGCAGTAACTGTTCAAGGTGGACATCTTTCACATTACACAGCCACACTAACAGGTCTCTTCTTGTAACATTTCCATGCATGGAACATCATGACTCGTCCAATGAAGGCCAAACGTCACATACAATGTGACTCAAGAAGATGTTTCCTGGATGCAGCTGCCTGCAAGGGACACTTAGTGGTGACCTTGTGGAATATTACAGCTCCCTAAACTTCCTACTCAGAAATGAGATTTATGCCCATCAGTTCCAGATGGCCGACCGCTTTTTACAGGATTTGATGGCTTTGTCTTTGCTTTGTCCCATCAGGACTCTGGTCTGTCTCTGTCAGATCAGAACATCACCCTCCTGGTTCCCACATCTGACGCTGTTTTAAAGATGTCCCCTGTGGACAGAAACTTCTGGACAATGAAGGGGAAATTGCCGAGTCTGATCAGGTCTGAGGTCGCTGCAATTTGCACCGTGTTTTTATTGTTGTCTTACGATCTGAGACGTTTTATTGTCCTGACAGGAATCACATTATCTCTGGGAACTTCCCGCTGTCCCAGCTGAGACAGCAGTCCTCTGTGACATCCCTGCTGTCCACTACGTTTCCCGTCTTGGCCAACAGTGAGGTAACGTCTGGAGTATTCTGTCCCTCTGAACCGTGACGTCCAGGTCTGACTCACCGCGTTGCTTCCTTCAGGTCACATCTGTAGCCGGAGCCGTTGTCACTGCCTTCGACATCGCCGCCACCAACGGGCTGATCCATCTTATCGACCAGGTTGTCATCTGATCAGATGTCATGGCCTCACCACACCGCCACCGTTTTGTCCTGACAGCTGTCCTTCTTGTCTCCAGGTTTTGGTTCCTGACAGGAAGCTTAGCGAAGGTCTGCTGGCAACTCTGGCGCTGAGGCCCGAGTTCTCACTCTTCAGATCATACCTCATAGTACGAAGGCTCCGCCGCCATCAGGTCATCATATCATGTCACCATGATGCTGCTGGACATTGTCCTCAACACTGTTTGTCTCTGCTGGTTTCATCAGAAATACAACCTGACGGATGAGATTGAGGCTGCTGAAGCGTTCACTGTCTTTGCTCCAACAGACGCCGCCATCACTGAGTACCTCGACAACATGGCCGCCATTGCCCTGGTACGGTGAGAAGGAAGCGGCGTCTCATGAACCTGATTAAGGAGCTTCTCAGACTTCCTGTTTCTGTTGCAGGATATGAACGCGACCCGTTACCATGTGGTGGTATCGGAGCGGCTGTTGGAGACTGACCTTCAGCCTGGAGGATACAAACCGACGCTCCTGGGATCATCCTTCCAGCTCGGCATCTTTCCCCGAGACGGAAAGGTGAGTGTCCGAATGGGGGCAAGCAACCTGATGATGTGACCAGGTTAAAAAGCTGTTTTCTCCTCCAGCTGTTTGTCAACGATGCTCAGATCAACTCCTCCGACATCCTGAGCGGTAAGGGGGTAGTCCATGGTGTGTCGGCTGTCCTGCGTATCAACAGGAACTACTGTAACAAAGTCTGGTACCAGAAAGTCCTGGTAAAGTCCCAGTCCTGTCCCTATCCATGCTGAACAACCTGTCCTCTGCTACACCCTAACTCAGCCTTACTTCTCGCAGGGAAAGTGTGTCGACTGCTTGTTCCAGAAGAAAAAGATGTGCTACAACAACACTGTCCCAGATGTAAGCCTCCATCACCCTCATCTGCCTCCACAAATGTCTAACACCAAGACTTTGTCCATGAAATATGTGATTTAGCATCAGTTGAGGCCAGGAAGCGGGGCTTCAGAGCCACTTACAACTGGCATATGATAGGACAAACATCTACATTCGGTAGCACAGACATCTGCATACGTTTGGACAGACATCTGCATTCGCTAGGACAGACATCTGCATATGATAGGACAGACATCTGTATATGATAGGACAGACATCTGCATACGTTTGGACAGACATCTGCATTCGCTAGGACAGACATCTGCATATGATAGGACAGACATCTGCATATGATAGGACAGACATCTGCATATGATAGGACAGACATCTGCATACGATGGGACAGACATCTGTATACGATAGGACAGACATCTGTATACGATGGGACAGACATCTGTATACGATAGGACAGACATCTGCATACGATAGGACAGACATCTGTATACGATGGGACAGACATCTGTATACGATAGGACAGACATCTGCATACGTTTGGACAGACATCTGTATACGATAGGACAGACATCTGCATTCGCTAGGACAGACATCTGCATATGATAGGACAGACATCTGCATATGATAGGACAGACATCTGTATACGATAGGACAGACATCTGGATACGTTTGGACAGACATCTGCATATGATAGGACAGACATCTGCATACGATAGGACAGACATCTGTATACGATAGGACAGACATCTGGATACGTTTGGACAGACATCTGCATATGATAGGAAAGACATCTGCATATGATAGGACAGACATCTGCATACGATAGGACAGACATCTGCATATGATAGGACAGACATCTGCATACGATAGGACAGACATCTGCATACGTTTGGACAGACATCTGCATATGATAGGACAGACATCTGCATATGATAGGACAGACATCTGCATTCGTTTGGACAGACATCTGCATATGATAGGACAGACATCTGCATACGTTTGGACAGACATCTGCATATGATAGGACAGACATCTGCATATGATAGGACAGACATCTGCATACGATAGGACAGACATCTGGATACGTTTGGACAGACATCTGCATATGATAGGACAGACATCTGCATACGATAGGACAGACATCTGCATACGTTTGGACAGACATCTGCATACGTTTGGACAAACATCTGTATACGATAGGACAGACATCTGCATACGTTTGGACAGACATCTACACACGATTGGACAGACATCTGCATATGATAGGACAGACATCTGTATACGTTTGGACAGACATCTGCATACGATAGGACAGACATCTGCAGATGATAGGACAGACATCTGCAGATGATAGGACAGACATCTGCAGATGATAGGACAGACATCTGCAGATGATAGGACAGACATCTGCATACGATAGGACAGACATCTGCATACGATAGGACAGACATCTGCAGATGATAGGACAGACATCTGCATATGATAGGACAGATATCTGTATACGTTTGGACAGACATCTGCATATGATAGGAGAGACATCTGCATACGATAGAACAGACATCTGCATACGTTTGGATAGACATCTGCATATGATAGGACAGACATCTGCAGATGATAGGACAGACATCTTCATACGTTTGGACAGACATCTGCATACGTTTGGACAAACATCTGTATACGATAGGACAGACATCTGCATACGTTTGGACAGACATCTGCATACGATAGGATAGACATCTGCAGATGATAGGACAGACATCTGCATATGATAGGACAGAAATCTGTATACTTTTGGACAGACATCTGCACACGATTGGACAGACATCTGCACATGATAGGACAGACATCTGTATACGTTTGGACAGACATCTGTATACGTTTGGACAGACATCTGCATACGGTGGGACAGAAATCTGCATATGATGGGACAGAAATCTGCATATGATAGGACAGATATCTGCATACGATAGGACAAAAATCTGCATACGGTAGGTCAAACATCTGTATACGTTTGGACAGACATCTTTATTCGCTAGGACAGACATCTGCATACGATAGGACAGACTTCTGCATACGATAGGACAGACATCTGCATACAATTGGACAGACATCTGCATACGACAGGACAGACATCTGCATACGACAGGACGGACATCTACATAGATTAGGACAGATATCTGCATATGATAGGACAGACATCTGCATACGTTTGGACAGACATCTGCATACGATAGGAAAGACATCTGCATATGTTTGGACAGACATCTGCATACGATAGGAAAGACATCTGCATATGGTAGGACAGACATCTGCATACGATAGGACAGACATCTGCATACGATAGCAAAGACATCTGCATATGGTAGGACAGACATCTGCATACGATAGGACAGACATATGCAGATGATAGGACAGACATCTGCATATGGTAGGACACACATCTGCATACGATAGGACAGACATCTGCAGACGATCGGACAGACATTTGCATATGAGAGGACAGACATCTTCATACGATAGGACAGACGTCTGCATACGATAGGACAGGAATCTGCATATAGTAGGACAGACGTCTGCATACGTTTGGACAGACATCTGCAGACGATAGGACAGACATCTGCATATGATAGGACAGACATCTACATTCAGTAGGACAGACATCTGCATAGATTAGGACAGTCATCTGCATACGGTGGGACAAACATCTGTGTTCGCTAGGACAGACATCTACATTCAGTAGGACAGACATCTGCATATGATAGGACAGACATCTGCATACGTTTGGACAGACATCTGCAGACGATAGGACAGACATCTGCATATGATAGGACAGACATCTGCATACGATAGGACAGACATCTGCATATGATAGGACAGACATCTGCATACGTTTGGACAGACATCTGCATATGATAGGACAGACATCTGCATATGATAGGACAGACATCTGCATAGATTAGGACCGACATCTGCATACGTTTGGACAGACATCTGCATACGATAGGAAAGACATCTTCATACGTTTGGACAGACATCTGCATACGTTTGGACAGACATATGCATACGTTTGGACAGACATCTGCATATGGTAGGACAGACATCTGCGTACGTTTGGACAGACATCTGCAGACGATAGGAAAGACATCTTCATACGTTTGGACAGACATCTGCATTCGCTAGGACAGACATCTGCATATGGTAGGACAGACATCTGCATACGTTTGGACAGACATCTGCAGACGATAGGACAGACATCTGCAGACGATAGGACAGACATCTGCATACGTTTGGACAGAAATCTGCATATGGTAGGACAGACATCTGCATACAGTAGGAAAGACATCTTCATATGATAGGACAGATATCTCCATACGATAGGACAAAAATCTGCATATGGTAGGACAGACATCTGTATACGTTTGGACAGACATCTTTATTCGCTAGGACAGACATCTGCATACGGTAGGACAGACATCTGCATATCATAGGACAGACATCTGCATACGTTTGGACAGACATCTGCATATGATAGGACAGACATCTGCATATGATAGGACAGACATCTGCATATGATAGGACAGACATCTGCATAGATTAGGACCAACATCTGCATACGTTTGGACAGACATCTGCATACGTTTGGACCGACATCTGCATACGTTTGGACAGACATCTGCATACGTTTGGACAGACATCTGCATACGGTAGGACAGATATCTGCATAGATTAGGACAGAAATCTGCATATTGTAGGACAGACATCTGCATACGGTGGGACAGAAATCTGCATATGATAGGACAGACATCTGCATACAGTAGGAAAGACATCTTCATATGATAGGACAGATATCTGCAGATGATAGGACAGACATCTGCAGATGATAGGACAGACATCTGCAGATGATAGGACAGACATCTGCACACGATTGGACAGACATCTGCATACAGTGGAAAAGACATCTGCATATGATAGGACAGACATCTGCATACGATAGAAATGACATCTGCATACAGTAGGACAGACATCTGCATACAGTAGGAAATACATCTTCATATGATAGGACAGATATCTGCATAAGATAAGACAGAAATCTGCATATGGTAGGACAGACATCTGCATACGTTTGGACAGACATCTGTATTCGCTAGGACAGACATCTACATTCAGTAGGAGAGACATCTGCATACGATAGGACAGACATCTGCATAGATTAGGACAGACATCTGCATACGTTTGGACAGACATCTGCATACGTTTGGACAGACATCTGCATACGTTTGGACAGACATCTGCATATGATAGGACAGACATCTGCATATGATAGGACAGACATCTGCATACAGTAGGAAAGACATCTTCATACGATAGGACAGACATCTGCATACAGTAGGAAAGACATCTTCATATGATAGAACAGACATCTGCATACGGTGGGAAAGAAATCTGCATATGATAGGACAGAAATCTGCATATGGTAGGACAGACATCTGCATACAGTAGGAAAGACATCTTCATATGATAGGACAGATATCTCCATACGATAGGACAAAAATCTGCATATGGTAGGACAGACATCTGTATACGTTTGGACAGACATCTTTATTCGCTAGGATAGACATCTTTATTCGCTAGGACAGACATCTGCATAGGGTAGGACAGACATCTGCATACGGTGGGACAGAAATCTGCATATGAAATGATAGAAATCTGCATATGGTAGGACAGACATCTGCATATGATAGGACAGATATCTGCATACGATAGGACAAAAATCTGCATATGGTAGGACAGACATCTGTATACGTTTGGACAGACATCTTTATTCGCTAGGACAGACATCTGCATATCATAGGACAGACATCTGCATACGTTTGGACAGACATCTGCATATGATAGGACAGACATCTGCATATGATAGGACAGACATCTGCATATGATAGGACAGACATCTGCATAGATTAGGACCAACATCTGCATACGTTTGGACAGACATCTGCATACGTTTGGACCGACATCTGCATACGTTTGGACAGACATCTGCATACGTTTGGACAGACATCTGCATACGTTTGGACAGACATCTGCATACGTTTGGACAGACATCTGCGTACGTTTGGACAGACATCTGCAGACGATAGGAAAGACATCTTTCATACGTTTGGACAGACATCTGCATTCGCTAGGACAGACATCTGCATATGGTAGGACAGACATCTGCATACGTTTGGACAGACATCTGCAGACGATAGGACAGACATCTGCATACGTTTGGACAGAAATTTACATATGATAGGACAGACATCTGCATACGTTTGGACAGACATCTGCATACGGTAGGACAGACATCTGCATAGATTAGGACAGAAATCTGCATATTGTAGGACAGACATCTGCATACGGTGGGACAGAAATCTGCATATGATAGGACAGACAACTGCATACAGTAGGAAAGACATCTTCATATGATAGGACAGATATCTGCAGATGATAGGACAGACATCTGCAGATGATAGGACAGACATCTGCAGATGATAGTAAAGACATCTGCATAAGATAGGACAGACATCTGCACACGATTGGACAGACATCTGCATACAGTGGAAAAGACATCTGCATATGATAGGACAGACATCTGCATACAGTGGAAAAGACATCTGCATACAGTAGGACAGACATCTGCATACAGTAGGAAATACATCTTCATATGATAGGACAGATATCTGCATAAGATAAGACAGAAATCTGCATATGGTAGGACAGACATCTGTATTCGCTAGGACAGACATCTACATTCAGTAGGAGAGACATCTGCATACGATAGGACAGACATCTGCATAGATTAGGACAGACATCTGCATACGTTTGGACAGACATCTTCATACGTTTGGACAGACATCTGCATATGATAGGACAGACATCTGCATATGATAGGACAGACATCTGCATACAGTAGGAAAGACATCTTCATACGATAGGACAGACATCTGCATACAGTAGGAAAGACATCTTCATATGATAGAACAGACATCTGCATACGGTGGGAAAGAAATCTGCATATGATAGGACAGAAATCTGCATATGGTAGGACAGACATCTGCATACAGTAGGAAAGACATCTTCATATGATAGGACAGATATCTCCATACGATAGGACAAAAATCTGCATATGGTAGGACAGACATCTGTATACGTTTGGACAGACATCTTTATTCGCTAGGACAGACATCTGCATACGGTAGGACAGACATCTGCATACGGTGGGACAGAAATCTGCATATGAAATGATAGAAATCTGCATATGGTAGGACAGACATCTGCATACGGTGGGACAGAAATCTGCATATGATAGGACAGAAATCTGCATATGATAGGACAGATATCTGCATACGATAGGACAAAAATCTGCATACGGTAGGTCAGACATCTGTATACGTTTGGACAGACATCTTTATTCGCTAGGACAGACATCTGCATACAGTAGGACAGACATCTACGTACGATAGGACAGACTTCTGCATACGATAGGACAGACATCTGCATACAATTGGACAGACATCTGCATACGACAGGACAGACATCTACATACGGTGGGACAGACATCTGCATTTGATAGGACTGACATCTGCATACGATAGGACAGACATCTGCATACGGTAGGACAGCCATCTGCATACGATAGGACAGACATCTGTATTCGCTAGGACTGACATCTGCATACGATAGGACAGACATCTGCATATGATGAGACAGTCATCTGCATACGATAGGACGGACATCTACATAGATTAGGACAGATATCTGCATATGATAGGACAGACATCTGCATACGATAGGAAAGACATCTGCATATGGTAGGACAGACATCTGCATATGATAGCAAAGATATCTGCATATGGTAGGACAGACATCTGCATACGATAGGACAGACATCTGCAGATGATAGGACAGACATATGCAGATGATAGGACAGACATCTGCATACAGTAGGACAGACATCTGCATACGGTAGGACAGACATCTTCATACGATAGGACAGACATCTGCATACGATAGAACAGACATCTGCATACAATAGGACAGACATCTTCATACGATAGGACAGACATCTGCATACGATAGGACAGAAATCTGCATATAGTAGGACAGACATCTGCATACGTTTGGACAGACATCTGCAGACGATAGGACAGACATCTGCACACGTTTGGACAGACATCTGCATATGATAGGACAGACATCTGCATATGATAGGACATACATCTGCATAGATTAGGACCGACATCTGCATACGTTTGGACAGACATCTGCATACGTTTGGACAGACATATGCATACGTTTGGACAGACATCTGCATATGGTAGGAAAGACATCGGCGTACGTTTGGACAGACATCTGCAGACGATAGGAAAGACATCTTCATACGTTTGGACAGACATCTGCATTCGCTAGGACAGACATCTGCATATGGTAGGACAGACATCTGCATACGTTTGGACAGAAATCTACATATGATAGGACAGACATCTGCATACGTTTGGACAGACATCTGCATATGGTAGGAGAGACATCTACATTCAGTAGGACAGAAATCTGCATATGATAGGACAGACATCTGCATAGATTAAGACAGAAATCTGCATATTGTAGGACAGACATCTGCATACGGTGGGACAGAAATCTGCATATGATAGGACAGACAACTGCATACAGTAGGAAAGACATCTGTATACGTTTGGACAGACATCTATATTCGCTAGGACAGACATCTGCATACGGTAGGACAGACATCTGCATATGATAGGACAGACATCTGCATACGATTGGACAGACATCTGCATACGATAGGAAAGACATCTGGATACGTTTGGACAGACATCTGCATATGATAGGACAGACATCTGCATACGATAGGACAGACATCTGCATACGATAGGACAGACATCTGCATATGGTCGGACAGACATCTGCATACGATAGGAAAGACATCTGGATACGGTAGGACAGACATCTGCATACGGTAGGACATACATCTGCATATGATAGGACAGACATCTGAAAAGATTAGGACAGACATCTGCATATGTTCGGACAGACATCTTCATATGGTAAGACAAACATCTGCATATGGTAAGGCAGACATCTACATTCGCTAGGACAGACATCTGCATACGGTAGGACAGACATCTGCATATGATAGGACAGACATCTGCATACGATAGGACAGACATCTGCATACGATAGGACAGACATCTGCATACGATAGGACAGACATCTGCATATGAGAGGACAGACATCTGCAGACGATCGGACAGACATCTGCATATGATATGACAGAAATCTGCATACAGTAGGACAGACATCTGCATATGACATGACAGACATCTGCATACAGTAGGACAGACATCTTCATACGATAGGACAGACATCTGGATACGTTTGGACAGACATCTGCATTCGTTAGGACAGACATCTGCATATGATAGGACAGACATCTGCATACAGTAGGAAAGACATCTGCATACGTTTGGACAGACATCTGTATTCGCTGGGCAAGACATCTGCATATGGTAGGACAGACATCTGCATACGTTTGGACAGACATCTGCATACGTTTGGACAGACATCTTCATTCGCTAGGACAGACATCTGCATACGGTAGGACAGACATCTGCATACGTTTGCACAGAAATCTGCATATGATAGGACAGACATCTGCATACAATAGGAAAGACATCTGGATATGTTTGGACAGACATCTGCATATGGTAGGAAAGACATCTACATTCGTTAGGAGAGACATCTGCATATGAGAGGACAGACATCTGTATACGTTTGGACAGACATCTGTATTCGCTAGGACAGACATCTGCATAGATTAGGACAGACATCTGCATATGGTAGGACAGACATCTACATTCGTTAGGAGAGACATCTGCATATGAGAGGACAGACATCTGTATACGTTTGGACAGACATCTTCATTCGCTAGGACAGACATCTGCATAGATTAGGACAGACATCTGCATATGGTAGGACAGACATCTACATTCTTTAGGACAGACATCTGCATATGAGAGGACAGACATCTGAATACTTTTGGACAGACATCTTTATACGTTTGGACAGACATCTGTATTCGCTAGGACAGACATCTGCATATGGTAGGACAGACATCTGCATATGGTAGGACAGACATCTGCATACGTTTGGACAGACATCTGCATACAATAGAACAGACATCTGCATATGGTAGGACAGACATCTGCATACTTTGGGACAGACATCTTTATACGTTTGGACAGACATCTGTATTCGCTAGGACAGACATCTGCATATGGTAGGACAGACATCTGCATACGTTTGGACAGACATTTGCATACGTTTGGACAGACATCTTCATTCGCTTGGACAGACATCTGCATACGGTAAGACAGACATCTGCATACGTTTGGACAGACATCTGCATACGATAGGACAGACATCTTCATTCGCTTGGACAGACATCTGCATACGGTAAGACAGACATCTGCATACGTTTGGACAGACATCTGCATACGATAGGACAGACCTCTGCATAGATTAGGACAGACATCTGCATATGTTAGGACAGTCATCTGCATACGTTTGGACAAACATCTGCATACGTTTGGACAGACATCTGGATACGTTTGGACAGACATCTGCATATGATAGGACAGACATCTACATAGATTAGGACAGATATCTGCATGCGTTTGGACAGACATCTGCATACGATAGTAAAGACATCTGCATATGGTAGGACAGACATCTGCATACGTTTGGACAGACATCTGCATACTTTCGGACAGACATCTGCATATGATAGGACAGACATCTGCATACAATAGGAAAGACATCTGGATACGTTTGGAGAGACATCTGCAGACAATAGGACAGACATCTGCATACGTTTTGACAGACATCTGCATATGATAGGACAGACATCTGCATATGGTAGGAAAGACATCTACATTCGTTAGGACAGACATCTGCATATGATAGGACAGACATCTGCATACGATTGGACAGACATCTGCATACGATAGGAAAGACATCTGGATACGTTTGGACAGACATCTGCATATGATAGGACAGACATCTGCATACGATAGGACAGACATCTGCATACGATAGGACAGACATCTGCATACGATAGGACAGACATCTGCATATGAGAGGACAGACATCTGCAGACGATCGGACAGACATCTGCATATGATATGAAAGAAATCTGCATACAGTAGGACAGACATCTGCATATGACATGACAGACATCTGCATACAGTAGGACAGACATCTTCATACGATAGGACAGACATCTGGATACGTTTGGACAGACATCTGCATTCGTTAGGACAGACATCTGCATGTGATAGGACAGACATCTGCATACGTTTGGACAGACATCTGCATACAGTAGGAAAGACATCTGCATACGTTTGGACAGACATCTGTATTCGCTGGGCAAGACATCTGCATATGGTAGGACAGACATCTGCATACGTTTGGACAGACATCTGCATACGTTTGGACAGACATCTTCATTCGCTAGGACAGACATCTGCATACGGTAGGACAGACATCTGCATACGTTTGCACAGAAATCTGCATATGATAGGACAGACATCTGCATACAATAGGAAAGACATCTGGATATGTTTGGACAGACATCTGCATATGGTAGGAAAGACATCTACATTCGTTAGGAGAGACATCTGCATATGAGAGGACAGACATCTGTATACGTTTGGACAGACATCTGTATTCGCTAGGACAGACATCTGCATAGATTAGGACAGACATCTGCATATGGTAGGACAGACATCTACATTCGTTAGGAGAGACATCTGCATATGAGAGGACAGACATCTGTATACGTTTGGACAGACATCTGTATTCGCTAGGACAGACATCTGCATAGATTAGGACAGACATCTGCATATGGTAGGACAGACATCTACATTCTTTAGGACAGACATCTGCATATGAGAGGACAGACATCTGAATACTTTTGGACAGACATCTTTATACGTTTGGACAGACATCTGTATTCGCTAGGACAGACATCTGCATATGGTAGGACAGACATCTGCATATGGTGGGACAGACATCTGCATACAATAGAACAGACATCTGCATATGGTAGGACAGACATCTGCATACTTTGGGACAGACATCTTTATACGTTTGGACAGACATCTGTATTCGCTAGGACAGACATCTGCATATGGTAGGACAGACATCTGCATACGTTTGGACAGACATTTGCATACGTTTGGACAGACATCTTCATTCGCTTGGACAGACATCTGCATACGGTAAGACAGACATCTGCATACGTTTGGACAGACATCTGCATACGATAGGACAGACCTCTGCATAGATTAGGACAGACATCTGCATATGTTAGGACAGTCATCTGCATACGTTTGGACAAACATCTGCATACGTTTGGACAGACATCTGGATACGTTTGGACAGACATCTGCATATGATAGGACAGACATCTGCATATGGTAGGACAGACATCTACATAGATTAGGACAGATATCTGCATGCGTTTGGACAGACATCTGCATACGATAGTAAAGACATCTGCATATGGTAGGACAGACATCTGCATACGTTTGGACAGACATCTGCATACTTTTGGACAGACATCTGCATATGATAGGACAGACATCTGCATACAATAGGAAAGACATCTGGATACGTTTGGAGAGACATCTGCAGACAATAGGACAGACATCTGCATACGTTTTGACAGACATCTGCATATGATAGGACAGACATCTGCATATGGTAGGAAAGACATCTACATTCGTTAGGACAGACATCTGCATGTGAGAGGACAGACATCTGTATACGTTTGGACACACATCTGTATTCGCTAGGACAGACATCTGCATAGATTAGGACAGACATCTGCATATGGTAGGAAAGACATCTACATTCGTTAGGACAGACATCTGCATATGATAGGACAGACATCTGCATATGGTAGGAAAGACATCTACATTCGTTAGGACAGACATCTGCATGTGAGAGGACAGACATCTGTATACGTTTGGACAGACATCTGTATTCGCTAGGACAGACATCTGCATAGATTAGGACAGACATCTGCATATGGTAGGAAAGACATCTACATTCGTTAGGACAGACATCTGCATATGAGAGGACAGAAATCTGCATACGTTTGGACAGACATCTTCATTCGCTAGGACAGACATCTGCATACGTTTGGACAGACATCTGCATATGATAGGACAGACATCTGCATACAATAGGAAAGACATCTGGATACGTTTGGACAGACATCTGCATATGGTAGGAAAGACATCTACATTCGTTAGGAGAGACATCTGCATATGAGAGGACAGACATCTGTATACGTTTGGACAGACATCTGTATTCGCTAGGACAGACATCTGCATAGATTAGGACAGACATCTGCATATGGTAGGACAGACATCTACATTCGTTAGGACAGACATCTGCATATGAGAGGACAGACATCTGCATACGTTTGGACAGACATCTGCATACTTTTGGACAGACATCTTTATACGTTTGGACAGACATCTGTATTCGCTAGGACAGACATCTGCATATGGTAGAACAGACATCTGCATATGGTAGGACAGACATCTGCATACGTTTGGACAGACATCTGCATACGTTTGGACAGACATCTGCATACGATAGAACAGACATCTGCATAGATTAGGACAGACATCTGCATATGGTAGGAAAGACATCTACATTCGTTTGGACAGAAATCTGCATACGATAGAACAGACATCTGCATATGGTAGGACAGACATCTGCATACTTTGGGACAGACATCTTTATACGTTTGGACAGACATCTGTATTCGCTAGGACAGACATCTGCATACGGTAGGACAGACATCTGCATACGCTTGGACAGACATCTGCATACGTTTGGACAGACATCTTCATTCGCTAGGACAGACATCTGCATACGGTAGGACAGACATCTGCATACGCTTGGACAGACATCTGCATATGATAGGACAGACATCTGCATACAATAGGAAAGACATCTGGATACGTCTGGACAGACATCTGCATACGATAGGACAGACATCTGCATATGGTAGGAAAGACATCTACATTCGTTAGGAGAGATATCTGCATATGAGAGGACAGACATCTGTATACGTTTGGACAGACATCTGTATTCGCTAGGACAGACATCTGCATATGAGAGGACAGACATCTGCATACGTTTGGACAGACATCTGCATACTTTTGGACAGACATCTGTATTCGCTAGGACAGACATCTGCATATGGTAGAACAGACATCTGCATATGGTAGGACAGACATCTGCATACGTTTGGACAGACATCTGCATACGTTTGGACAGACATCTGCATACGATAGAACAGACATCTGCATAGATTAGGACAGACATCTGCATATGGTAGGAAAGACATCTACATTCGTTTGGACAGACATCTGCATACGATAGAACAGACATCTGCATATGGTAGGACAGACATCTGCATACGTTTGGACAGATATCTGCATACGTTTGGACAGACATCTTCATTCGCTAGGACAGACATCTGCATACAATAGGAAAGACATCTGGATACGTCTGGACAGACATCTGCATACGATAGGACAGACATCTGCATATGGTAGGAAAGACATCTACATTCGTTAGGAGAGATATCTGCATATGAGAGGACAGACATCTGTATACGTTTGGACAGACATCTGTATTCGCTAGGACAGACATCTGCATATGAGAGGACAGACATCTGCATACGTTTGGACAGACATCTGCATACTTTTGGACAGACATCTGTATTCGCTAGGACAGACATCTGCATATGGTAGAACAGACATCTGCATATGGTAGGACAGACATCTGCATACGTTTGGACAGACATCTGCATACTTTTGGACAGACATCTGCATATGATAGGACAGACATCTGCATACAATAGGAAAGACATCTGGATACGTTTGGAGAGACATCTGCAGACAATAGGACAGACATCTGCATACGTTTTGACAGACATCTGCATATGATAGGACAGACATCTGCATATGGTAGGAAAGACATCTACATTCGTTAGGACAGACATCTGCATGTGAGAGGACAGACATCTGTATACGTTTGGACACACATCTGTATTCGCTAGGACAGACATCTGCATAGATTAGGACAGACATCTGCATATGGTAGGAAAGACATCTACATTCGTTAGGACAGACATCTGCATATGATAGGACAGACATCTGCATATGGTAGGAAAGACATCTACATTCGTTAGGACAGACATCTGCATGTGAGAGGACAGACATCTGTATACGTTTGGACAGACATCTGTATTCGCTAGGACAGACATCTGCATAGATTAGGACAGACATCTGCATATGGTAGGAAAGACATCTACATTCGTTAGGACAGACATCTGCATATGAGAGGACAGAAATCTGCATACGTTTGGACAGACATCTGCATATGATAGGACAGACATCTGCATACAATAGGAAAGACATCTGGATACGTTTGGACAGACATCTGCATATGGTAGGAAAGACATCTACATTCGTTAGGAGAGACATCTGCATATGAGAGGACAGACATCTGTATACGTTTGGACAGACATCTGTATTCGCTAGGACAGACATCTGCATAGATTAGGACAGACATCTGCATATGGTAGGACAGACATCTACATTCGTTAGGACAGACATCTGCATATGAGAGGACAGACATCTGCATACGTTTGGACAGACACCTGCATACTTTTGGACAGACATCTTTATACGTTTGGACAGACATCTGTATTCGCTAGGACAGACATCTGCATATGGTAGAACAGACATCTGCATATGGTAGGACAGACATCTGCATACGTTTGGACAGACATCTGCATACGTTTGGACAGACATCTGCATACGATAGAACAGACATCTGCATAGATTAGGACAGACATCTGCATATGGTAGGAAAGACATCTACATTCGTTTGGACAGAAATCTGCATACGATAGAACAGACATCTGCATATGGTAGGACAGACATCTGCATACTTTGGGACAGACATCTTTATACGTTTGGACAGACATCTGTATTCGCTAGGACAGACATCTGCATACGGTAGGACAGACATCTGCATACGCTTGGACAGACATCTGCATACGTTTGGACAGACATCTTCATTCGCTAGGACAGACATCTGCATACGGTAGGACAGACATCTGCATACGCTTGGACAGACATCTGCATATGATAGGACAGACATCTGCATACAATAGGAAAGACATCTGGATACGTCTGGACAGACATCTGCATACGATAGGACAGACATCTGCATATGGTAGGAAAGACATCTACATTCGTTAGGAGAGATATCTGCATATGAGAGGACAGACATCTGTATACGTTTGGACAGACATCTGTATTCGCTAGGACAGACATCTGCATATGAGAGGACAGACATCTGCATACGTTTGGACAGACATCTGCATACTTTTGGACAGACATCTGTATTCGCTAGGACAGACATCTGCATATGGTAGAACAGACATCTGCATATGGTAGGACAGACATCTGCATACGTTTGGACAGACATCTGCATACGTTTGGACAGACATCTGCATACGTTTGGACAGACATCTGCATATGATAGGACAGACATCTGCATATGGTAGGAAAGACATCTACATTAGTTAGGAGAGACATCTGCATATGAGAGGACAGACATCTGTATACGTTTGGACAGACATCTGTATTCGCTAGGACAGACATCTGCATAGATTAGGACAGACATCTGCATATGGTAGGACAGACATCTACATTCGTTAGGACAGACATCTGCATATGAGAGGACAGACATCTGCATACTTTTGGACAGACATCTTTATACGTTTGGACAGACATCTGTATTCGCTAGGACAGACATCTGCATATGGTAGGACAGACATCTGCATATGGTAGGACAGACATCTGCATACGTTTGGACAGACATCTGCATACGTTTGGACAGACATCTGCATACGATAGAACAGACATCTGCATATGGTAGGACAGACATCTGCATACTTTGGGACAGACATCTGTATTCGCTTGGACAGACATCTGCATACGGTAGGACAGACATCTGCATACGGTAAGACAGACATCTGCATACGTTTGGACAGACATCTGCATACGTTTGGACAAACATCTGCATACGTTTGGACAGACATCTGGATACGTTTGGACAGACATCTGCATATGATAGGACAGACATCTGCATATGGTAGGACAGACATCTACATAGATTAGGACAGATATCTGCATGCGATAGGAAAGACATCTGCATATGGTAGGACAGACATCTGCATACGTTTGGACAGAAATTTGCATATGATAGGACAGACATCTGCATACGTTTGGACAGACATCTGCATACTTTTGGACAGACATCTGCATATGATAGGACAGACATCTGCATACAATAGGAAAGACATCTGGATACGTTTGGAGAGACATCTGCATACGATAGGACAGACATCTGCATACGTTTTGACAGACATCTGCATATGATAGGACAGACATCTGCATATGGTAGGAAAGACATCTACATTCGTTAGGACAGACATCTGCATGTGAGAGGACAGACATCTGTATACGTTTGGACAGACATCTGTATTCGCTAGGACAGACATCTGCATAGATTAGGACAGACATCTGCATATGGTAGGAAAGACATCTACATTCGTTAGGACAGACATCTGCATGTGAGAGGACAGACATCTGTATACGTTTGGACAGACATCTGTATTCGCTAGGACAGACATCTGCATAGATTAGGACAGACATCTGCATATGGTAGGAAAGACATCTACATTCGTTAGGACAGACATCTGCATATGAGAGGACAGAAATCTGCATACGTTTGGACAGACATCTGCATACTTTTGGACAGACATCTGAATATGATAGGACAGACATCTGCATATGGTAAGACAGACATCTGCATATGGTAAGACAGACATCTACATTCGTTAGGACAGACATCTGCATAGATTAGGACAGACATCTGCATACGTTTGGACAGACATCTGCATACGTTTGGACAGACATCTGCATACGATAGAACAGACATCTGCATATGGTAGGACAGACATCTGCATACTTTGGGACAGACATCTGTATTCGCTAGGACAGACATCTGCATATGGTAGGACAGACATCTGCATACGTTTGGACAGACATTTGCATACGTTTGGACAGACATCTTCATTCGCTTGGACAGACATCTACATTCGTTAGGACAGACATCTGCATAGATTAGGACAGACATCTGCATACGTTTGGACAGACATCTGCATACGTTTGGACAGACATCTGCATACGATAGAACAGACATCTGCATATGGTAGGACAGACATCTGCATACTTTGGGACAGACATCTGTATTCGCTAGGACAGACATCTGCATATGGTAGGACAGACATCTGCATACGTTTGGACAGACATTTGCATACGTTTGGACAGACATCTGCATACGTTTGGACAGACATCTGCATACGTTTGGACAAACATCTGCATACGTTTGGACAGACATCTGGATACGTTTGGACAGACATCTGCATATGATAGGACAGACATCTGCATGCGTTTGGACAGACATCTGCATACGATAGGACAGAAATCTGCATATGGTAGGACAGACATCTGCATACGTTGGGACAGACATCTGCATACGTTTGGACAGACATCTGCATTCGCTAGGACAGACATCTGCATACGGTAGGACAGACATCTGCATACGGTCGGACAGACATCTGCATACGATAGGACAGAAATCTGCATATGGTAGGACAGACATCTTGCATACGTTTGGACAGACATCTGCATACAGTAGGACAGACACCTGCATAGATTAGGACAGACATCTGCATATGTTAGGACAGACATCTGCATAGATTAGGACAGACATCTGCATACGTTTGGACAGACATCTGCATATGGTAGGAGAGACATCTACATTCAGTAGGACAGACATCTGCATACGATAGGACAGACATCTGCATACGTTTGGACAAACATCTGCATACGATAGGACAGACATCTGCATACGTTTGGACAGACATCTGCATACGATAGGACAGACATCTGCATGCGTTTGGACAGACATCTGCATAGATTAGGACAGACATCTGCATATGTTAGGACAGTCATCTGCATACGTTTGGACAAACATCTGCATACGTTTGGACAGACATCTGGATACGTTTGGACAGACATCTGGATACGTTTGGACAAACATCTGCATATGTTTGGACAGACATCTGCATACGTTTGGACAGACATCTGGATACGTTTGGACAGACATCTGCATATGATAGGACAGACATCTGCATGCGTTTGGACAGACATCTGCATATGATAGGACAGAAATCTGCATACGTTTGGACAGACGTCTGCATATGGTAGGACAGAAATCTGCATACGGTCGGACAGACATCTGCATATGGTAGGACAGACATCTACATACGATAGGACAGACATCTGCATACATTGGGACAGACATATGCATACGTTTGGACAGACATCTGCATTCGCTAGGACAGACATCTGCATACGGTAGGACAGAAATCTTCATATGGTAGGACAGACATCTGCATACGGTCGGACAGACATCTGCATACGATAGGACAGAAATCTGCAGATGGTAGGACAGACATCTGCATACGTTTGGAAAGACATCTGCATACGGTAGGACAGACATCTGCATACGGTCGGACAGACATCTGCATACGGTAGGACAGACATCTGCATACGGTCAGACAGACATCTGCATATGACATGACAGACATCTGCATACGTTTGGACAGACATCTGTATTCGCTAGGACAGACATCTGCAGACAATAGGACAGACATCTGCATATGACATGACAGACATCTGCATTCGCTAGGACAGACAGCTGCATACGTTTGGACAGACATCTGCATTCGCTAGGACAGACATCTGCATATGACATGACAGACATCTGCTTACAGTAGGACAGACATCTGCATACGATAGGACAGACATCTGCATACGTTTGGACAGACATCTGCAGACAATAGGACAGACATCTCCATACGATTGGACAGACATCTGCATATGATAGGACAGACATCTGCATATGGTAGGAGAGACATCTGCATACGGTAGGACAGACATCTGCATACGTTTGGACAGACATCTGCATACGGTAGGACAGACATCTGCATACGTTTGGTCAAACACATGCATACGATAGGACAGACATCTGCATACGTTTGGACAGACATCTGCATACGTTTGGACAAACATCTGCATACGATAGGACAGACATCTGCATACGATAGGACAGACATCTGTATACGGTAGGACAGACATCTGCATACTGTAGGACAGACATCTGCATATGAGAGGACAGACATCTGAATACGTTTGGACAGACATCTGCATACGTTTGGACAGACATCTGCATATGATCGGACAGACATCTGCATATGATAGGACAGACATCTGCATACGTTTGGACAGACATCTGCATACGATAGGACAGACATCTGCATACGGTAGGACAGACATCTGCATACTGTAGGACAGACATCTGCATATGAGAAGACAGACATCTGAATACGTTTGGACAGACATCTGCATACGTTTGGACAGACATCTGCATATGATCGGACAGACATCTGCATATGATAGGACAGACATCTGCATACGTTTGGACAGACATCTGCATACGATAGGACAGACATCTGCATACGGTAGGACAGACATCTGCATATGAGAGGACAGACATCTCCATACGTTTGGTCAAACACATGCATACGATAGGACAGACATCTGCATACGTTTGGACAGACATCTGCATACATTTGGACAGACATCTGCATACGTTTGGACAGACATCTGCATATGATAGGACAGACATCTGCATAGTATAGGACAGACATCTGCATACGGTAGGACAGACATCTGCATATGAGAGGACAGACATCTGCAGACAATAGGACAGACATCTCCATACGTTTGGACAGACATCTGCATACGGTAGGACAGACATCTGCATATGAGAGGACAGACATCTGCAGACAATAGGACAGACATCTCCATACGTTTGGACAGACATCTGCATACGATAGGACAGACATCTGCATAGATTAGGACAGACATCTGCATATGTTAGGACAGTCATCTGCATACGTTTGGACAAACATCTGCATACGATAGGACAGACATCTGCATACGATAGGACAGACATCTGTATACGATAGGACAGACATCTGCATACGGTAGGACAGACATCTGCATACGGTAGGACAGACATCTGCATATGAGAGGACAGACATCTGAATACGTTTGGACAGACATCTGCATACGTTTGGACAGACATCTGCATATGATCGGACAGACAACTGCATATGATGGGACAGACATCTGCATACGTTTGGACAGACATCTGCATACGATAGGACAGACATCTGCATACGGTAGGACAGACATCTGCATATTAGAGGACAGACATCTGCATACGTTTGGACAGACATCTGCATACGTTTGGACAGACATCTGCATATGATAGGACAGACATCTGCATACGGTAGGACAGACATCTGCATATGAGAGGACAGACATCTGCATACGTTTGGACAGACATCTGCATATGGTAGGACGGACATCTACATAGATTAGGAACGATATCTGCATATGATAGGACAGACATCTGCATACGATAGGACAGACATCTGTATACGTTTGGACAGACATCTGTATTCGCTAGGACAGACATCTGCATATTATAGGACAGACATCTGTATACGTTTGGACAGACATCTGCATACGATAGGACAGACATCTGCATACGATAGGACAGACATCTGTATATGATAGGACAGACATCTGCATACGTTTGGACAGACATCTGTATACGTTTGGACAGACATCTGTATTCGCTAGGACAGACATCTGCATAGATTAGGACAGACATCTGTATACGTTTGGACAGACATCTGCATATGATAGGACAGACATCTGCATACGTTTGGACAGACATCTGTATACGTTTGGACAGACATCTGCATATGATAGGACAGACATCTGCATACGTTTGGACAGACGTCTGCATACGATAGGAAAGACATCTGCATATGATAGGACAGACATCTGTATACGTTTGGACAGACATCTGTATTCGCTAGGACAGACATCTGCATACGGTAGGACAGACATCTGCATATGGTAGGACAGACATCTGCATATGGTAGGACAGACATCTGCATACGATAGGACAGACATCTGCATACTATAGGACATCTGTATACGTTTGGACAGACATCTGTATTCGCTAGGACAGACATCTGCATATTATAGGACAGACATCTGTATACGTTTGGACAGACATCTGTATTCGCTAGGACAGACATCTGCATACGATAGGACAGACATCTGTATACGATAGGACAGACATCTGCATACGGTAGGACAGACATCTGCATACGGTAGGACAGACATCTGCATATGAGAGGACAGACATCTGAATACGTTTGGACAGACATCTGCATACGTTTGGACAGACATCTGCATATGATCGGACAGACAACTGCATATGATAGGACAGACATCTGCATACGTTTGGACAGACATCTGCATACGATAGGACAGACATCTGCATACGGTAGGACAGACATCTGCATATTAGAGGACAGACATCTGCATACGTTTGGACAGACATCTGCATATGTTTGGACAGACATCTGCATATGATAGGACAGACATCTGCATACGGTAGGACAGACATCTGCATATGATAAGACAGACATCTGCATACGATAGGACAGACATCTGTATACGTTTGGACAGACATCTGTATTCGCTAGGACAGACATCTGCATATTATAGGACAGACATCTGTATACGTTTGGACAGACATCTGCATACGATAGGACAGACATCTGCATACGATAGGACAGACATCTGTATATGATAGGACAGACATCTGCATACGTTTGGACAGACATCTGTATACGTTTGGACAGACATCTGTATTCGCTAGGACAGACATCTGTATTCGCTAGGACAGACATCTGCGTACGATAGGACAGACATCTGCATATGGTAGGAAAGACATCTGCATATGGTAGGACAGACATCTTCATACGTTTGGACAGACATCTGCAGACGATCGGACAGACATTTGCATTCGCTAGGACAGACATCTGCATACGGTAGGACAGACATCTTCATACGATAGGACAGACATCTGCATATGGTAGGACAGAAATCTGCATATTATAGGACAGAAATCTGCATATTATAGGACAGACATCTGCATATGGTAGGACAGACATCTGCAGACGATAGGAAAGACATCTGCATACGTTTGGACAAACATCTGTGTTCGCTCGGACAGACATCTACATTCAGTTGGACAGACATCTGCATATGATAGGACAGACATCTGCATATGGTAGGAGAGACATCTACATTCAGCAGGACAGACATCTGCATACGATAGGACAGACACCTGCATAGATTCGGACAGACATCTGCATACATTTGGACAGACATCTGCATACGTTTGGACAGACATCTGCATACGTTTGGACAGACATCTGCAGATGGTAGGAGAGACATCTACATTCGCTAGGACAGACATCTGCATATGGTAGGACAGACATCTGCATACGTTTGGACAGACATCTGCAGACGATAGAACAGACATCTGCATACGTTTGGACAGAAATCTGCATATGATAGGACAGTCATCTGCATATGATAGGACAGATATCTGGATACGTTTGGACAGACATCTGCATATTATTGGACAGACATCTGCATACAGTAGGAAAGACATCTTCATACGATAGAACAGACATCTGCATATGGTAGGACAGACATCTGTATACGTTTGGACAGACATCTTTATTCGCTAGGACAGACATCTGCATACGGTGGGACAGACATCTGCATACGATAGGACAGACATCTGCATACGATAGGACAGACATCTGTATTCGCTAGGACAGACATCTGCATACGATAGGACAGACATCTGCATATGGTAGGAAAGACATCTGCATATGGTAGGACAGACATCTTCATACGTTTGGACAGACATCTGCAGACAATCGGACAGACATTTGCATTCGCTAGGACAGACATCTGCATACGGTAGGACAGACATCTTCATACGATGGGACAGACATCTGCATATGGTAGGACAGAAATCTGCATATTATAGGACAGAAATCTGCATATGGTAGGACAGACATCTGCATATGGTAGGACAGACATCTTCATACGTTTGGACAGACATCTGCATATGGTAGGACAGACATCTGCATATGGTAGGACAGATATCTTCATGCATTTGGACAGACATCTGCAGACGATCGGACAGACATTTGCATTCGCTAGGACAGACATCTGCATACGGTAGGACAGACATCTTCATACGATACGACAGACATCTGCATATGGTAGGACAGACATCTGCATACGTTTGGACAAACATCTGTGTTCGCTAGGACAGACATCTACATTCAGTTGGACAGACATCTGCATATGATAGGACAGACATCTGCATATGGTAGGAGAGACATCTACATTCAGCAGGACAAACATCTTCATACTATAGGACAGACATCTGCATATGTTAGGACAGACATCTGCATATGGTAGGACAGATATCTTCATACGTTTGGACAGACATCTGCAGACGATCGGACAGACATTTTCATTCGCTAGGACAGACATCTGCATATGATAGGACAGACATCTGCATATGGTAGGAGAGACATCTACATTCAGCAGGACAGACATCTGCATACGATAGGACAGACATCTGCATAGACTAGGACAGACATCTGCAAACGTTCGGACAGACATCTGCAGATGGTAGGAGAGACATCTACATTCGCTAGGACAGACATCTGCATACGTTTGGACAGAAATCTGCATATGATAGGACAGACATCTGCATATGATAGGACAGACATCTGCATATGGTAGGAGAGACATCTACATTCAGTAGGACAGACATCTGCACAGATTAGGACAGTCATCTGCATTTGATATTACAGACATCTGCATATGGTAGGACAGACATCTGCATATGATAGGACAGAAATCTGCATATGGTAGGACAGACATCTGCATACGGTGGGACAGACATCTGCATACGATAGGACAGACATCTGAATATGGTAGGACAGACGTCTGCATACGATAGGACAGACATCTGCATATGATAGGACAGACATCTGCATACGATAGGAAAGACATCTGGATACGTTTGGACAGACATCTGCATACGATAGGACAGAAAACTGCATATGGTGGGACAGACATCTGGATACGTTTGGACAGACATCTTCATATGATAGGACAGATATCTGTATATGGTAGGACAGACATCTGCATACGGTGGGACAGAAATCTGCATATGATAGGACAGACATCTGCATACAGTAGGAAAGACATCTTCATATGATAGGACAGAAATCTGCATATGGTAGGACAGACATCTGCATACGGTGGGACAGAAATCTGCATATGATAGGACAGACATCTGCATACAGGAGGAAAGACATCTTCATATGATAGGACAGAACTCTGCATATGGTAGGACAGACATCTTCATACGTTTGGACAGACCTCTATTCGCTAGGACAGACATCTACATTCAGTAGGACAGACATCTGCATACGATAGGACAGACATCTACATACGGTGGGAGAGACATCTGCATACGATAGGACAGACATCTGCATATGGTCGGACAGACATCTGCATACGATAGGACAGACATCTGTATACGTTTGGACAGACATCTGTATTCGCTAGGACAGACATCTGCATACGATAGGACAGACATCTGCATACGGTAGGACAGACATCTGCATACGTTTGGACAGACATCTGCATACGTTTGGACGGACATCTGCATATGATAGGACAGACATCTGGATACGTTTGGACAGACATCTGCATATTATAGGATAGACATCTGCATAGATTAGGACAGAAATCTGCATATGTTAGGACAGTCATCTGCATTTGATATTACAGACATCTGCATATGGTAGGACAGACATCTGCATATGATAGGACAGACATCTGCATACAGTAGGAAAGACATCTTCATATGATAGGACAGATATCTGTATATGGTAGGACAGACATCTGCATACGGTGGGACAGAAATCTGCATACGTTTGGACAGACATCTGCATACGTTTGAACGGACATCTGCATATGATAGGACAGACATCTGCATACGTTTGGACAGACATCTGCATACGATAGAACAGACATCTGCATACGGTAGGACAGACATCTGCATACGGTGGGACAGAAATCTGCATATGGTAGGACAGACATCTGCATACGATAGGACAGACATCTGCATATGGTAGGAGAGACATCTACATTCTGTAGGACAGACATCTGCATACGATAGGACAGACATCTGCATAGATTAGGACAGACATCTGAATATGTTAGGACAGAAATCTGCATATAGTAGGACAGACATCTGCATACCGTGGGACAGAAATCTGCATATGGTAGGACAGACATCTGCAAAGATTAGGACAGACATCTGCATAGATTAGGACAGACATCTGCATATGGTAGGACAGACATCTGCATATGGTGGGACAGACATCTGCATACAGTAGGACAGACATCTTGATATGGTAGGACAGACATCTGCATACGATAGGACAGACTTCTGCATACGATAGGAAAGAAATCTGCATATGATAGGACAGACATCTGTATACGTTTGGACAGACATCTGAATACGTTTGGACAGTCATCTGCATATGATATTACAGACATCTGCATACGTTTGGACAGACATCTGCATACAGTAGGACAGACATCTTCATATGGTAGGACAGACATCTGCATACGATAGGAAAGACATCTGCATAGTTTAGGACAGACATCTGCATACGATAGGAAAGACATCTGCATAGTTTAGGACAGACATCTGCATACGATAGGAAAGACATCTGTAGTCGCTAGGACAGACATTTTCATAGTTTTGGACAGGCATCTGCATACGTTTGGACAGACATCTGCATACGTTTGGACAGACATCTGCATACGTTTGGACAGACATCTGCATACGTTTGGACAGACATCTGCATACGATACGACAGACATCTGCATACGTTTGGACAGACATCTGCATACGGTGGGACAGACATCTGCGTACGTTTGGACAGACATCTGCATACCATAAGACAGACATCTGCATACGTTTGGACAGACATCTGCATACGATACGACAGAAATCTGCGTACGTTTGGAAAGACATCTGCATACGATAGGACAGACATCTGCATACGTTTGGACAGACATCTGCATATGATAGGACAGACATGTGCATACAGTAGGACAGACATCTTGATATGGTAGGACAGACATCTACATACGGTAGGACAGACATCTGCATACGGTGGGACAGACATCTGTATTCGCTAGAACAGACATCTGCATATGGTAGGACAGACATCTGCATATGGTGGGACAGACATCTGCATACAGTAGGACAGACATCTGCATACGATAGGACAGACTTCTGCATACGATAGGAAAGAAATCTGCATATGATAGGACAGACATCTGTATACGTTTGGACAGTCATCTGCATACGGTAGGACAGACATCTGCATACGGTAGGACAGACATCTGCATACGACAGGACAGACATCTGCATATGATTGGACAGACATCTGCATACGATAGGAAAGACTTCTGCATATGATTGGACAGACATCTGCATACGACAGGACAGACATCTGCATACGACAGGACAGACTTCTGCATATGATAGGAAAGACATCTGCATACGTTTGGACAAAGATCTGCATACGATAGGACAGACATCTGCATACGGTAGGACAGACATCTGCATACGATAGGACAGACATCTGGATACGTTTGGACAGACATCTGCATATGATAGGACAGACATGTGCATACAGTAGGACAGACATCTTGATATGGTAGGAAAGACATCTACATACGGTAGGACAGACGTCTGCATATGGTGGGACAGACATCTGCATACAGTAGGACAGACATCTTGATATGGTAGGACAGACATCTGCATACGGTGGGAAAGACATCTGTATTCGCTAGAACAGACATCTGCAAAGATTAGAACAGACAACTGCATACGGTAGGACAGACAACTGCATACGATGGGACAGACATCTGCAAAGATTAGGACAGACATCTGCATATGATAGGACAGACAACTGCATACGATGGGACAGACATCTGCATAGATTAGGACAGACATCTGTATACGTTTGGACAGACATCTGCAAAGATTAGGACAGACATCTGCATATGATATTACAGACATCTGCATACGTTTGGACAGACATCTGCATACAGTAGGACAGACATCTTCATACGTTTGGACAGACATCTGCATACGATAGGACAGAAATCTGCATATGGTGGGACAGACACCTTCATACGTTTGGACTGACATTTGTATTCGCTAGGACATACGTCTGCATATGGTAGGACAGACATCTGCATACATTTCGACAGACATCTGCAGACGATAGGACAGACATCTGCATACGTTTGGACAGACATCTGCATACGATAGGAAAGACATCTGCATATGATAGGACAGACATCTGCATATGGTAGGACAGACATCTGCATACGATAGGAAAGACATCTGCATAGTTTAGGACAGACATCTGCATACGATAGGAAAGACATCTGCATCCGATAAGACAGACATCTGCATACGGTAGGACAGACATCTGCATACGATGGGACAGACATCTGCATTCACTAGGACAGACATCTGCATGCGGTAGGACAGACATCTGCATACGTTTGGACAGACATCTGTATTCGCTAGGACATACATCTGCATATGGTAGGACAGTCATCTGCATACGGTAGGACAGACATCTGCATACGGTAGGACAGACAACTGCATACGATAGGACAGACATCTGCATACGTTTGGAGAGACATCTGCATATGATAGGACAGACATATGCAAATAATAGGACAGACATCTGCATACGTTTGGACAGACATCTGCATATGATAGGACAGACATATGCAGATGATAGGACAGACATCTGCATACGTTTGGACAGACATCTGCATACGATAGGAAAGACATCTGCATATGATAGGACAGACATCTGCATACGTTAGGACAGACATCTGCATATTATTGGACAGACATCTGCATACAGTAGGAAAGACATCTTCATACGATAGAACAGACATCTGCATACGTTTGGACAGACATCTGCATACGTTTGGACAGACATCTGCATACGATACGACAGACATCTGCATACGTTTGGACAGACATCTGCATACGATACGACAGACATCTGCATACGATACGAAAGACATCTGCATACGTTTGGACAGACATCTGCATACGATACGACAGACATCTGCATACGTTTGGACAGACATCTGCATACGTTTGGACAGACATCTGCATACGATACGAAAGACATCTGCATACGTTTGGACAGACATCTGCATACGATACGACAGAAATCTGCGCACGTTTGGACAGACATCTGCATACGTTTGGATAGACATCTGCATACGATAGGACAGACATCTGCATACGTTTGGACAGACATCTGGATACGATACGACAGACATCTGCGTACGTTTGGACAGACATCTGCATACGGTGAGACAGACATCTGCATACGATAGGACAGACATCTGCATACGGTGAGACAGACATCTGCATACGATAAGACAGACATCTGCATACGATACGACAGACATCTGCATACGATACGACAGACATCTGCGTACGTTTGGACAGACATCTGCATACGATAGGACAGACATCTGCATACGGTAGGAAAGACATCTGCATAGTTTAGGACAGACATCTGCATACGATAGGAAAGACATCTGCATAGTTTAGGACAGACATCTGCATACGGTACGACAGACATCTGCATACGATAGGAAAGACATCTGTAGTCGCTAGGAAAGACATTTTCATAGTTTTGGACAGGCATCTGCATACGTTTGGACAGACATCTGCATACGTTTGGACAGACATCTGCATACGTTTGGACAGAAATCTGCATTCACTAGGACAGATGTCTGCATGCGGTAGGACAGACATCTGCATACGATAGGACAGACATCTGCATACGTTTGGACAGACATCTGCATACGTTTGGACAGACATCTGCATACGATACGACAGAAATCTGCGTACGTTTGGACAGACATCTGCATTGGTTTGGATAGACATTTGCATACGATAGGACAGACATCTGCATACGTTTGGACAGACATCTGCATACGATACGACAGACATCTGCGTACGTTTGGACAGACATCTGCATACGATAAGACAGACATCTGCATACGTTTGGACAGACATCTGCATACGGTGAGACAGACATCTGCATACGGTACGATAGACATCTCCATACGGTGGGACAGACATTTGCATTCGCGAGGACAGACATCCACATATGATAGGACAGACATCTGCGTACGTTTGGACAGATATCTGCATACGATAAGACAGACATCTGCATACGTTTGGACAGACATCTGCATACGGTGAGACAGACATCTGCATACGGTACGATAGACATCTCCATACGGTGGGACAGACATTTGCATTCGCGAGGACAGACATCTGCATATGATGGGACAGACATCTGCATTCACTAGGACAGACATCTGCATGCGGTAGGACAGACATCTGCATACGTTTGGACAGACATCTGTATTCGCTAGGACATACATCTGCATATGGTAGGACAGTCATCTGCATACGTTAGGACAGACATCTGCATACGGTAGGACAGACAACTGCATACGATAGGACAGACATCTGCATACGTTTGGAGAGACATCTGCATATGATAGGACAGACATATGCAAATAATAGGACAGACATCTGCATACGTTTGGACAGACATCTGCATACGATAGGAAAGACATCTGCATATGATAGGACAGACATCTGCTTACGTTTGGACAGACATCTGCATACGATAGGAAAGACATCTGCATATGATAGGACAGACATCTGCTTACGTTAGGACAGACATCTGCATATTATTGGACAGACATCTGCATACAGTAGGAAAGACATCTTCATACGATAGAACAGACATCTGCATACGTTTGGACAGACATCTGCATACGTTTGGACAGACATCTGCATACGATACGACAGACATCTGCATACGTTTGGACAGACATCTGCATACGATACGACAGACATCTGCATACGATACGAAAGACATCTGCATACGTTTGGACAGACATCTGCATACGATACGACAGACATCTGCATACGTTTGGACAGACATCTGCATACGATACGACAGACATCTGCATACGATACGAAAGACATCTGCATACGTTTGGACAGACATCTGCATACGATACGACAGACATCTGCATACGTTTGGACAGACATCTGCATACGTTTGGACAGACATCTGCATACGATACGAAAGACATCTGCATACGTTTGGACAGACATCTGCATACGATACGACAGAAATCTGCGCACGTTTGGACAGACATCTGCATACGTTTGGATAGACATCTGCATACGATAGGACAGACATCTGCATACGTTTGGACAGACATCTGGATACAATACGACAGACATCTGCGTACGTTTGGACAGACATCTGCATACGATGGGACAGACATCTGCATACGGTGAGACAGACATCTGCATACGATACGACAGACATCTGCATACGGTGAGACAGACATCTGCATACGATAAGACAGACATCTGCATACGATACGACAGACATCTGCATACGATACGACAGACATCTGCGTACGTTTGGACAGACATCTGCATACGATAAGACAGACATCTGCATACGATAGGACAGACATCTGCATACGGTGAGACAGACATCTGCATACGATAAGACAGACATCTGCATACGATAGGACAGACATCTCCATACGGTAGGACAGACATTTGCATTCGCGAGGACAGACATCCACAAATGATAGGACAGACATCTGCGTACGTTTGGACAGATATCTGCATACGATAAGACAGACATCTGCATACGATAAGACAGACATCTGCATACGGTAGGACAGACATCTGCATACGATGGGACAGACATCTGCATACGTTTGGACAGACATCTGTATTCGCTAGGACATACATCTGCATACGGTAGGACAGACATCTGCATTCGCTAGGACAGACATCTGCATACGATAGGACAGACATCTGCATACGGTATGACCGTCATCTGCCTTCGTTTGGACAGATATCTGCATACGATAGAAAAGACATCTGTATACGATAGGACAGACATCTGCATACGGTATGACCGTCATCTGCCTTCGTTTGGACAGATATCTGCATACGATAGAAAAGACATCTGTATACGATAGGACAGACATCTGCATACGGTAGGAGACATCTGCATACGATAGGACAGACATCTGCATACGATAGGAAAGACTTCTGCATACGGTAGGACAGACATCTGCATACGATAGGACAGACATCTGCATACGATAGAAAAGACATCTGTATACGATAGGACAGACATCTGCATACGATAGAAAAGACATCTGTATACGATAGGACAGACATCTGCATACGTTTGGACAGACATCTGCATACGATAGGAAAGACTTCTGCATACGACAGGACAGACATCTGCATACGGTAGGACAGACATCTGCGTACGTTTGGACAGACATCTGCATACGTTTGGACAGACATCTGCATATGATTGGACAGACATCTGCATACGACAGGACAGACATCTGCATACGACAGGACAGACATCTGCATACGGTGGGACAGACATCTGCATACGTTTGGACATACATCTGCATATGATTGGACAGACATCTGCATACGATAGGAAAGACTTCTGCATACGATAAGACAGACATCTGCATACGACAGGAGACACATCTGCATATGATTGGTCAGACTTCTGCATACGATAGGACAGACTTCTGCATATGATTGGACAGACATCTGCATTCACTAGGACAGACATCTGCATACGTTTGGACATACATCTGCATACGATAGGACAGACATCTGCATACGTTTGGACATACATCTGCATACGATAAGACAGACATCTGCATACGATAAGACAGACATCTGCATACGTTTGGACAGACATCTGTATTCGCTAGGACATACATCTGCATACGGTAGGACAGACATCTGCATTCGCTAGGACAGACATCTGCATACGATAGGACAGACATCTGCATACGGTATGACCGTCATCTGCCTTCGTTTGGACAGATATCTGCATACGATAGAAAAGACATCTGTATACGATAGGACAGACATCTGCATACGGTATGACCGTCATCTGCCTTCGTTTGGACAGATATCTGCATACGATAGAAAAGACATCTGTATACGATAGGACAGACATCTGCATACGGTAGGAGACATCTGCATACGATAGGACAGACATCTGCATACGTTTGGACAGACATCTGCATACGATAGGAAAGACTTCTGCATACGGTAGGACAGACATCTGCATACGATAGGACAGACATCTGCATACGATAGAAAAGACATCTGTATACGATAGGACAGACATCTGCATACGATAGAAAAGACATCTGTATACGATAGGACAGACATCTGCATACGTTTGGACAGACATCTGCATACGATAGGAAAGACTTCTGCATACGACAGGACAGACATCTGCATACGGTAGGACAGACATCTGCGTACGTTTGGACAGACATCTGCATACGTTTGGACAGACATCTGCATATGATTGGACAGACATCTGCATACGACAGGACAGACATCTGCATACGACAGGACAGACATCTGCATACAACAGAACAGACATCTGCATACGGTGGGACAGACATCTGCATACGATAGGAAAGACTTCTGCATACGATAAGACAGACATCTGCATACGACAGGAGACACATCTGCATATGATTGGTCAGACTTCTGCATACGATAGGACAGACTTCTGCATATGATTGGACATCTGCATACGATAGGACAGACATATGCGTACGTTTGGACAGACATCTGCATACGTTTGGACATATATCTACATACGATAGGAAAGACATCTGCCTACATTTGGACAGACATCTGCATACGGTGGGACAGACATCTGCATATGATAGGACAGACATCGGCATTCGATAGAAAAGACATCTGTATACGATAGGACAGACATCTGCATACGATAGGACAGACATCTGCATACGTTTGGACATACATCTGCATACGATAGGACAGACATCTGCATACGTTTGGACATACATCTGCATACGATAAGACAGACATCTGCATACAGTAGGACAGACATCTGCATACGTTTGGACAGACATCTGCATACGTTTGGACAGACATCTGCATTCACTAGGACAGACATCTGCATACGGTGGGACAGACATCTGCATACGTTTGGACAGACATCGTCATATGATTGGACAGACATCTGCATACGACAGGACAGACATCTGCATACGGTAGGACAGACATCTGCGTACGTTTGGACAGACATCTGCATACGTTTGGACAGACATCTGCATATGATTGGACAGACATCTGCATACGACAGGACAGACATCTGCATACGACAGGACAGACATCTGCATACAACAGAACAGACATCTGCATACGATAAGACAGACATCTGCATACGACAGGACAGACATCTGCATATGATTGGACAGACATCTGCATACGATAGGAAAGACTTCTGCATACGATAAGACAGACATCTGCATACGACAGGACAGACATCTGCGTACGTTTGGACAGACATCTGCATACGACAGGACAGACATCTGCATATGATAGGTCACACTTCTGCATACGACAGGACAGACATCTGCATACGACAGGACAGACATCTGCATACGATAAGACAGACATCTGCATACGGTAGGACAGACATCTGCATACGATGGGACAGACATCTGCATTCACTAGGACAGACATCTGCATACGTTTGGACATACATCTGCATACGGTAGGACAGACATCTGCATACGTTTGGACATACATCTGCATACGATAGGACAGACATCTGCATGCGGTGGGACAGACATCTGCATACGGTGGGACAGACATCTGCATACGTTTGGACAGACATCTGCATACGGTAGGACAGACATCTGCATACGTTTGGACATACATCTGCATACGATAGGACAGACATCTGCATGCGGTGGGACAGACATCTGCATACGATAGGACAGACATCTGCATGCGGTGGGACAGACATCTGCATACGGTAGGACAGACATCTGCATACGATAGAAAAGACATCTGTATACGATAGGAAAGACATCTGCATACGTTTGGACAGACATCTGCATACGATAGGACAGACATCTGCATACGATAGGACAGACATCTGCATGTGGTGGGACAGACGTCTGCATACAGTAGGACAGACATATGCATGCGGTGGGACAGACATCTGCATACGGTAGGACAGACATCTGCATGCGGTGGGACAAACATCTGCATACCGTAGGACAGACATCTGCATGCGGTGGGACAGAATTCTGCATACGGTAGGACAGACATCTGCATACGATAGAAAAGACATCTGCATACAGTAGGACAGACATCTGCATACGGTGGGACAGAAATCTTCATACATTTGGACAGACATATGCATACAGTAGGACAGACATCTGCATACGGTGGGACAGACATCTGCATACGTTTGGACAGACATCTGCATACGATAGGACAGACATCTGCATACGATAGGACAGACATCTGCATATGACAGGACAGACATCTGCGTACGTTTGGACAGAAATCTGCATACGTTTGGACATACATCTGCATACGATAGGACAGACATCTGCATATGATAGGACAGACATATGCGTACGTTTGGACATACATCTGCATACGTTTGGACATACATCTACATACGATAGGAAAGACATCTGAGTACATTTGGACATACATCTGCATACGGTAGGACAGACATCTGCATACGGTCGGACAGACATCTGCATACGCTAGGACAGACATCTGCATACGATAGAAAAGACATCTGTATACGATAGGACAGACATCTGCATACGATAGGAAAGACATCTGCATACGTTTGGACAGTCATCTGCATACGATAGGACAGACATCTGCATACGTTTGGACAGACATCTGCATGCGATAGAAAAGACATCTGTATACGATAGGACAGACATCGGCATACGATAGGACAGACATCTGCATACGATAGGACAGACATATGCGAACGTTTGAACAGACATCTACATACGATAGGAAAGACATCTGCGTACATTTGGACAGACATCTGCATACGTTTGGACATACATCTGCATACGGTAGGACAGACATCTGCATACGTTTGGACATACATCTGCATACGCTAGGACAGACATCTGCATACGATAGAAAAGACATCTGTATACGATAGGACAGACATCTGCATACGATAGGAAAGACATCTGCATACGTTTGGACAGACATCTGCATACGATAGAAAAGACATCTGTATACGATAGGACAGACATCGGCATACGATAGGACAGACATCTGCATATGATTGGTCAGACTTCTGCATACGATAGGACAGACATCTGCATACGATAGGACAGACATATGCGAACGTTTGAACAGACATCTACATACGATAGGAAAGACATCTGCGTACATTTGGACAGACATCTGCATACGTTTGGACATACATCTGCATATGATAGGACAGACATCTGCATACGACAGGACAGACATCTGCATATGATTGGACAGACATCTGCATACGGTAGGACAGACATCTGCATACGGTAGGAGAGACATCTGCATATGATTGGTCAGACTTCTGCATACGATAGGACAGACTTCTGCATACGATAGGACAGACATATGCGTACGTTTGGACAGACATCTGCATACGTTTGGACATATATCTACATACGATAGGAAAGACATCTGCCTACATTTGGACAGACATCTGCATACGGTAGGACAGACATCTGCATACGGTGGGACAGACATCTGCATACGATAGGACAGACATCTGCATACGATAGGACAGACATCTGCATACGTTTGGACATACATCTGCATACGATAGGACAGACATCTGCATACGTTTGGACATACATCTGCATACGATAAGACAGACATCTGCATACGATAGGACAGACATATGCGTACGTTTGGACAGACATCTGCATACGTTTGGACATATATCTACATACGATAGGAAAGACATCTGCCTACATTTGGACAGACATCTGCAGACGATAGAAAAGACATCTGTATACGATAGGACAGACATCTGCATACGATAGGACAGACATCTGCATACGATAGGACAGACATCTGCATACGATAGGACAGACATCTGCATACGATAGGACAGACATCTGCATACGATAGGACAGACATCTGCATACGTTTGGACATACATCTGCATACGATAGGACAGACATCTGCATACGTTTGGACATACATCTGCATACGATAAGACAGACATCTGCATACGATGGGACAGACATCTGCATTCACTAGGACAGACATCTGCATACGTTTGGACATACATCTGCATACGATAGGACAGACATCTGCATACGTTTGGACATACATCTGCATACGGTAGGACAGACATCTGCATACGATGGGACAGACATCTGCATACGTTTGGACATACATCTGCATACGATAGGACAGACATCTGCATACGTTTGGACATACATCTGCATACGATAGGACAGACATCTGCATGCGGTGGGACAGACATCTGCATACGGTAGGACAGACATCTGCATACGATAGGACAGACATATGCGAACGTTTGAACAGACATCTACATACGATAGGAAAGACATCTGCGTACATTTGGACAGACATCTGCATACGTTTGGACATACATCTGCATATGATAGGACAGACATCTGCATACGACAGGACAGACATCTGCATATGATTGGACAGACATCTGCATACGGTAGGACAGACATCTGCATACGGTAGGAGAGACATCTGCATATGATTGGTCAGACTTCTGCATACGATAGGACAGACTTCTGCATACGATAGGACAGACATATGCGTACGTTTGGACAGACATCTGCATACGTTTGGACATATATCTACATACGATAGGAAAGACATCTGCCTACATTTGGACAGACATCTGCATACGGTAGGACAGACATCTGCATACGGTGGGACAGACATCTGCATACGATAGGACAGACATCTGCATACGATAGGACAGACATCTGCATACGTTTGGACATACATCTGCATACGATAGGACAGACATCTGCATACGTTTGGACATACATCTGCATACGATAAGACAGACATCTGCATACGATAGGACAGACATATGCGTACGTTTGGACAGACATCTGCATACGTTTGGACATATATCTACATACGATAGGAAAGACATCTGCCTACATTTGGACAGACATCTGCAGACGATAGAAAAGACATCTGTATACGATAGGACAGACATCTGCATACGATAGGACAGACATCTGCATACGATAGGACAGACATCTGCATACGATAGGACAGACATCTGCATACGATAGGACAGACATCTGCATACGATAGGACAGACATCTGCATACGTTTGGACATACATCTGCATACGATAGGACAGACATCTGCATACGTTTGGACATACATCTGCATACGATAAGACAGACATCTGCATACGATGGGACAGACATCTGCATTCACTAGGACAGACATCTGCATACGTTTGGACATACATCTGCATACGATAGGACAGACATCTGCATACGTTTGGACATACATCTGCATACGGTAGGACAGACATCTGCATACGATGGGACAGACATCTGCATACGTTTGGACATACATCTGCATACGATAGGACAGACATCTGCATACGTTTGGACATACATCTGCATACGATAGGACAGACATCTGCATGCGGTGGGACAGACATCTGCATACGGTAGGACAGACATCTGCATACGGTAGGACAGACATCTGCATTCGCTAGGACAGACATCTGCATACAGTAGGACAGACATCTGCATACGATAGGACAGACATCTGCATATGTTTGGACATACATCTGCATACGATAGGACAGACATCTGCATACGGTAGGACAGACATCTGCATACGATGGGACAGACATCTGCATACGGTGGGACAGACATCTGCAGACGATAGAAAAGACATCTGTATACGATAGGACAGACATCTGCATACGATAGGACAGACATCTGCATACGTTTGGACATACATCTGCATACGATAGGACAGACATCTGCATACGTTTGGACATACATCTGCATACGATAAGACAGACATCTGCATACGGTAGGACAGACATCTGCATACGATGGGACAGACATCTGCATTCACTAGGACAGACATCTGCATACGTTTGGACATACATCTGCATACGATAGGACAGACATCTGCATACGTTTGGACATACATCTGCATACGATAGGACAGACATCTGCATGCGGTGGGACAGACATCTGCATACGGTAGGACAGACATCTGCATACGGTAGGACAGACATCTGCATTCGCTAGGACAGACATCTGCATACAGTAGGACAGACATCTGCATGCGGTGGGACAGACATCTGCATACGGTAGGACAGACATCTGCATACGATAGAAAAGACATCTGTATACGATAGGAAAGACATCTGTATACGTTTGGACAGACATCGGCATACGATAGGACAGACATCTGCATGTGGTGGGACAGACGTCTGCATACAGTAGGACAGACATATGCATGCGGTGGGACAAACATCTGCATACCGTAGGACAGACATCTGCATGCGGTGGGACAGACATCTGCATACGATAGAAAAGACATCTGCATACAGTAGGACAGACATCTGCATACGGTGGGACAGACATCTGCATACGTTTGGACAGACATCTCCATACGGTTGGACAGACATCTGCATACGGTGGGACAGAAATCTTCATACGTTTGGACAGACATCTGCATACAGTAGGACAGACATCTGCATACGGTGGGACAGACATCTGCATACGTTTGGACAGACATCTGCATACGATAGGACAGACATCTGCATACGATAGGACAGACATCTGCATATGACAGGACAGACATATGCGTACGTTTGGACATACATCTGCATACGGTAGGACAGACATCTGCATACGATAGAAAAGACATCTGTATACGATAGGACAGACATCTGCATACGATAGGAAAGACATATGCGTACGTTTGGACATACATCTGCATACGGTAGGACAGACATCTGCATACGGTCGGACAGACATCTGCATACGATAGAAAAGACATCTGTATACGATAGGACAGACATCTGCATACGATAGGAAAGACATCTGCATACGTTTGGACAGACATCTGCATACGATAGGACAGACATCTGCATATGATTGGTCAGACTTCTGCATACGATAGGACAGACATCTGCATACGATTGGTCAGACTTCTGCATACGATAGGACAGACTTCTGCATATGATTGGACAGACATCTGCATACGATAGGAAAGACATCTGCGTACATTTGGACATACATCTGCATACGGTAGGACAGACATCTGCATACGGAAGGATAGACATCTGCATATGATAGGACAGACATCTGCATACGATAGGACAGACATCTGCATACAATAGGACAGACATCTGCATACAGTAGGACAGACATCTGCATACGACAGGACAGACATCTGCATACGACAGGACAGACATCTGCATACGACAGGACAGACATCTGCATACGACAGGACAGACATCTGCATACGATAAGACAGACATCTGCATACGACAGGACAGACATCTGCATACGACAGGAAAGACATCTGCATATGATAGGACAGACTTCTGCATATGATTGGACAGACATCTGCATACGACAGGACAGACATCTGCATATGATTGGTCAGACTTCTGCATACGGTAGGAGACACATCTGCATATGATTGGTCAGACTTCTGCATACGATAGGACAGACATCTGCATACGATAGGACAGACATATGCGTACGTTTGGACAGACATCTGCATACGGTAGGACAGACATCTGCATACGGTGGGACAGACATCTGCATACGGTAGGACAGACAACTGTATACGATAGAAAAGACATCTGTATACGATAGGACAGACATCTGCATACGATAGGAAAGACATCTGCATACGTTTGGACAGACATCTGCATACGTTTGGAAAGACATCTGCATACGATAGGACAGACATCTGCATACGGTGGGACAGACATCTGCATATGACAGGACAGACATCTGCATACGATAGGACAGACATCTGCATATGATAGGACATACATCTGCATACGTTTGGACAGACATCTGCATACGACAGGACAGACATCTGCATACGATAGGACATACATCTGCATACGTTTGGACAGACATCTGCATACAGTAGGAAAGACATCTGCATACGTTTGGACAGACATCTGCATACGACAGGACAGACATCTGCATACGATAGGACATACATCTGCATACGTTTGGACAGACATCTGCATACAGTAGGAAAGACATCTGCATACGTTTGGACAGACATCTGCATACGACAGGACAGACATCTGCATATGATAGGACATACATCTGCATACGTTTGGACAGACATCTGCATACAGTAGGAAAGACATCTGCATACGTTTGGACAGACATCTGCATACGACAGGACAGACATCTGCATACGATAGGACAGACATCTGAATACGACAGGACAGACATCTGCATATGATAGGACAGACATCTGCATACGTTTGGACATACATCTGCATATGGTAGGAGAGACATCTGCATACGATAGGACAGACATCTGCATACGGTAGGACAGACATCTGCATATGAGAGGACAGACATCTGCATATTATAGGACAGACATCTGCATACGTTTGGACATACATCTGAATACGACAGGACAGACATCTGCATACGATAGGACAGACATCTGCATATGATAGGACAGACATCTGCATACGTTTGGACATACATCTGAATACGTTTGGACAGACATCTGCATACGTTTGGACAGAAATCTGCATACGTTTGGACAGACATCTGCATACGATAGGACAGACATCTGCATATGATAGGACAGACATCTGCATACGTTTGGACATACATCTGCATACGACAGGACAGACATCTGCATACGTTTGGACAGACATCTGCATATGATAGGACAGACATCTGCATACGTTTGGACATACATCTGCATACGATAGGACAGACATCTGCATATGATAGGACAGACATCTGCATACGTTTGGACAGACATCTGCATACGTTTGGACAGACATCTGCATATGATAGGACAGACATCTGCATATGATAGGACAGACATCTGCATACGTTTGGACAGACATCTGCATACGTTTGGACAGACATCTGCATATGATAGGACAGACATCTGCATACGTTTGGACAGACATCTGCATATGATAGGACAGACATCTGCATATGATAGGACAGACATCTGCATATGATAGGACAGACATCTGCATACGGTGGGACAGACATTTGCATTCGCGAGGACAGACATCTGCATACGGTAGGACAGACATCTGCATACGATTGGAAAGACATCTGCATACGGTGGGACAGAAATCTTCATACGTTTGGACAGACATCTGCATACGTTTGGACAGACATCTGCATACGTTTGGACAGACATCTGCATACGACAGGACAGATATCTGCATACGTTTGGACAGACATCTGCATACGTTTGGACAGACTTCTGCATACGGTAGGACAGACATCTGCATATAATAGGACAGACATCTGCATACGGTGGGACAGACATCTGCATTCGGTGGGACAGACATCTGCATACGGTGGGACAGACATCTGCATACGGTGGGACAGACATCTGCATACGGTGGGACAGACATCTGCATACGGTGGGACAGACATCTGCATACGGTGGGACAGACATCTGCATACGGTGGGACAGACATCTGCATTCGGTGGGACAGACATCTGCATTCGGTGGGACAGACATCTGCATTCGGTGGGACAGACATCTGCATTCGGTGGGACAGACATCTGCATTCGGTGGGACAGACATATTGGTGAAAGACTGAAATGGATTTCTCTTCAGCGCTCCGCCGGGTCCAAGACTTGCATCCTGTCCCGGCAGTTTGAAGGACACATGCTGGTGACCTTCGGCTGCAGAGCCATTTGCCTCCGGAGAAACGTTGTATGTTGAGTCTGCTGGCGCTAAACTTCCTCCACTGCCGGCAGAGACGGCATCTTTCTAAAAATCCTTTGTCTTTCTAGGACCACAACTGCTGCGATGGCTTCTTTGGGAAGCACTGTGAGCCGTGTCCTGGGCCGAAGGGGCAGCCCTGCTTCGGCCACGGAGCATGCTCGGCCGGGATTAACGGATCGGGAGTATGTCAGTGTCACCAAGGCTTCAATGGGACGGCATGTGAAACCTGCCAGACTGGAAAATATGGCGTCCACTGTGACCAAGGTTAGCACCAAATAAGATCACAAAGCAACCAATCGTCCAGCAAGAAAGACCACATCAGAGATGTGATTGTATTTATTTCTGATGAGCGTTTCTGGCTCTACGGTGGTGACTGCTTGCACCTGATTGGTTGAGTCGTTTTGGCTCGTCCTCAGATTGTGTCTGCAGGAACGGACGCTGCAGCGAAGGCCTGAACGGAGACGGGACCTGCGAGTGTGACGTCGGTTGGAGGGGCGTCCACTGTGACCAAAGTAAGTCACATGACCAAGAACAGCAGTTTTTAAAGGCGTTATGTTATTTTCCAACCATAAATCCTCTTGTTGAGGACTTGTCTGATGGCACAGCGCCATTACATTCCCCCAAAATTACTGTTTATTTCACACGAAAAAACAAGCTCTGGTATGTCCTGCTGTGACTCTGCAGGACTTAATCCCACATGGCTGCAACTCAGTTTTATACGAGCCTTAGAAAACGGGCTACAATACCTCGTCCCTGCTTTCGTCCACCAGGTGGTGCTTTAGGCAACGCAGACCAGGCAGAGAGTCTCGTCACCATGGAGACAGTTAAGGTTTACAGTCATGTTATAGATGTTCTTGTCTTTCACAAGACATTTATTTGCTTCCAGAAGCAACAAAGTACCAAGTTTTCTTACTTTCATACTGGTCAGTTGGCCGTCGCTCAAACAAATGATATGAGGAGATGTGAGACTGCTTTATGGACCAAAAATTATCACGATGCTTAATTTCCATGCAGACGCTGACCTTCTTCACATTCCACAAAGTAACAGCAGTTCTTTCGTCCCCTCCTGCTGCCAAACCTTTCAGAGATTGGCCCATTGAGGGGTTACAACAGCAAAACCACAAAATAACACATATTAACAAACATCAAACCCAACACAGCATAAATATTTACATATACACATCTATATATTTCTACACATATTATCTATCTAACCTCATACAGTGCATAAACTGTAATTTATTTTATATATACACCCCTATGTACACCCTCCTGCTTGTTTACATGGCATGCTTCTGCAGCTCTAAAGCAGGTTGTTGGACCTACATCCGTCTTTTAGCTCCTGCGCCCTGTCAGGACAAGAGCTCATCATTCCCATTAAACTGCCAAACATTTAGATTTACACACTTGAAACTTGAAAAAAGTAAAAATGTATCAGAAGTTTGTCAGTATTCTAATTCTAATTAAAATTCTCCTCCCAGAGGAAGGATGGCCCCCTCCTCAAACACCCATCTTCAAACAATTTCCATAAAGCAATCAATCAGTGTGTTTACTTGTTACCATCATTCAACATCTACATGAACTATAAAGCAATACTTTACGATCTCCAAGTATCTCCATCATGTTTAATGAAAAATTTCTTATGGCCTCAGACAAAGGACTTGTGTCCGTACTTATCTTGCTTGATCTTAGTGCTGCATTTGATACAGTCGATCATAACATTCTGTTACAGAGACTAGAACAGGTGGTTGGAATTACAGGTACAGCGTTAAGCTGGTTTAAATCATATTTATCTGATAGACTTCAGTTTGTTCATGTAAATGACAAGTCCTCCTCCCAAACTACAGTAAGTCATGGAGTTCCTCAAGGTTCTGTACTTGGACCAATACTCTTCACACTATATATGCTCCCTTTAGGCAAAATTATTAGACAGCATGGAATAAACTTTCATTGTTATGCAGATGATACTCAACTATACTTATCCTTTAAACCAGATGAAACAAATCAGCCCAATAGGCTACAAAATTGTCTCATAGACATAAAGACTTGGATGTCTAGAAATTTTCTCCTCTTAAACTCAGATAAGACTGAAGTAATTCTCGTTGGATCTGAAAAACTCAGAGCTAAATTTTCCGGTTTTGTAATGAACCTGGATGGCATTACTTTAGCTTCCAGTGCTACAGTGAGAAACCTTGGAGTAATATTTGACCCTGACCTGTCCTTTGGCCCACATATTAAGCAGGTTACTAAAACAGCCTTCTTTCATTTACGTAATATAGCCTAAATTAGGGACATTCTGTCTCGGAGTGATGCAGAAAAACTGGTTCACGCTTTTGTTACTTCGAGACAAGATTACTGTAACTCTCTATTACTGGGCTGTCCTAAATATGCCCTGAAAAGCCTTCAGCTGATCCAGAATTCTGCAGCCAGAGTCCTGACCAGAACCAGCATGAGAGATCATATTTCTCCAGTTTTAGCCTCTCTTCATTGGCTGCCTGTTGAATCTAGAATAGAATTTAAAATCCTTCTCCTTACATATAAAGCCCTCCACAACCAGGCACCACTATATATCAAAGACCTCATTGTTCCTTATATACCAAGCAGAGTACTTCGTTCGCAGACTGCAGGCTTACTTGTGGTTCCTAGAGTCTCAAAGAGCCGAGCAGGAGGCAGAGCCTTTGGTTATCAGGCCCCTCTCTTATGGAATAAGCTCCCAGTTAGTGTTAGGGAAGCAGACACCCTCCCCACCTTTAAGACTAGGCTGAAGACTTATCTTTTTGATAAGTCCTATAGCTAGGGATGGTTAGCATCCCTTAGTTATGCTGCTATAGGTTTAGACTGCTGAGGGACATTTCCTGATACACTGAGCTTCTTTCTTTTTCTCTTTACCTCTTTCTTTTACCCCCCATAACAGTGTAGCATCATTAACATGTATGTCTCCTGTCTCAGCAGGTCTCCCTGGCCGGGAGTAGCAGTTCCTGTTGTCTGTTGTCTTTCTGTCCTCTTCCCCCCACACAGCAGAGGCAGATGGCTGCCTGTCCTGAGCCGGGTTCTGCCGGAGGTTTCCTTCCTGTTAAAAGGGAGTTTTTTCCTTCCCACTGTTGCGAGTGTGCTTGCTCAGGATGGGAGATTGAGTTGGACTCAACTCAATCTGTTGGTTTCCTTATATAGGCTGTTATGAATTGGCCTTCATTATGTTTTCCCCTCTGTCTGTAAAGCGTCTTGAGATGGCATTGCCGTGATTTGACGCTATATAAATAAAGTTGAATTGAAATGAATTGAAAAAATACTGAAATGTTTTAGGAGACTTCAGGCGACTAGAGGACAGTAAGAGGACCGACCGTCTCAGAAAAATACATTTGGAGTCTCAACATTATGATGGAAACTCGTAAAAAGTATCTCGTCAGATAAAAGAACCAGAACGAAACCTAAGAAAAACCACTAAAAGGGACTAAAATGTCCATAACCAAGCAGGTCTAGTGGGCAGAGCTTGTAAAGTGCTGGAACGATGTCAAACCAGTCTGCCTGGTCCAGATTCAGACCATTCTGTTTGGTTGCAGGAATTGACTCCAAAGCCGATGAACTCTGTGGATCTGTGAAATGTCACAGCAGCGCAAAGTGAGTCCAGCCAGACACACCACTGAGTTTCCATCTTCTTCATCTCCATCATCCTCACTGTCCATGTTATTCTCCAGCTGTATGATCCAGACGTCCGGCCCCCGCTGCCTCTGCGCTGCAGGTTTCCAAGGAAACGGGACCTTCTGTAAAGGTAAGACTGAAGCTCCACACAGCTGCTCATTGATGATGATGATGATGATGATGATGATGATGATGGTGGTGATTTGTTCAGCTGTCGACCCGTGTCTGGTGGATAATGGCGGCTGCAGTTTGTACGCGGTCTGTAAAAGAACTCGACCAGGTCGCAGGGACTGCGTCTGTATCGGCGGCTTCACCGGCGACGGTCTGGTGTGTGTCGGTAGGTTCACCTTTCTGACTGAGATTTTCTCAGGTGGTTCTGGACAGAAGAACTGATAAATGCTGTTCTAGAGGAAGTTGTTGAGGTAACTGTTTTTCCAGGTTATTTGTGTTTGAGGTCTTCTATATAGAAAGGTCTTTAAGCATATCGAGGTGACAGAAAGTGTGATGTACTTCTCACAAACTCATCAGGTGAAACGTCAGGAGTCGAGTTTGGAACAGTAACAGATGAAGCCTTTTTGCTCTACCATTTGTAGTGTCCATGAGGAGTTTATAAATTTGTGGAAATAAACCTGCCTGAGCATCTCTAACAACTGGTTAGTATTACTGTTTCACATGTCAGACATTTGTCTGATATATTATAAACTTAAATCTCAACCAACATAGTGACAAACGTGAAAGACTCCTCGCTAACTAATTAAAAGCAAACAGGGTCCAGAGGGAAATAAGAGGAACCAATGAGTAAACTTGTGGTGACAAAGACAGTTTATTTGTAAAAAGGTGGAGTCAGCGGTGCAAGTTGGCAGGCGAGCAGGCAGCTGAGGGACTGGACTGGCTGGTTGTTTCAGAGAAGTGTTCGCAACGATCCGGCGAATCAGGGTAGATATACTGCAGCCATGAAAATGAGAAAAATCTGCCAAGAACAAAGGCTCCACCTATCACACACCACACACACACACCAGGGCCTTCAGACCCATGACATCCCGTTAAGGATTCAGCAGGATATATCCTGATAGAAAAAAATAACATTTTCAGGGATTTCTATAAAACACTAGAAATTTTGCTATTACATAACAGAAAGTGTGAATGCGATAATGTGTAATTACTGATGTTTAATGCAAAAAGGCTGAATGTGTCACTGAAATGTGTGGCTGCATATTCCAGCAGCAAGCAGATGTGCAGAATTTTTTTCCAATCTGATAAGGTATAAAAGAAGGCCAAAGAAAAAATTTGTTTGAAGTGATGAAAACTGCAGAGAGAAAGAATAATTTCTTAAAAAATAAAATGTGGAAGGAGATGATAATATGTATTGTGCAGAAACATTCAGTGAAATGTTACTTGGATTTAAACCTACAACATCCAGCACGAAGGCCCATCTCATAACCAACATATACATGTGTGGAAAAAAACAAAACTTTTCTGTTGAAAAGAGGATGTTCAAGGTTCTGGATGAACTAAGAGTTTTGCTACTGGCATAGAAATCCCTTTATGGAACTTCTATCAGCGTGTAATCAGCAGGACTGCTTAAAGGGAAAGGTTGAACTAAACTGCTGTGAAGAAGCTAAAGATAGTTATAAATAGTGCAAAAGCACATCTATCAGAATGAGCTGGAGAGTTTAATATTTGAATGGGTGAAGTAGCACAACAGATGTAGAAGGTTAAAACCATGGTTTTCTGAGCATAAGTGTAACCATACAGAGAAGAAGCGCTGCTATTTTACATGATGCAGTACCAGGATTTAAACCTGTAACCCTCTGAACCACAGCACTTTCATTAAACCACTACACCATCAGAAGACTTAGCAGCACCCTGGCAGAAATTTTTTGCCATTGACCCGTTGGTCACCTGATAAGCATCATAGACTGAAAAGTGCGCAGTTTCTTTTCATTTCTGCTCTTAGAGTGCCATCTAGTGGCCATGTAAAGGAACCCTTTTCATTTTAGGTGCTCTTAATAGGTACTTTTAAGAGGTACTGAGCCGACTTAATATAACAGGCCCTCCTTTTTAAAATAAATAAATGTTCAAAAGCCTTAGCTGATACTAACTCTGCTAGATTAGTAAATCCCAAACAGATGTTGCTGATTAAACCACGCAGCTGGGAGCAATGCGTGAAATCAAGTAATCTGACACAGTGTGAATGGAATCAGCTTTAGTAAGAAGCAAAACTCCACTATTAATTTATGTAAAGCTCAACAGCTTTTAGACAGCACAGATTAGAGTTACACTTACATGAAGCTCATTATGCACAAAAATGGACCAATTGCTGAGTTCAATTTCTGTTTTCTCCAATCACAACACAGAATTGAAAAATTGACAAAAACCTGAAAAACTGAAAAAGTTTAAAAGTGAAAAAAACCAAACGTATCTCTTGAATGAGGTTAATAGTTTATTATTTGAATGGATAAAGTCACTTGACGTGACAAGGTTACACCCGCTTTTTAAAGAAAAATTGCAAAAACTCTGAGCCTTTACTAACTATGCTAATTTATATAGTAACAAACAGACACTGCTGGTTGAAGAACACAGCTGGGAGCAATCATATAACCTACATATTCCAAAGTTACAACAGGAACAGGGAATGGATTTGGATTCGGCCATCTTAGCAGGTGAACTCCATAAAATATGCCCAGTAGTAAAGTTCTGGGACCAGATGGTTTTCCAGCTGAATTTTGGTCTGGCACCCACATTTTATAAAATGGCTTCAGAAATAAAGAGAAAAGGCCAGATACCCCAAACCATGAGTCTGGCTAGTATTACTGTAATACTAAAAGCAGAACAAGACCCCACACTTTCATACAGTTACCATCCAATATCACTAATAAATGCAGATAAAATGTAAAGCGCTTTCCACAAGGTTAGAAAAAATAAGTCCCATTATCCTTCATCCTGATCAAACCAGCTTTATAAAGGCACAACACTCCACCACTGTTACACCCAGATTAATAAATCTGATAGATTACGCCACCATACACAATCTGGAAACTACAATAATCTCTCCTCACATGGTGGAAATCTTTACCCATATCACTGATGGGAAGATTTGCCGCCATAAAAAAGATGATTCTACCTACAGTCAATTATCTGTTTTCAATGATTCCCATTAAACCTCTTTCCACCTGGTTCAAGTTGTTTCGTTGAAAAGACAAACCAACTCGTATTAGTCCAAATACACTTCAGAAGACTAAAGGTAGTGACTGATTCATAATAACAGACTACACTGCATGTCAAACTGGCTTAAACCACATGAACCATGGCTTAATACACAACAAGCTCATCTCAGACCTGCCATTTATCAGCTCAGCTATCAAACATGTTTTCCAAGCGTCAACATTGGCTCCTCTCCGACGGCCTGTTGGAAATTTCTGAAAGTAACCCGAACCTACCTGGAACAACCCTGACCTGCTCAACAGGAAAATAATCAACTTCAGCTAGTGGAACAGTGCAATAACCTGGGAATTAAGCACTTAGATCACAGATTGTAAAGTAAAAACTTTATACCATGTTGTTGGACCAAGGACTGGTTCCAAATGGAAGCTCAGAGGGAACAGAGCTTTTTCAGGTGCTGGTCCTAAACTGTGGACTGAGCTCTTTCCACATAAGACCAGCTTTCCCACTGTCCAGTTTCCAACTCATCTTAAACCCATTTTGGCTTTCAGCCAAGTGTGAGACCGTTTCTGGTTTCTGGTTTCTGGTTTCTGGTTTCTGCTACTCAGGAACCCATACAATCCAATGTGGAGTTCCCCAAGGATCAATTTTAGGCCCAGTATATTTTAATCTGTACATGTTGCTCCTCGGGGATGTCATCAGGAGACAGCATTAATGTCCACAACTATGCTGATGATATACAGCTTTACATCGCTGTGTTTCTTGATGAGCCAGTTAATATTCTTTTAAACTGGATTTTAGAGGTCAAGTCATGGATGGCAGAGAATTTCTTACAGCTCAACCAGGACAAAACTGAGGTTTTAATTATTGGTCCTGAAGACAAGAGAGATCACTTCATGCAGACTGCAAGGCTTCCATCCCTCTCAGTGTGAGAAATCTGGGTGTTTTATTTCACTCTGAGCTGAATTTTATTCCACACTTCAGAAATGTCACAAAGACAGGATTTTATCATCTTAAAAACATCAGGGGCCCAAAAAGATGTACAAACTACATAAGAAAATCATTAAAACTTTATTAAAAATAATAAATACTTTTTTCAAAGGTTGTAATAAAATACTATAGCAGTAATTTAAACTGATGAACCATTTCTGTAAAAATAACCTAGTTAGATGTATGCATTGCGATTTAACCCTTCATAGGGCACTCAAAGAAATAACTTCAAATTAGAAATTTTAACCTAAAATTGTCCTTCTGGTATGAACCAAGACCTCCATTCTGTTGTTACATTAACAAAAAAAAGTTTCATGCTGAATATGAAAGAAAACAAAGTGATCAAAAATAGCTACTTTCCCGTAAAGGCTTAAACAAAGCCTAGATCTTTCCCCTAGCCTAGATTATTCCCATGAAAAGCTATTTTTTATCAGCTTGAAGCAATTAAAGCAAAAACAAAAATCTAAAATTTGCGATCAAGTGGTGGGGTATTTATAGGGCCCAAACTTCCTGGCGGCGCCCCGGACTGTAACTCCCTGCTCACTGGTCTTCCTTCCAGTCTGCAGTGACTCCAGAACTCAGCAGTACAGGTCCTGATGAGGAACAGAGGGCGGGAACACATTACACCTCTTTTAAAATGGCTGGATTGGCTCCCGGTGTGTTTCAGAACGACCAGTGTCTTAATGGTCTAGGGCTTTCTTACTTATCTGACCTTATTTTAAGTTATGAGCCCTCGTGGACCCTGAGGTCTTTTGGTATTGGCCTTTTAAATATACCAAAAGTTAGAACTAAAACATACTGCGAGACCTCTGGAACAGTTTTATGGTCCTCGCCTTTGGAACAGTTTTATGTCCTCGCCTTTGGAACAGTTTTATGTCCTCGCCTTTGGAACAGTTTTATGGTCATATTCATGTTGACGTTGAAAATGGTAGTTTAAACATTTCCTTTAGCTCTATTCTAAACTCAATTGGGTTTTCACAAAATGTCAATGGAGCCACTCACTCTCATGGTCACACTCTTGATCTGGTTCTAACATCTGGTATTGAGACTGATAAGCTCAAAGTATTTCCTCAAAACCCTGTCTTGTCCGATCACTTCTTATTAACCTTTGAATTCACTTTATCTGATTACTCACTGACCAAAAATAAATTCTACTATAGTAGATGTTTATCAGACAATATTATTACAAAATTTAAACAATCAATTGAATCATTTTTTTCCCCTCTACCATGTGTTAGCATGACAGAGTCCCCCTTTAAGCCTTACTCCTGCTCAGATTGATCAACATGCTGATACTATAACAGCTTCAATGCGTACAACCTTGGATAATGTTGCTCCCCTAAAGAAGAAGAAATTAGGTAAGATTATGAAGGCTCCCTGGTTTAATTCCCAGCTTCGAGCTCTAAAACAGGCGTCAAGGCGTTTGGAAAACAGATGGCGTTCATCAGGACTAGAGGAGTCTCACTTAACCTGGAAAGAAAGTTTAAGCGTATACAAAAAAGCCTTACGTACGGCAAGAACAGCTTATTATTCATCATTGATAGAGGAAAACAAAAACAACCCTCGGTTTCTTTTCAGCACTGTAGCTAGGCTTACTAGGAGCCGGAGCGCTGTGGAGCCATGTATTCCTTTCTCACTTAGCTGTGATGATTTCATGTATTTTTTCAGGAATAAAATTGACACTATTAGAGATCAAATTGACAATACTCTTCCTTCTACCTATAATGTTGAGCCTGTTGTGGTCTCCGAAGCATCCTTAGAACCAGGATCTGACTTGTGTCTAAATAGTTTCTGTCCTGTCCAACCCTCTGAATTAACTAAAATAATAGCTTCATCTAAACCATCCACCTGTATCTTAGACCCTCTCCCAACGAGCCTCTTTAAGGACATTTTCCCTTTAATTAATACATCACTACTAAATCTTATCAATATGTCTTTAGTGACAGGATATGTACCACAATCATTTAAAACTGCTGTAATCAAGCCTTTACTTAAAAAGCAATCTCTGGATCCAGAGGTGATAGCAAATTATAGACCTATATCTAATCTCCCGTTTATGTCCAAAATTCTGGAGAAAATAGTTTCAGCTCAGCTACATGCCCACCTGAGCAGAAATAATTTATGCGAGGAGTTTCAGTCAGGATTTAGAGCTCATCATAGTACTGAGACAGCATTGGTGAAAGTTACTAATGACCTTCTTATGGCCTCAGACAAAGAACTTGTGTCCGTACTTATCTTGCTTGATCTTAGTGCTGCATTTGATACAGTCGATCATAACATTCTGTTACAAAGACTAGAACAGGTGGTTGGAATTACAGGTACAGCGTTAAGCTGGTTTAAATCATATTTATCTGATAGACTTCAGTTTGTTCATGTAAATGACAAGTCCTCCTCACAAACTACAGTAAGTCATGGAGTTCCTCAAGGTTCTGTACTTGGACCAATACTCTTCACGCTATATATGCTCCCTTTAGGCAAAATTATTAGACAGCATGGAATAAACTTTCATTGTTATGCAGATGATACTCAACTATACTTATCCTTTAAACCAGATGAAACAAATCAGCCCAATAGGCTACAAAATTGTCTCATAGACATAAAGACTTGGATGTCTAGAAATTTTCTCCTCTTAAACTCAGATAAGACTGAAGTAATTCTTGTTGGATCTGAAAAACTCAGAGCTAAATTTTCCGGTTTTGTAATGAACCTGGATGGCATTACTTTAGCTTCCAGTGCTACAGTGAGAAACCTTGGAGTAATATTTGACCCTGACCTGTCCTTTGGTCCACATATTAAGCAGGTTACTAAAACAGCCTTCTTTCATTTACATAATATATCCAAAATTAGGGACATTCTGTCTCGGAGTGATGCAGAAAAACTGGTTCACGCTTTTGTTACTTCGAGACTAGATTACTGTAACTCTCTATTACTGGGCTGTCCTAAATATGCCCTGAAAAGCCTTCAGCTGAACCAGAATTCTGCAGCCAGAGTCCTGACCAGAACCAGCATGAGAGATCATATTTCTCCAGTTTTAGCCTCTCTTCATTGGCTGCCTGTTGAATCTAGAATAGAATTTAAAATCCTTCTCCTTACATATAAAGCCCTCCACAACCAGGCACCACTATATATCAAAGACCTCATTGTTCCTTATATACCAAGCAGAGTACTTCGTTCGCAGACTGCAGGCTTACTTGTGGTTCCTAGAGTCTCAAAGAGCCGAGCAGGAGGCAGAGCCTTTGGTTATCAGGCCCCTCTCTTATGGAATAAGCTCCCAGTTAGTGTTAGGGAAGCAGACACCCTCCCCACCTTTAAGACTAGGCTGAAGACTTATCTTTTTGATAAGTCCTATAGCTAGGGATGGTTAGCATCCCTTAGTTATGCTGCTATAGGTTTAGACTGCTGAGGGACATTTCCTGATACACTGAGCTTCTTTCTTTTTATCTCTCTCTTTTATTCCCCCCCCCCCCCCCACCCCCACAATAACAGTGTAGCATCATTAACATGTATGTCTCCTGTCTCAGCAGGTCTCCCTGGCCGGGAGTAGCAGTTCCTGTTGTCTGTTGTCTTTCTGTCCTCTTCCCCCCACACCGCAGAGGCAGATGGCTGCCTGTCCTGAGCCGGGTTCTGCCGGAGGTTTCCTTCCTGTTAAAAGGGAGTTTTTTCCTTCCCACTGTTGCCAGTGTGCTTGCTCAGGATGGGAGATTGAGTTGGACTTAACTCAATCTGTTGGTTTCCTTATATAGGCTGTTATGAATTGGCCTTCATTATGTTTTCCCCTCTGTCTGTAAAGCGTCTAGAGATGGCATTGCCGTGATTTGACGCTATATAAATAAAGTTGAATTGAATTGAATGGAATTGGTCCTCGCCTTTGGAACAGTTTTATGTCCTCGCCTTTGGAACAGTTTTATGGTCCTCGCCTTTGGATCAGTTTTATGGTCCTCGCCTTTGGAACAGTTTTATGTCCTCGCCTTTGGAACAGTTTTATGGTCCTCGCCTTTGGAACAGTTTTATGTCCTCGCCTTTGGAACAGTTTTATGGTCCTCGCCTTTAGAACAATTTTATGTCCTCGCCTTTGAAACACTTTTATGGTTGTGTGTTTCGAAAAGTTTTATGGTCCCTGTGTTTGGAACAGTTTTATGGTCCTCACCTCTGGAACAGTTTTAAGGTCCTCACCTTTGGAACTGTTTTACGGTCCTGGACTTTGGAACACTCTTATGGTCTTCGCCTTTGGAAAAGTTGTTTGGAACACTTTTATGGTCCTTGCCTTTGGAACAGTTTTACGGTCCTTAACTTTGGAACAGTTTTATGTTCCTCGCCTTTAGAACAGTTTTATGGTCCTCGTCTTTGGAACAGTTTTATGGTCCTGTGTTTGGAACAGTTTTATGGTCCTGTATTTGGAACAGTTTTATGGTCCTGTGTTTGGAACAGTTTTATGGTCCTGTGTTTGGAACAGTTGTATGGTCCTCGCCTTTGGAACAGTTTTCTGGTCCCCGCCTTTGGAACAGTTTTATGGTCCTCGCCTTTGGAACAGTTTTAAGGTCCTGTGTTTGGAACAGTTTCACGGTCCTGTGTTTGGGACAGTTTTACTATCCCCGCATTTGGAACAGTTTTACGATCCTTGCCTTTGGATCAGTTTTACGGTCCTTGCCTTTGGAACAGTTTTATGGTCCTTGCCTTTGGAACAGTTTTATGGTCCTCGCCTCTGGAACAGTTTTATGGTCCTCGCCTTTGGAACAGTTTTATGGTCCTCGCCTTTGGAACAGTTTTATGGTCCTGTGTTTGGAACAGTTTTATGGTCCCGTCTTTGGAACAGTTGTATGGTCCTCGCCTTTGGAACAGTTTTATGGTCCTCGCCTTTGGAACAGTTTTATGGTCCTCGCCCTTGGAACAGTTTTATGGTCCTCGCCTTTGGAACAGTTTTATGGTCCCGCCTTTGGAACAGTTTTATGGTCCTCGCCTTTAGAACAGTTTTATGGTCCTCGCCTTTGGAACAGTTTTATGGTCCTCGCCTTTGGAACAGTTTTATGGTCCTCGCCTTTGGAACAGTTTTAACGTCCTGTGTTTGGAACAGTTTTATGGTCGTTGCCTTTGGAACAGTTTTACGGTCCTTGCCTTTAAAACAGTTTTATGGTCCTCGCCTTTGGATCAGTTTTATGGTCCTGTGTTTGGAACAGTTTTATGGTCCCTTTGTTTGGAACAGTTTTATGGTCCTCGCCTTTGGAACAGTTTTTTGGTCCTCGCCTTTGGAACAGTTTTACGGTCGTGTGTTTGGAACAGTTTTATGGTCCTCGCCTATGGAACAGTTGTATGGTCCTCGCCTTTGGATCAGTTTTATGGTCCTCGCCTTTGGAACAGTTTTATGGTCCTCGCCTTTAGAACAGTTTTATGGTCCTCGCCTTTGGAACAGTTTTATGGTCCTCGCCCTTGGATCAGTTTTATGGTCCTCGCCTTTGGAACAGTTTTATGTCCTCGCCTTTGGAACAGTTTTATGGTCCTCGCCTTTGGAACAGTTTTATGTCCTCGCCTTTGGAACAGTTTTATGGTCCCGCCTTTAGAACAATTTTATGTCCTCGCCTTTGAAACACTTTTATGGTTGTGTGTTTCGAAAAGTTTTATGGTCCCTGTGTTTGGAACAGTTTTATGGTCCTCACCTCTGGAACAGTTTTAAGGTCCTCACCTTTGAAACAGTTTTACGGTCCTGGACTTTGGAACACTCTTATGGTCCTCGCCTTTGGAAAAGTTGTTTGGAACACTTTTATGGTCCTCGCCTTTGGAACAGTTTTATGGTCCTCGCCTTTGGAACAGTTTTATGGTCCTCGCATTTGGAACAGTTTTACGATCCTTGCATTTGGACCAGTTTTATGGTCCCGTCTTTGGAACAGTTTCATGGTCCTCGCCTTTGGAACAGTTTTGTGGTCCTTGCCTTTGGAACAGTTTTATGGTCCTCGCCTTTGGAACAGTTTTATGGTCCTCGCCTTTGGAACAGTTTTATGGTCCCGCCTTTGGAACAGTTTTATGGTCCTTGCATTTGGAACAGTTTTATGGTCCTTGCATTTGGACCAGTTTTATGGTCCCGTCTTTGGAACAGTTTCATGGTCCTCGCCTTTGGAACAGTTTTATGGTCCTCGCCTTTGGAACAGTTTTATGGTCCTCGCGTTTGGAACAGTTTTATGGTCTTCGCCTTTGGAACAGTTTTATGGTCCCGCCTTTGGAACAGTTTTATGGTCCTTGCCTTTGGAACAGTTTTACGGTCCTTGCATTTGGACCAGTTTTATGGTCCCGTCTTTGGAACAGTTTCGTGGTCCTCGCCTTTGGAACAGTTTTATGGTCCTCGCCTTTGGAACAGTTTTATGGTCCTGTGTTTGGAACAGTTTTATGGTCCTGTGTTTGGAACAGTTGTATGGTCCTCGCCTTTGGAACAGTGTTATGGTCGGCTACTTTGGAACAGTTTTATGGTCCTCGCCTTTGGAACAGTTTTAATGTCCTCGCATTTGGAACAGTTTCATGGTCCTCGCCTTTGGAACAGTTTTATGGTCCTCGCCTTTGGAACAGTTTTATGGTCCTCGCCTGTGGAACAGTTTTATGGTCCTCGCCTTTAGAACACTTTTATGGTCCTGTGTTTGGAACAGTTTTATGGTCCTGTGTTTGGAACAGTTGTATGGTCCTCGCGTTTGGAACAGTCTTAGGGTCCTCGACTTTGGAACAGTTTTATGGTCCTCACCTTTGGAACAGTTTTATGGTCCTACCCTTTTGACCAGTTTTATGGTCCCGTCTTTGGAACAGTTTTATGGTCCTCGCCTTTGGAACAGTTTTATGGTCCTGTGTTTCGAACAGTTTTATGGTCCCGTCTTTGGAACAGTTTCATGGTCCTTGCCTTTGGAACAGTTTTACGGTCCTTGCATTTGGAACAGTTTTATGGTCCTCGCATTTGGAACAGTTTCATGGTCCTCGCCTTTGGAACAGTTTTATGGTCCTCGCCTTTGGAACAGTTTTATGGTCCTGTGTTTGGAACAGTTTTATGGTCCTGTCTTTGGAACAGTTGTATGATCCTCTCCTTTGGAACAGTTTTATGGTCCTCGCCTTTGGAACAGTTGTATGATCCTCTCCTTTGGAACAGTTTTATGGTCCTCGCCTTTGGAACAGTTTTACGGTCCTCGCCTTTGGAACAGTTTTATGGTCCTCGCCTTTGGAACAGTTTTACGGTCCTCGCCTTTGGAACAGTTTTATGGTCCTGTGTTTGGAACAGTTTTATGGTCCTGTCTTTGGAACAGTTGTATGATCCTCTCCTTTGGAACAGTTTTATGGTCCTCGCCTTTGGAACAGTTGTATGATCCTCTCCTTTGGAACAGTTTTATGGTCCTCGCCTTTGGAACAGTTTTACGGTCCTCGCCTTTGGAACAGTTTTATGGTCCTCGCCTTTGGAACAGTTTTACGGTCCTCGCCTTTGGAACAGTTTCATGGTCCTTGCCTTTGGAACAGTTTTACGGTCCTCGCCTTTTGACGAGTTTTATGGTCCCTTCTTTGGAACAGTTTTATGGTCCTGTGTTTGGAACAGTTTTATGGTCCTAGCCTTTGAACAGTTTTATGGTCCTCGCCTTTGGAACAGTTTTATGGTCCTGTGTTTGGACCAGTTTTATGGTCCTGTGTTTGGAACAGTTGTATGATCCTCTCCTTTGGAACAGTTTTATGGTCCTCACCTTTGGAACAGTTTTACGGTCCTCGCCTTTGGAACAGTTTTATGGTCCTCGCCTTTGGAACAGTTTTATGGTCCCGCCTTTGGAACAGTTTTATGGTCCTTGCCTTTGGAACAGTTTTATGGTCCTTGCATTTGGAACAGTTTTATGGTCCTCGCATTTGGAACAGTTTCATGGTCCTCGCCTTTGGAACAGTTTTACGGTCCTCGCCTTTTGAACAGTTTTATGGTCCCGTCTTTGGAACAGTTTTATGGTCCTGTGTTTGGAACAGTTTTATGGTCCTAGCCTTTGAACAGTTTTATGGTCCTCGCCTTTGGAACAGTTTTATGGTCCTCGCCTTTGGAACAGTTTTATGGTCCCGCCTTTGGAACAGTTTTATGGTCCTCGCCTTTGGAACAGTTTTACGATCCTTGCATTTGGACTAGTTTTATGGTCCCGTCTTTGGAACAGTTTCATGGTCCTCGCCTTTGGAACAGTTTTATGGTCCTCGCCTTTGGAACAGTTTTATGGTCCTCGCCTTTGGAACAGTTTTATGGTCCTGTGTTTGGAACAGTTTTATGGTCCTGTGTTTGGAACAGTTGTATGGTCCTCGCCTTTGGAACAGTCTTATGGTCGGCGACTTTGGAACAGTTTTATGGTCCTCGCCTTTGGAACAGTTTTATGGTCCTCGCATTTGGAACAGTTTCATGGTCCTCGCCTTTGGAACAATTTTATCGTCCTCGCCTTTGGAACAGTTTTATGGTCCTCGCCTTTGGAACAGTTTTATGGTCCTCTCCTTTAGAACACTTTTATGGTCCCTTGTTTGGAACAGTTTTATGGTCCTGTGTTTGGAACAGTTGTATGGTCCTCGCGTTTGGAACAGTCTTATGGTCCTCGACTTTGGAACAGTTTTATGGTCCTCACCTTTGGAACAGTTTTATGGTCCTAGCCTTTTGACCAGTTTTATGGTCCCGTCTTTGGAACAGTTTTATGGTCCTCGCCTTTGGAACAGTTTTACGGTCCTCGCGTTTGGAACAGTTTTATGGTCCTCGCCTTTGTAACAGTTTTATGGTCCCGCCTTTGGAACAGTTTTATGGTCCTCGCCTTTGGAACAGTTTTACGATCCTTGCATTTGGACCAGTTTTATGGTCCCGTCTTTGGAACAGTTTCATGGTCCTCGCCTTTGGAACAGTTTTATGGTCCTTGCCTTTGGAACAGTTTTATGGTCCTCGCCTTTGGAACAGTTTTATGGTCCTCGCCTTTGGAACAGTTTTATGGTCCCGCCTTTGGAACAGTTTTATGGTCCTTGCATTTGGAACAGTTTTACGGTCCTTGCATTTGGACCAGTTTTATGGTCCCGTCTTTGGAACAGTTTCATGGTCCTCGCCTTTGGAACAGTTTTATGGTCCTCGCCTTTGGAACAGTTTTATGGTCCTCGCGTTTGGAACAGTTTTATGGTCTTCGCCTTTGGAACAGTTTTATGGTCCCGCCTTTGGAACAGTTTTATGGTCCTTGCCTTTGGAACAGTTTTATGGTCCTCGCCTTTGGAACAGTTTTATGGTCCTCGCCTTTGGAACAGTTTTATGGTCCTCGCCTTTGGAACAGTTTTATGGTCCTCGCCTGTGGAACAGTTTTATGGTCCTCGCCTTTAGAACACTTTTATGGTCCTGTGTTTGGAACAGTTTTATGGTCCTGTGTTTGGAACAGTTGTATGGTCCTCGCGTTTGGAACAGTCTTATGGTCCTCGACTTTGGAACAGTTTTATGGTCCTAGCCTTTTGACCAGTTTTATGGTCCCGTCTTTGGAACAGTTTTATGGTCCTCGCCTTTGGAACAGTTTTATGGTCCTCGCCTTTGGAACAGTTTTAACGTCCTGTGTGTGGAACAGTTTTATGGTCCTGTATTTCGAACAGTTTTATGGTCCTCGCCTTTGGAACAGTTTTATGGTCCTGTGTTTGGAACAGTTGTATGGTCCTCTCCTTTGGAACAGTTTTATGGTCCTCGCCTTTGGAACAGTTTTATGGTCCTCGCCTTTGGAACAGTTTTATGGTCCCGCCTTTGGAACAGTTTTATGGTCCTCGCCTTTGGAACAGTTTTACGATCCTTGCATTTGGACTAGTTTTATGGTCCCGTCTTTGGAACAGTTTCATGGTCCTCGCCTTTGGAACAGTTTTATGGTCCTCGCCTTTGGAACAGTTTTATGGTCCCGCCTTTGGAACAGTTTTATGGTCCTTGTATTTGGAACAGTTTTACGGTCCTTGCATTTAGACCAGTTTTATGGTCCCGTCTTTGGAACAGTTTCATGGTCCTCGCCTTTGGAACAGTTTTATGGTCCTCGCCTTTGGAACAGTTTTATGGTCCTCGCGTTTGGAACAGTTTTATGGTCTTCGCCTTTGGAACAGTTTTATGGTCCCGCCTTTGGAACAGTTTTATGGTCCTTGCCTTTGGAACAGTTTTACGGTCCTTGCATTTGAACCAGTTTTATGGTCCCGTCTTTGGAACAGTTTCGTGGTCCTCGCCTTTAGAACAGTTTTATGGTCCTCGCCTTTGGAACAGTTTTATGGTCCTCGCCTTTGGAACAGTTTTATGGTCCTGTGTTTGGAACAGTTTTATGGTCCTGTGTTTGGAACAGTTGTATGGTCCTCGCCTTTGGAACAGTCTTATGGTCGGCGACTTTGGAACAGTTTTATGGTCCTCGCCTTTGGAACAGTTTTATGGTCCTCGCATTTAGAACAGTTTCATGGTCCTCGCCTTTGGAACAATTTTATCGTCCTCGCCTTTGGAACAGTTTTATGGTCCTCGCCTTTGGAACAGTTTTATGGTCCTCGCCTTTAGAACACTTTTATGGTCCCTTGTTTGGAACAGTTTTATGGTCCTGTGTTTGGAACAGTTGTATGGTCCTCGCGTTTGGAACAGTCTTATGGTCCTCGACTTTGGAACAGTTTTATGGTCCTCACCTTTGGAACAGTTTTATGGTCCTAGCCTTTTGACCAGTTTTATGGTCCTCGCCTTTAGAACACTTTTATGGTCCCTTGTTTGGAACAGTTTTATGGTCCTGTGTTTGGAACAGTTGTATGGTCCTCGCGTTTGGAACAGTCTTATGGTCCTCGACTTTGGAACAGTTTTATGGTCCTCACCTTTGGAACAGTTTTATGGTCCTAGCCTTTTGACCAGTTTTATGGTCCCGTCTTTGGAACAGTTTTATGGTCCTCGCCTTTGGAACAGTTTTATGGTCCTCGCCTTTGGAACAGTTTTAACGTCCTGTGTGTGGAACAGTTTTATGGTCCTGTATTTCGAACAGTTTTATGGTCCTCGCCTTTGGAACAGTTTTATGGTCCTGTGTTTGGAACAGTTGTATGGTCCTCTCCTTTGGAACAGTTTTATGGTCCTCGCCTTTGGAACAGTTTTATGGTCCTCGCCTTTGGAACAGTTTTATGGTCCTGTGTTTGGAACAGTTTTACATTCCTCGCCTTTGGAACAGTTTTATGGTCCCGCCTTTGGAACAGTTTTATGGTCCCGCCTTTGGAACAGTTTTATGGTCCTTGCATTTGGAACAGTTTTACGATCCTTGCATTTGGACTAGTTTTATGGTCCCGTCTTTGGAGCAGTTTCATGGTCCTCGCCTTTGGAACAGTTTTATGGTCCTCGCCTTTGGAACAGTTTTATGGTCCCGCCTTTGGAACAGTTTTATGGTCCTTGCATTTGGAACAGTTTTACGGTCCTTGCATTTGGACCAGTTTTATGGTCCCGTCTTTGGAAAAGTTTCATGGTCCTCGCCTTTGGAACAGTTTTATGGTCCTCGCCTTTGGAACAGTTTTGTGGTCCTCGCGTTTGGAACAGTTTTATGGTCTTCGCCTTTGGAACAGTTTTATGGTCCCGCCTTTGGAACAGTTTTATGGTCCTTGCCTTTGGAACAGTTTTACGGTCCTTGCATTTGAACCAGTTTTATGGTCCCGTCTTTGGAACAGTTTCGTGGTCCTCGCCTTTGGAACAGTTTTATGGTCCTCGCCTTTGGAACAGTTTTATGGTCCTCGCCTTTGGAACAGTTTTATGGTCCTGTGTTTGGAACAGTTTTATGGTCCTGTGTTTGGAACAGTTGTATGGTCCTCGCCTTTGGAACAGTCTTATGGTCGGCGACTTTGGAACAGTTTTATGGTCCTCGCCTTTGGAACAGTTTTATGGTCCTCGCATTTGGAACAGTTTCATGGTCCTCGCCTTTGGAACAATTTTATCGTCCTCGCCTTTGGAACAGTTTTATGGTCCTCGCCTTTGGAACAGTTTTATGGTCCTCGCCTTTAGAACACTTTTATGGTCCCTTGTTTGGAACAGTTTTATGGTCCTGTGTTTGGAACAGTTGTATGGTCCTCGCGTTTGGAACAGTCTTATGGTCCTCGATTTTGGAACAGTTTTATGGTCCTCACCTTTGGAACAGTTTTATGGTCCTAGCCTTTTGACCAGTTTTATGGTCCCGTCTTTGGAACAGTTTTACGGTCCTCGCGTTTGGAACAGTTTTATGGTCCTCGCCTTTGGAACAGTTTTATGGTCCCGCCTTTGGAACAGTTTTATGGTCCTCGCCTTTGGAACAGTTTTACGATCCTTGCATTTGGACCAGTTTTATGGTCCCGTCTTTGGAACAGTTTCATGGTCCTCGCCTTTGGAACAGTTTTATGGTCCTTGTCTTTGGAACAGTTTTATGGTCCTCGCGTTTGGAACAGTTTTATGGTCTTCGCCTTTGGAACAGTTTTATGGTCCCGCCTTTGGAACAGTTTTATGGTCCTTGCCTTTGGAACAGTTTTATGGTCCTCGCCTTTGGAACAGTTTTATGGTCCTCGCCTTTGGAACAGTTTTATGGTCCTGTGTTTGGAACAGTTTTATGGTCCTGTGTTTGGAACAGTTGTATGGTCCTCGCCTTTGGAACAGTCTTATGGTCGGCGACTTTGGAACAGTTTTATGGTCCTCGCCTTTGGAACAGTTTTATGGTCCTCGCCTTTGGAACAGTTTTATGGTCCTCGCCTGTGGAACAGTTTTATGGTCCTCGCCTTTAGAACACTTTTATGGTCCTGTGTTTGGAACAGTTTTATGGTCCTGTGTTTGGAACAGTTGTATGGTCCTCGCGTTTGGAACAGTCTTATGGTCCTCGACTTTGGAACAGTTTTATGGTCCTCACCTTTGGAACAGTTTTATGGTCCTAGCCTTTTGACCAGTTTTATGGTCCCGTCTTTGGAACAGTTTTATGGTCCTCGCCTTTGGAACAGTTTTATGGTCCTCGCCTTTGGAACAGTTTTAACGTCCTGTGTGTGGAACAGTTTTATGGTCCTGTATTTCGAACAGTTTTATGGTCCTCGCCTTTGGAACAGTTTTATGGTCCTGTGTTTGGAACAGTTGTATGGTCCTCTCCTTTGGAACAGTTTTATGGTCCTCGCCTTTGGAACAGTTTTATGGTCCTCGCCTTTGGAACAGTTTTATGGTCCTCGCCTTTGGAACAGTTTTATGGTCCCGTCTTTGGAATAGTTTTATGGTCCCGCCTTTGGAATAGTTTTTATGGTCCTCGCCTTTGGAACAGTTTCACGGTCCTCGCCTTTTGACCAGTTGTATGGTCCCATCTTTCGAACACTTTTATGGTCCTGTGTTTGGAACAGTTTTATGGTCCTAGCCTTTGAACAGTTGTATGGTCCTCGCCTTTGGAACAGTCTTATGGTCGGTGACTTTGGAACAGTTTTATGGTCCTCGCCTTTGGAACAGTTTTATGGTCCTGTGTTTGGAACAGTTTTATGGTCCTAGCCTTTGAACAGTTTTATGGTCTTCGCCTTTGGAACAGTTTTATGGTCCTGTGTTTGGAACAGTTTTATGGTCCTGTGTTTGGAACAGTTTTATGGTCCTCGCCTTTGGAACAGTTTTATGGTCCTCGCCTTTAGAACAGTTTTATGGTCCTGTGTTTGGAACAGTTTTATGGTCCTGTGTTTGGAACAGTTGTATGGTCCTCGCCTTTGGAACAGTCTTATGGTCCTCGACTTTGGAACAGTTTTATGGTCCTCGCCTTTGGAACAGTTTTATGGTCCTCGCCTTTGGAACAGTTTTATGGTCCTCACCTTTGGAACAGTTTTATGGTCCTAGCCTTTTGACCAGTTTTATGGTCCCGTCTTTGGAACAGTTTTATGGTCCTCGCCTTTGGAACAGTTTTATGGTCCTCGCCTTTGGAACAGTTTTATGGTCATCGTCTTTGGAACAGTTTTAACGTCCTGTGTTTGGAACAGTTTTACAGTCCTCACCTTTGGAACAGTTTTATGGTCCTCGCCTTTGGAACAGTTTTATGGTCCTCGCCTTTGGAACAGTTTTATGGTCCCGCCGTTGGAACAGTTTTATGGTCCTCGCCTTTGGAACAGTTTTATGGTCCTCGCCGTTGGAACAGTTTTATGGTCCTCGCCTTTGGAACAGTTTTATGGTCCTCGCTTTTGGAACAGTTTTATGGTCCTCTCCTTTGGAACAGTTTTATGGTCCTCGCCTTTGGAACAGTTTTACGGTCCTAGCATTTGGACCAGTTTTATGGTCCCGACTTTGGAACAGTTTCATGGTCCTCGTCTTTGGAACAGTTTTATGGTCCTGTGTTTGGAACAGTTTTATGGTCCTGTGTTTGGAACAGTTGTATGGTCCTCGCGTTTGGAACAGTCTTATGGTCCTCGCCTTTGGAACAGTTTTATGGTCCTCGCCGTTGGAACAGTTTTATGGTCCTCGCCTTTGGAACAGTTTTATGGTCCTCGCCTTTGGAAAGGTTTTATGGTCCTCGCCTTTGGAACAGTTTTATGGTCCTCCCCTTTGGAACAGTTTTATGGTCCTGTGTTTGGAACAGTTTTATGGTCCTGTGTTTGGAACAGTTGTATGATCCTCTCCTTTGGAACAGTTTTATGGTCCTCGCCTTTGGAACAGTTTTATGGTCCTCGCATTTGGAACAGTTTCATGGTCCTCGCCTTTGGAACAGTTTTATGGTCCTCGCCTTTGGAACAGTTTTATGGTCCTTGCCTTTGGAACAGTTTTATGGTCCTCGCCTTTAGAACACTTTTATGGTCCTGTGTTTGGAACTGTTTTATGGTCCTGTGTTTGGAACAGTTGTATGGTCCTCGCGTTTGGAACAGTCTTATGGTCCTCGACTTTGGAACAGTTTTATGGTCCTCGCCTTTGGAACAGTCTTATGGTCCTCGACTTTGGAACAGTTTTATGGTCCTCGCCTTTGGAACAGTTTTATGGTCCTCGCCTTTGGAACAGTTTTATGGTCCTCACCTTTGGAACAGTTTTATGGTCCTAGCCTTTTGACCAGTTTTATGGTCCCGTCTTTGGAACAGTTTTATGGTCCTCGCCTTTGGAACAGTTTTATGGTCCTCGCCTTTGGAACAGTTTTATGGTCATCGTCTTTGGAACAGTTTTAATGTCCTGTGTTTGGAACAGTTTTACATTCCTCGCCTTTGGAACAGTTTTATGGTCCTCGCCTTTGGAACAGTTTTATGGTCCTCGCCTTTGGAACAGTTTTATGGTCCCGCCGTTGGAACAGTTTTATGGTCCTCGCCTTTGGAACAGTTTTATGGTCCTCGCCGTTGGAACAGTTTTATGGTCCTCGCCTTTGGAACAGTTTTATGGTCCTCGCTTTTGGAACAGTTTTATGGTCCTCGCCTTTGGAACAGTTTTATGGTCCTCGCCTTTGGAACAGTTTTATGGTCCTTGCCTTTGGAACAGTTTTACGGTCCTTGCATTTGGACCAGTTTTATGGTCCCGTCTTTGGAACAGTTTCATGGTCCTCGCCTTTGGAACAGTTTTATGGTCCTCGCCTTTGGAACAGTTTTATGGTCCTGTGTTTGGAACAGTTGTATGGTCCTCGCGTTTGGAACAGTCTTATGGTCCTCGACTTTGGAACAGTTTTATGGTCCTCGCCTTTGGAACAGTTTTATGGTCCTCACCTTTGGAACAGTTTTATGGTCCTAGCCTTTTGACCAGTTTTATGGTCCCGTCTTTGGAACAGTTTTATGGTCCTCGCCTTTGGAACAGTTTTATGGTCCTCGCCTTTGGAACAGTTTTATGGTCATCGTCTTTGGAACAGTTTTAACGTCCTGTGTTTGGAACAGTTTTACAGTCCTCGCCTTTGGAACAGTTTTATGGTCCTCTCCTTTGGAACAGTTTTATGGTCCTCGCCTTTGGAACAGTTTTATGGTCCCGCCGTTGGAACAGTTTTATGGTCCTCGCCTTTGGAACAGTTTTATGGTCCTCGCCTTTGGAACAGTTTTATGGTCCTCGATTTTGGAACAGTTTTATGGTCCTCGCCTTTGGAACAGTTTTATGGTCCTCGCCTTTGGAACAGTTTTACGGTCCTAGCATTTGGACCAGTTTTATGGTCCCGTCTTTGGAACAGTTTCATGGTCCTCGTCTTTGGAACAGTTTTATGGTCCTGTGTTTGGAACAGTTTTATGTTCCTGTGTTTGGAACAGTTGTATGGTCCTCGCGTTTGGAACAGTCTTATGGTCCTCGCCTTTGGAACAGTTTTATGGTCCTCGCCGTTGGAACAGTTTTATGGTCCTCGCCGTTGGAACAGTTTTATGGTCCTCGCCTTTGGAAAGGTTTTATGGTCCTCGCCTTTGGAACAGTTTTATGGTCCTCGCCTTTGGAACAGTTTTATGGTCCTCGAATTTAGAACACTTTTATTGTCCTGTGTTTGGAACTGTTTTATGGTCCTGTGTTTGGAACAGTTGTATGGTCCTCGCGTTTGGAACAGTCTTATGGTCCTCGACTTTGGAACAGTTTTATGGTCCTCGCCTTTGGAACAGTCTTATGGTCCTCGACTTTGGAACAGTTTTATGGTCCTCGCCTTTGGAACAGTTTTATGGTCCTCGCCTTTGGAACAGTTTTATGGTCCTCACCTTTGGAACAGTTTTATGGTCCTTGCCTTTTGACCAGTTTTATGGTCCCGTCTTTGGAACAGTTTTATGGTCCTCGCCTTTGGAACAGTTTTATTGTCCTCGCCTTTGGAACAGTTTTATGGTCCTCGCCTTTGGAACAGTTTTGTGGTCCTCACCTTTGGAACAGTTTTATGGTCCTAGCCTTTTGACCAGTTTTATGGTCCTCGCCTTTGGAACAGTTTTATGGTCCTCGCCTTTGGAACAGTTTTATGGTCCTCGCCTTTAGAACAGTTTTATGGTCCTGTGTTTGGAACAGTTTTATGGTCCTGTGTTTGGAACAGTTGTATGGTCCTCGCGTTTGGAACAGTCTTATGGTCCTCGACTTTGGAACAGTTTTATGGTCCTCGCCTTTGGAACAGTTTTATGGTCCTCGCCTTTGGAACAGTTTTATGGTCCTCACCTTTGGAACAGTTTTATGGTCCTAGCCTTTTGACCAGTTTTATGGTCCCGTCTTTGGAACAGTTTTATGGTCCTCGCCTTTGGAACAGTTTTATGGTCCTCGCCTTTGGAACAGTTTTATGGTCATCGTCTTTGGAACAGTTTTAACGTCCTGTGTTTGGAACAGTTTTACAGTCCTCGCCTTTGGAACAGTTTTATGGTCCTCGCCTTTGGAACAGTTTTATGGTCCTCGCCGTTGGAACAGTTTTATGGTCCTCGCCTTTGGAACAGTTTTATGGTCCTCGCCTTTGGAACAGTTTTATGGTCCTCACCTTTGGAACAGTTTTATGGTCCTAGCCTTTTGACCAGTTTTATGGTCCCGTCTTTGGAACAGTTTTATGGTCCTCGCCTTTGGAACAGTTTTATGGTCCTCGCCTTTGGAACAGTTTTATGGTCATCGTCTTTGGAACAGTTTTAACGTCCTGTGTTTGGAACAGTTTTACAGTCCTCACCTTTGGAACAGTTTTATGGTCCTCGCCTTTGGAACAGTTTTATGGTCCTCGCCTTTGGAACAGTTTTATGGTCCCGCCGTTGGAACAGTTTTATGGTCCTCGCCTTTGGAACAGTTTTATGGTCCTCGCCTTTGGAACAGTTTTATGGTCCTCGCTTTTGGAACAGTTTTATGGTCCTCTCCTTTGGAACAGTTTTATGGTCCTCGCCTTTGGAACAGTTTTACGGTCCTAGCATTTGGACCAGTTTTATGGTCCCGACTTTGGAACAGTTTCATGGTCCTCGTCTTTGGAACAGTTTTATGGTCCTGTGTTTGGAACAGTTTTATGGTCCTGTGTTTGGAACAGTTGTATGGTCCTCGCGTTTGGAACAGTCTTATGGTCCTCGCCTTTGGAACAGTTTTATGGTCCTCGCCGTTGGAACAGTTTTATGGTCCTCGCCTTTGGAACAGTTTTATGGTCCTCGCCTTTGGAAAGGTTTTATGGTCCTCGCCTTTGGAACAGTTTTATGGTCCTCCCCTTTGGAACAGTTTTATGGTCCTGTGTTTGGAACAGTTTTATGGTCCTGTGTTTGGAACAGTTGTATGATCCTCTCCTTTGGAACAGTTTTATGGTCCTCGCCTTTGGAACAGTTTTATGGTCCTCGCATTTGGAACAGTTTCATGGTCCTCGCCTTTGGAACAGTTTTATGGTCCTCGCCTTTGGAACAGTTTTATGGTCCTTGCCTTTGGAACAGTTTTATGGTCCTCGCCTTTAGAACACTTTTATGGTCCTGTGTTTGGAACTGTTTTATGGTCCTGTGTTTGGAACAGTTGTATGGTCCTCGCGTTTGGAACAGTCTTATGGTCCTCGACTTTGGAACAGTTTTATGGTCCTCGCCTTTGGAACAGTCTTATGGTCCTCGACTTTGGAACAGTTTTATGGTCCTCGCCTTTGGAACAGTTTTATGGTCCTCGCCTTTGGAACAGTTTTATGGTCCTCACCTTTGGAACAGTTTTATGGTCCTAGCCTTTTGACCAGTTTTATGGTCCCGTCTTTGGAACAGTTTTATGGTCCTCGCCTTTGGAACAGTTTTATGGTCCTCGCCTTTGGAACAGTTTTATGGTCATCGTCTTTGGAACAGTTTTAATGTCCTGTGTTTGGAACAGTTTTACATTCCTCGCCTTTGGAACAGTTTTATGGTCCTCGCCTTTGGAACAGTTTTATGGTCCTCGCCTTTGGAACAGTTTTATGGTCCCGCCGTTGGAACAGTTTTATGGTCCTCGCCTTTGGAACAGTTTTATGGTCCTCGCCGTTGGAACAGTTTTATGGTCCTCGCCTTTGGAACAGTTTTATGGTCCTCGCTTTTGGAACAGTTTTATGGTCCTCGCCTTTGGAACAGTTTTATGGTCCTCGCCTTTGGAACAGTTTTATGGTCCTTGCCTTTGGAACAGTTTTACGGTCCTTGCATTTGGACCAGTTTTATGGTCCCGTCTTTGGAACAGTTTCATGGTCCTCGCCTTTGGAACAGTTTTATGGTCCTCGCCTTTGGAACAGTTTTATGGTCCTGTGTTTGGAACAGTTGTATGGTCCTCGCGTTTGGAACAGTCTTATGGTCCTCGACTTTGGAACAGTTTTATGGTCCTCGCCTTTGGAACAGTTTTATGGTCCTCACCTTTGGAACAGTTTTATGGTCCTAGCCTTTTGACCAGTTTTATGGTCCCGTCTTTGGAACAGTTTTATGGTCCTCGCCTTTGGAACAGTTTTATGGTCCTCGCCTTTGGAACAGTTTTATGGTCATCGTCTTTGGAACAGTTTTAACGTCCTGTGTTTGGAACAGTTTTACAGTCCTCGCCTTTGGAACAGTTTTATGGTCCTCTCCTTTGGAACAGTTTTATGGTCCTCGCCTTTGGAACAGTTTTATGGTCCCGCCGTTGGAACAGTTTTATGGTCCTCGCCTTTGGAACAGTTTTATGGTCCTCGCCTTTGGAACAGTTTTATGGTCCTCGATTTTGGAACAGTTTTATGGTCCTCGCCTTTGGAACAGTTTTATGGTCCTCGCCTTTGGAACAGTTTTACGGTCCTAGCATTTGGACCAGTTTTATGGTCCCGTCTTTGGAACAGTTTCATGGTCCTCGTCTTTGGAACAGTTTTATGGTCCTGTGTTTGGAACAGTTTTATGGTCCTGTGTTTGGAACAGTTGTATGGTCCTCGCGTTTGGAACAGTCTTATGGTCCTCGCCTTTGGAACAGTTTTATGGTCCTCGCCGTTGGAACAGTTTTATGGTCCTCGCCGTTGGAACAGTTTTATGGTCCTCGCCTTTGGAAAGGTTTTATGGTCCTCGCCTTTGGAACAGTTTTATGGTCCTCGCCTTTGGAACAGTTTTATGGTCCTCGAATTTAGAACACTTTTATTGTCCTGTGTTTGGAACTGTTTTATGGTCCTGTGTTTGGAACAGTTGTATGGTCCTCGCGTTTGGAACAGTCTTATGGTCCTCGACTTTGGAACAGTTTTATGGTCCTCGCCTTTGGAACAGTCTTATGGTCCTCGACTTTGGAACAGTTTTATGGTCCTCGCCTTTGGAACAGTTTTATGGTCCTCGCCTTTGGAACAGTTTTATGGTCCTCACCTTTGGAACAGTTTTATGGTCCTTGCCTTTTGACCAGTTTTATGGTCCCGTCTTTGGAACAGTTTTATGGTCCTCGCCTTTGGAACAGTTTTATTGTCCTCGCCTTTGGAACAGTTTTATGGTCCTCGCCTTTGGAACAGTTTTGTGGTCCTCACCTTTGGAACAGTTTTATGGTCCTAGCCTTTTGACCAGTTTTATGGTCCTCGCCTTTGGAACAGTTTTATGGTCCTCGCCTTTGGAACAGTTTTATGGTCCTCGCCTTTAGAACAGTTTTATGGTCCTGTGTTTGGAACAGTTTTATGGTCCTGTGTTTGGAACAGTTGTATGGTCCTCGCGTTTGGAACAGTCTTATGGTCCTCGACTTTGGAACAGTTTTATGGTCCTCGCCTTTGGAACAGTTTTATGGTCCTCGCCTTTGGAACAGTTTTATGGTCCTCACCTTTGGAACAGTTTTATGGTCCTAGCCTTTTGACCAGTTTTATGGTCCCGTCTTTGGAACAGTTTTATGGTCCTCGCCTTTGGAACAGTTTTATGGTCCTCGCCTTTGGAACAGTTTTATGGTCATCGTCTTTGGAACAGTTTTAACGTCCTGTGTTTGGAACAGTTTTACAGTCCTCGCCTTTGGAACAGTTTTATGGTCCTCGCCTTTGGAACAGTTTTATGGTCCTCGCCGTTGGAACAGTTTTATGGTCCTCGCTTTTGGAACAGTTTTATGGTCCTCGCCTTTGGAACAGTTTTATGGTCCTCGCCTTTGGAACAGTTTTACGGTCCTAGCATTTGGACCAGTTTTATGGTCCCGTCATTGGAACAGTTTCATGGTCCTCGTCTTTGGAACAGTTTTATGGTCCTCCCCTTTGGAAAAGTTTTATGGTCCTGTGTTTGGAACAGTTTTATGGTCCTGTGTTTGGAACAGTTGTATGATCCTCTCCTTTGGAACAGTTTTATGGTCCTCGCCTTTGGAACAGTTTTATGGTCCTCGCATTTGGAACAGTTTCATGGTCCTCGCCTTTGGAACAGTTTTATGGTCCTCGCCTTTGGAACAGTTTTATGGTCCTCGCCTTTGGAACAGTTTTATGGTCCTCGCCTTTAGAACACTTTTATGGTCCTGTGTTTGGAACTGTTTTATGGTCCTGTGTTTGGAACAGTTGTATGGTCCTCGCGTTTGGAACAGTCTTATGGTCCTCGACTTTGGAAAAGTTTTATGGTCCTCACCTTTGGAACAGTTTTATGGTCCTAGCCTTTTGACCAGTTTTATGGTCCCGTCTTTGGAACAGTTTTATGGTCCTCGCCTTTGGAACAGTTTTATGGTCCTCGCCTTTGGAACAGTTTTAACGTCCTGTGTGTGGAACAGTTTTATGGTCCTGTGTTTCGAACAGTTTTATGGTCCTCGCCTTTGGAACAGTTTTATGGTCCTGTGTTTGGAACAGTTGTATGGTCCCCTCCTTTGGAACAGTTTTATGGTCCTCGCCTTTGGAACAGTTTTATGGTCCTCGCCTTTGGAACAGTTTTATGGTCCCGCCTTTGGAACAGTTTTATGGTCCTGTGTTTGGACCAGTTTTATGGTCCTAGCCTTTGAACAGTTGTATGGTCCTCGCCTTTGGAACAGTCTTATGGTCGGCGACTTTGGAACAGTTTTACGGTCCTTGCATTTGGACCAGTTTTATGGTCCCGTCTTTGGAACAGTTTCATGGTCCTCGCCTTTGGAACAGTTTTATGGTCCTCGCCTTTGGAACAGTTTTATGGTCCTCGCCTTTGGAACAGTTTTATGGTCCTCGCCTTTGGAACAGTTTTATGGTCCTCGCCTTTGGAACAGTTTTATGGTCCTCACCTTTTGACCAGTTTTATGGTCCCGTCTTTGGAACAGTTTTATGGTCCTAACCTTTGGAACAGTTTTATGGTTCTTGCCTTTGGAACAGTTTTATGGTCTTTGCATTTGGACCAGTTTTATGGTCCCGTCTTTGGAAAAGTTTTATGGTCCTCGCCTTTGGAACAGTTTTATGGTCGTTGCATTTGGACCAGTTTTATGGTCCCGTCTTTGGAAAAGTTTTATGGTCCTCGCCTTTGGAACAGTTTTACGGTCCTCGAATTTGGAACAGTTTTACGGTCCTGTGTTTGGAACAGTTTTACGGTCCTCGCCTTTGGAACAGTTTGACGCTCCTGTGTTTGGACCAGTTTTATGGTCCTATCTTTGGAACAGTTTTATGGTCCTCGCCTTTGGAACAGTTTTAACGTCCTGTGTTTGGAACAGTTTTACAGTCCTCGCCTTTGGAACAGTTTTATGGTCCTCGCCTTTGGAACAGTTTCATGGTCCTCTCCTTTGGAACAGTTTTATGGTCCTCGCCTTTGGAACAGTTTTATGGTCCCGCCTTTGGAAAAGTTTTATGGTCCTTGCCTTTGGAACAGTTTTATGGTTCTCGCCTTTGGAACAGTTTTATGGTCCTCGCCTTTGGAACAGTTTTATGGGTCCCGACTTTGGAACAGTTTTATGGTCCTCGCATTTGGAACAGTTTTACGGTCCTTGCATTTGGACCAGTTTTATGGTCCTGTCTTTGGAACAGTTCCCTGGTCCTCGCCTTTGGAACAGTTTTATGGTCCTCGCCTTTGGAACACTTTTATGGTCCCGCCTTTGGAAAAGTTTTATGGTGCTTGCCTTTGGAACAGTTTTATGGTCCTCGCCTTTGGAACAGTTTTATGGTCCTCGCCTTTGGAACAGTTTTATGGGTCCCGCCTTTGGAACAGTTTTATGGTCCTCGCATTTGGACCAGTTTTACGGTCCTTGCATATGGACCAGTTTTATGGTCCTGTCTTTGGAACAGTTCCATGGTCCTCGCCTTTGGAACAGTTTTATGGTCCCGCCTTTGGAAAAGTTTTATGGTCCTTGCCTTTGGAATGGTTTTATGGTCCTCGCCTTTGGAACAGTTTTATGGTCCTCGCCTTTGGAACTGTTTTATGGTCCCGCCTTTGGAACAGTTTTATGGTCCTCACCTTTGGAACAGTTTTATGGTCCTCGCCTTTGGAACAGTTTTATGGTTTTCGCCTTTGGAACAGTTTTATGGTCCTCGCCTTAGGAACAGTTTTATGGTCCTCGCCTTTGGAACAGTTTTAAGGTCCTTGCCTTTGGAACAGTTTTATGGTTCTTGCCTTTGGAAAAGTTTTATGGTCCTTGCATTTGGACCAGTTTTATGGTCCTATCTTTGGAACAGTTTTATGGTCCTCGCCTTTGGAATAGTTTTATGGTCCTCGCCTTTGGAACAGTTTTAACGTCCTGTGTTTGGAACAGTTTTACAGTCCTCGCCTTTGGAACAGTTTTATGGTCCTCGAATTTGGAACAGTTTTACGGTCCTGTGTTTGGAACAGTTTTAAGGTCCTCGCCTTTGGAACAGTTTGACGCTCCTGTGTTTGGACCAGTTTTATGGTCCTATCTTTGGAACAGTTTTATGGTCCTCGCCTTTGGAACAGTTTTAACGTCCTGTGTTTGGAACAGTTTTACAGTCCTCGCCTTTGGAACAGTTTTATGGTCCTCGCCTTTGGAACAGTTTCATGGTCCTCTCCTTTGGAACAGTTTTATGGTCCTCGCCTTTGGAACAGTTTTATGGTCCCGCCTTTGGAAAAGTTTTATGGTCCTTGCCTTTGGAACAGTTTTATGGTTCTCGCCTTTGGAACAGTTTTATGGTCCTCGCCTTTGGAACAGTTTTATGGGTCCCGACTTTGGAACAGTTTTATGGTCCTCGCATTTGGAACAGTTTTACGGTCCTTGCATTTGGACCAGTTTTATGGTCCTGTCTTTGGAACAGTTCCCTGGTCCTCGCCTTTGGAACAGTTTTATGGTCCTCGCCTTTGGAACAGTTTTATGGTCCCGCCTTTGGAAAAGTTTTATGGTGCTTGCCTTTGGAACAGTTTTATGGTCCTCGCCTTTGGAACAGTTTTATGGTCCTCGCCTTTGGAACAGTTTTATGGGTCCCGCCTTTGGAACAGTTTTATGGTCCTCGCCTTTGGACCAGTTTTACGGTCCTTGCATATGGACCAGTTTTATGGTCCTGTCTTTGGAACAGTTCCATGGTCCTCGCCTTTGGAACAGTTTTATGGTCCCGCCTTTGGAAAAGTTTTATGGTCCTTGCCTTTGGAACGGTTTTATGGTCCTCGCCTTTGGAACAGTTTTATGGTCCTCGCCTTTGGAACTGTTTTATGGTCCCGCCTTTGGAACAGTTTTATGGTCCTCACCTTTGGAACAGTTTTATGGTCCTCGCCTTTGGAACAGTTTTATGGTTTTCGCCTTTGGAACAGTTTTATGGTCCTCGCCTTAGGAACAGTTTTATGGTCCTCGCCTTTGGAACAGTTTTAAGGTCCTTGCCTTTGGAACAGTTTTATGGTTCTTGCCTTTGGAAAAGTTTTATGGTCCTTGCATTTGGACCAGTTTTATGGTCCTATCTTTGGAACAGTTTTATGGTCCTCGCCTTTGGAATAGTTTTATGGTCCTCGCCTTTGGAACAGTTTTAACGTCCTGTGTTTGGAACAGTTTTACAGTCCTCGCCTTTGGAACAGTTTTATGGTCCTCGCCTTTGGAAATGTTTTACAGTCCTCGCCTTTGGAACAGTTTTATGGTCCTCGCCTTTGGAACAGTTTTATGGTCCCGCCTTTGGAAAAGTTTTATGGTCCTTGCCTTTGGAACAGTTTTATGGTTCTCGCCTTTGGAACAGTTTTATGGTCCTCGCATTTGGAACAGTTTTACGGTCCTTGCCTTTGGAACAGTTTTATGGTCCTGTCTTTGGAACAGTTCCCTGGTCCTCGCCTTTGGAACAGTTTTATGGTCCTCGCCTTTGGAACAGTTTTATGGTCCTCGCCTTTGGAACAGTTTTATGGGTCCCGCCTTTGGAACAGTTTTATGGTCCTCAACTTTGGAACAGTTTTTTGGGTCCCGCCTTTGGAACAGTTTTATGGTCCTCGCATTTGGAACAGTTTTACGGTCCTTGCCTTTGGAACAGTTCCCTGGTCCTTGCCTTTGGAACAGTTTTATGGTCCTGTCTTTGGAACAGTTCCCTGGTCCTCGCCTTTGGAACAGTTTTATGGTCCTCGCCTTTGGAACAGTTTTATGGTCCTCGCCTTTGGAACAGTTTTATGGGTCCCGCCTTTGGAACAGTTTTATGGTCCTCGCCTTTGGTACAGTTTTATGGTCCTCGCCTTTGGAACAGTTTTATGGTCCTCGCCTTTGGAACAGTTTTATGGTCCTCGAATTTGGAACAGTTTTACGGTCCTGTGTTTGGAACAGTTTTACGGTCCTCGCCTTTGGAACAGTTTGACGCTCCTGTGTTTGGACCAGTTTTATGGTCCTATCTTTGGAACAGTTTTATGGTCCTCGCCTTTGGAACAGTTTTAACGTCCTGTGTTTGGAACAGTTTTACAGTCCTCGCCTTTGGAACAGTTTTATGGTCCTCGCCTTTGGAACAGTTTCATGGTCCTCTCCTTTGGAACAGTTTTATGGTCCTCGCCTTTGGAACAGTTTTATGGTCCCGCCTTTGGAAAAGTTTTATGGTCCTTGCCTTTGGAACAGTTTTATGGTTCTCGCCTTTGGAACAGTTTTATGGTCCTCGCCTTTGGAACAGTTTTATGGGTCCCGACTTTGGAACAGTTTTATGGTCCTCGCATTTGGAACAGTTTTACGGTCCTTGCATTTGGACCAGTTTTATGGTCCTGTCTTTGGAACAGTTCCCTGGTCCTCGCCTTTGGAACAGTTTTATGGTCCTCGCCTTTGGAACAGTTTTATGGTCCCGCCTTTGGAAAAGTTTTATGGTGCTTGCCTTTGGAACAGTTTTATGGTCCTCGCCTTTGGAACAGTTTTATGGTCCTCGCCTTTGGAACAGTTTTATGGGTCCCGACTTTGGAACAGTTTTATGGTCCTCGCATTTGGAACAGTTTTACGGTCCTTGCATTTGGACCAGTTTTATGGTCCTGTCTTTGGAACAGTTCCCTGGTCCTCGCCTTTGGAACAGTTTTATGGTCCTCGCCTTTGGAACAGTTTTATGGTCCCGCCTTTGGAAAAGTTTTATGGTGCTTGCCTTTGGAACAGTTTTATGGTCCTCGCCTTTGGAACAGTTTTATGGTCCTCGCCTTTGGAACAGTTTTATGGGTCCCGCCTTTGGAACAGTTTTATGGTCCTCGCCTTTGGACCAGTTTTACGGTCCTTGCATATGGACCAGTTTTATGGTCCTGTCTTTGGAACAGTTCCATGGTCCTCGCCTTTGGAACAGTTTTATGGTCCTATCTTTGGAACAGTTTTATGGTCCTCGCCTTTGGAACAGTTTTAACGTCCTGTGTTTGGAACAGTTTTACAGTCCTCGCCTTTGGAACAGTTTTATGGTCCTCGCCTTTGGAACAGTTTCATGGTCCTCTCCTTTGGAACAGTTTTATGGTCCTCGCCTTTGGAACAGTTTTATGGTCCCGCCTTTGGAAAAGTTTTATGGTGCTTGCCTTTGGAACAGTTTTATGGTCCTCGCCTTTGGAACAGTTTTATGGTCCTCGCCTTTGGAACAGTTTTATGGGTCCCGACTTTGGAACAGTTTTATGGTCCTCGCATTTGGAACAGTTTTACGGTCCTTGCATATGGACCAGTTTTATGGTCCTGTCTTTGGAACAGTTCCATGGTCCTCGCCTTTGGAACAGTTTTATGGTCCCGCCTTTGGAAAAGTTTTATGGTCCTTGCCTTTGGAACGGTTTTATGGTCCTCGCCTTTGGAACAGTTTTATGGTCCTCGCCTTTGGAACTGTTTTATGGTCCCGCCTTTGGAACAGTTTTATGGTCCTCACCTTTGGAACAGTTTTATGGTCCTCGCCTTTGGAACAGTTTTATGGTTTTCGCCTTTGGAACAGTTTTATGGTCCTCGCCTTAGGAACAGTTTTATGGTCCTCGCCTTTGGAACAGTTTTAAGGTCCTTGCCTTTGGAACAGTTTTATGGTTCTTGCCTTTGGAAAAGTTTTATGGTCCTTGCATTTGGACCAGTTTTATGGTCCTATCTTTGGAACAGTTTTATGGTCCTCGCCTTTGGAATAGTTTTATGGTCCTCGCCTTTGGAACAGTTTTAACGTCCTGTGTTTGGAACAGTTTTACAGTCCTCGCCTTTGGAACAGTTTTATGGTCCTCGAATTTGGAACAGTTTTACGGTCCTGTGTTTGGAACAGTTTTAAGGTCCTCGCCTTTGGAACAGTTTGACGCTCCTGTGTTTGGACCAGTTTTATGGTCCTATCTTTGGAACAGTTTTATGGTCCTCGCCTTTGGAACAGTTTTAACGTCCTGTGTTTGGAACAGTTTTACAGTCCTCGCCTTTGGAACAGTTTTATGGTCCTCGCCTTTGGAACAGTTTCATGGTCCTCTCCTTTGGAACAGTTTTATGGTCCTCGCCTTTGGAACAGTTTTATGGTCCCGCCTTTGGAAAAGTTTTATGGTCCTTGCCTTTGGAACAGTTTTATGGTCCTCGCCTTTGGAACAGTTTTATGGTCCTCGCCTTTGGAACAGTTTTATGGGTCCCGACTTTGGAACAGTTTTATGGTCCTCGCATTTGGAACAGTTTTACGGTCCTTGCATTTGGACCAGTTTTATGGTCCTGTCTTTGGAACAGTTCCCTGGTCCTCGCCTTTGGAACAGTTTTATGGTCCTCGCCTTTGGAACAGTTTTATGGTCCCGCCTTTGGAAAAGTTTTATGGTGCTTGCCTTTGGAACAGTTTTATGGTCCTCGCCTTTGGAACAGTTTTATGGTCCTCGCCTTTGGAACAGTTTTATGGGTCCCGCCTTTGGAACAGTTTTATGGTCCTCGCCTTTGGACCAGTTTTACGGTCCTTGCATATGGACCAGTTTTATGGTCCTGTCTTTGGAACAGTTCCATGGTCCTCGCCTTTGGAACAGTTTTATGGTCCCGCCTTTGGAAAAGTTTTATGGTCCTTGCCTTTGGAACGGTTTTATGGTCCTCGCCTTTGGAACAGTTTTATGGTCCTCGCCTTTGGAACTGTTTTATGGTCCCGCCTTTGGAACAGTTTTATGGTCCTCACCTTTGGAACAGTTTTATGGTCCTCGCCTTTGGAACAGTTTTATGGTTTTCGCCTTTGGAACAGTTTTATGGTCCTCGCCTTAGGAACAGTTTTATGGTCCTCGCCTTTGGAACAGTTTTAAGGTCCTTGCCTTTGGAACAGTTTTATGGTTCTTGCCTTTGGAAAAGTTTTATGGTCCTTGCATTTGGACCAGTTTTATGGTCCTATCTTTGGAACAGTTTTATGGTCCTCGCCTTTGGAATAGTTTTATGGTCCTCGCCTTTGGAACAGTTTTAACGTCCTGTGTTTGGAACAGTTTTACAGTCCTCGCCTTTGGAACAGTTTTATGGTCCTCGCCTTTGGAAATGTTTTACAGTCCTCGCCTTTGGAACAGTTTTATGGTCCTCGCCTTTGGAACAGTTTTATGGTCCCGCCTTTGGAAAAGTTTTATGGTCCTTGCCTTTGGAACAGTTTTATGGTTCTCGCCTTTGGAACAGTTTTATGGTCCTCGCATTTGGAACAGTTTTACGGTCCTTGCCTTTGGAACAGTTTTATGGTCCTGTCTTTGGAACAGTTCCCTGGTCCTCGCCTTTGGAACAGTTTTATGGTCCTCGCCTTTGGAACAGTTTTATGGTCCTCGCCTTTGGAACAGTTTTATGGGTCCCGCCTTTGGAACAGTTTTATGGTCCTCAACTTTGGAACAGTTTTTTGGGTCCCGCCTTTGGAACAGTTTTATGGTCCTCGCATTTGGAACAGTTTTACGGTCCTTGCCTTTGGAACAGTTCCCTGGTCCTTGCCTTTGGAACAGTTTTATGGTCCTGTCTTTGGAACAGTTCCCTGGTCCTCGCCTTTGGAACAGTTTTATGGTCCTCGCCTTTGGAACAGTTTTATGGTCCTCGCCTTTGGAACAGTTTTATGGGTCCCGCCTTTGGAACAGTTTTATGGTCCTCGCCTTTGGTACAGTTTTATGGTCCTCGCCTTTGGAACAGTTTTATGGTCCTCGCCTTTGGAACAGTTTTATGGTCCTCGAATTTGGAACAGTTTTACGGTCCTGTGTTTGGAACAGTTTTACGGTCCTCGCCTTTGGAACAGTTTGACGCTCCTGTGTTTGGACCAGTTTTATGGTCCTATCTTTGGAACAGTTTTATGGTCCTCGCCTTTGGAACAGTTTTAACGTCCTGTGTTTGGAACAGTTTTACAGTCCTCGCCTTTGGAACAGTTTTATGGTCCTCGCCTTTGGAACAGTTTCATGGTCCTCTCCTTTGGAACAGTTTTATGGTCCTCGCCTTTGGAACAGTTTTATGGTCCCGCCTTTGGAAAAGTTTTATGGTCCTTGCCTTTGGAACAGTTTTATGGTTCTCGCCTTTGGAACAGTTTTATGGTCCTCGCCTTTGGAACAGTTTTATGGGTCCCGACTTTGGAACAGTTTTATGGTCCTCGCATTTGGAACAGTTTTACGGTCCTTGCATTTGGACCAGTTTTATGGTCCTGTCTTTGGAACGGTTCCCTGGTCCTCGCCTTTGGAACAGTTTTATGGTCCTCGCCTTTGGAACAGTTTTATGGTCCCGCCTTTGGAAAAGTTTTATGGTGCTTGCCTTTGGAACAGTTTTATGGTCCTCGCCTTTGGAACAGTTTTATGGTCCTCGCCTTTGGAACAGTTTTATGGGTCCCGCCTTTGGAACAGTTTTATGGTCCTCGCCTTTGGACCAGTTTTACGGTCCTTGCATATGGACCAGTTTTATGGTCCTGTCTTTGGAACAGTTCCATGGTCCTCGCCTTTGGAACAGTTTTATGGTCCCGCCTTTGGAAAAGTTTTATGGTCCTTGCCTTTGGAACGGTTTTATGGTCCTCGCCTTTGGAACAGTTTTATGGTCCTCGCCTTTGGAACTGTTTTATGGTCCCGCCTTTGGAACAGTTTTATGGTCCTCACCTTTGGAACAGTTTTATGGTCCTCGCCTTTGGAACAGTTTTATGGTTTTCGCCTTTGGAACAGTTTTATGGTCCTCGCCTTAGGAACAGTTTTATGGTCCTCGCCTTTGGAACAGTTTTAAGGTCCTTGCCTTTGGAACAGTTTTATGGTTCTTGCCTTTGGAAAAGTTTTATGGTCCTTGCATTTGGACCAGTTTTATGGTCCTATCTTTGGAACAGTTTTATGGTCCTCGCCTTTGGAATAGTTTTATGGTCCTCGCCTTTGGAACAGTTTTAACGTCCTGTGTTTGGAACAGTTTTACAGTCCTCGCCTTTGGAACAGTTTTATGGTCCTCGCCTTTGGAAATGTTTTACAGTCCTCGCCTTTGGAACAGTTTTATGGTCCTCGCCTTTGGAACAGTTTTATGGTCCCGCCTTTGGAAAAGTTTTATGGTCCTTGCCTTTGGAACAGTTTTATGGTTCTCGCCTTTGGAACAGTTTTATGGTCCTCGCATTTGGAACAGTTTTACGGTCCTTGCGTTTGGAACAGTTTTATGGTCCTGTCTTTGGAACAGTTCCCTGGTCCTCGCCTTTGGAACAGTTTTATGGTCCTCGCCTTTGGAACAGTTTTATGGTCCTCGCCTTTGGAACAGTTTTATGGGTCCCGCCTTTGGAACAGTTTTATGGTCCTCAACTTTGGAACAGTTTTTTGGGTCCCGCCTTTGGAACAGTTTTATGGTCCTCGCATTTGGAACAGTTTTACGGTCCTTGCCTTTGGAACAGTTCCCTGGTCCTTGCCTTTGGAACAGTTTTATGGTCCTGTCTTTGGAACAGTTCCCTGGTCCTCGCCTTTGGAACAGTTTTATGGTCCTCGCCTTTGGAACAGTTTTATGGTCCTCGCCTTTGGAACAGTTTTATGGGTCCCGCCTTTGGAACAGTTTTATGGTCCTCGCCTTTGGTACAGTTTTATGGTCCTCGCCTTTGGAACAGTTTTATGGTCCTCGCCTTTGGAACAGTTTTATGGTCCTCGAATTTGGAACAGTTTTACGGTCCTGTGTTGGAACAGTTTTACGGTCCTCGCCTTTGGAACAGTTTGACGCTCCTGTGTTTGGACCAGTTTTATGGTCCTATCTTTGGAACAGTTTTATGGTCCTCGCCTTTGGAACAGTTTTAACGTCCTGTGTTTGGAACAGTTTTACAGTCCTCGCCTTTGGAACAGTTTTATGGTCCTCGCCTTTGGAACAGTTTCATGGTCCTCTCCTTTGGAACAGTTTTATGGTCCTCGCCTTTGGAACAGTTTTATGGTCCCGCCTTTGGAAAAGTTTTATGGTCCTTGCCTTTGGAACAGTTTTATGGTTCTCGCCTTTGGAACAGTTTTATGGTCCTCGCCTTTGGAACAGTTTTATGGGTCCCGACTTTGGAACAGTTTTATGGTCCTCGCATTTGGAACAGTTTTACGGTCCTTGCATTTGGACCAGTTTTATGGTCCTGTCTTTGGAACAGTTCCCTGGTCCTCGCCTTTGGAACAGTTTTATGGTCCTCGCCTTTGGAACAGTTTTATGGTCCCGCCTTTGGAAAAGTTTTATGGTGCTTGCCTTTGGAACAGTTTTATGGTCCTCGCCTTTGGAACAGTTTTATGGTCCTCGCCTTTGGAACGGTTTTATGGTCCTCGCCTTTGGAACAGTTTTATGGTCCCGCCTTTGGAACAGTTTTATGGTCCTCACCTTTGGAACAGTTTTATGGTCCTCGCCTTTGGAACAGTTTTATGGTTTTCGCCTTTGGAACAGTTTTATGGTCCTCGCCTTAGGAACAGTTTTATGGTCCTCGCCTTTGGAACAGTTTTAAGGTCCTTGCCTTTGGAACAGTTTTATGGTTCTTGCCTTTGGAAAAGTTTTATGGTCCTTGCATTTGGACCAGTTTTATGGTCCTATCTTTGGAGCAGTTTTATGGTCCTCGCCTTTGGAATAGTTTTATGGTCCTCGCCTTTGGAACAGTTTTAACGTCCTGTGTTTGGAACAGTTTTACAGTCCTCGCCTTTGGAACAGTTTTATGGTCCTCGCCTTTGGAAATGTTTTACAGTCCTCGCCTTTGGAACAGTTTTATGGTCCTCGCCTTTGGAACAGTTTTATGGTCCCGCCTTTGGAAAAGTTTTATGGTCCTTGCCTTTGGAACAGTTTTATGGTTCTCGCCTTTGGAACAGTTTTATGGTCCTCGCATTTGGAACAGTTTTACGGTCCTTGCCTTTGGAACAGTTTTATGGTCCTGTCTTTGGAACAGTTCCCTGGTCCTCGCCTTTGGAACAGTTTTATGGTCCTCGCCTTTGGAACAGTTTTATGGTCCTCGCCTTTGGAACAGTTTTATGGGTCCCGCCTTTGGAACAGTTTTATGGTCCTCACCTTTGGAACAGTTTTTTGGGTCCCGCCTTTGGAACAGTTTTATGGTCCTCGCATTTGGAACAGTTTTACGGTCCTTGCCTTTGGAACAGTTCCCTGGTCCTTGCCTTTGGAACAGTTTTATGGTCCTGTCTTTGGAACAGTTCCCTGGTCCTCGCCTTTGGAACAGTTTTATGGTCCTCGCCTTTGGAACAGTTTTATGGTCCTCGCCTTTGGAACAGTTTTATGGGTCCCGCCTTTGGAACAGTTTTATGGTCCTCGCCTTTGGTACAGTTTTATGGTCCTCGCCTTTGGAACAGTTTTATGGTCCTCGCCTTTGGAACAGTTTTATGGTCCTCGCATTTGGAACAGTTTTACGGTCCTTGCATTTGGACCAGTTTTATGGTCCTCGCCTTTGGAACAGTTTTACAGTCCTTGCATTTGGACCAGTTTTATAGTCCCGTCTTTGGAAAAGTTTTATGGTCCTTGCCTTTGGAACAGTTTTATGGTTCTCGCCTTTGGAACAGTTTTATGGTCCTCGCCTTTGGAACAGTTTTATGGGTCCCGACTTTGGAACAGTTTTATGGTCCTCGCATTTGGAACAGTTTTACGGTCCTTGCATTTGGACCAGTTTTATGGTCCTGTCTTTGGAACAGTTCCCTGGTCCTCGCCTTTGGAACAGTTTTATGGTCCTCGCCTTTGGAACACTTTTATGGTCCCGCCTTTGGAAAAGTTTTATGGTGCTTGCCTTTGGAACAGTTTTATGGTCCTCGCCTTTGGAACAGTTTTATGGTCCTCGCCTTTGGAACAGTTTTATGGGTCCCGCCTTTGGAACAGTTTTATGGTCCTCGCATTTGGACCAGTTTTACGGTCCTTGCATATGGACCAGTTTTATGGTCCTGTCTTTGGAACAGTTCCATGGTCCTCGCCTTTGGAACAGTTTTATGGTCCCGCCTTTGGAAAAGTTTTATGGTCCTTGCCTTTGGAACGGTTTTATGGTCCTCGCCTTTGGAACAGTTTTATGGTCCTCGCCTTTGGAACTGTTTTATGGTCCCGCCTTTGGAACACTTTTATGGTCCTCACCTTTGGAACAGTTTTATGGTCCTCGCCTTTGGAACAGTTTTATGGTTTTCGCCTTTGGAACAGTTTTATGGTCCTCGCCTTAGGAACAGTTTTATGGTCCTCGCCTTTGGAACAGTTTTAAGGTCCTTGCCTTTGGAACAGTTTTATGGTTCTTGCCTTTGGAAAAGTTTTATGGTCCTTGCATTTGGACCAGTTTTATGGTCCTATCTTTGGAACAGTTTTATGGTCCTCGCCTTTGGAATAGTTTTATGGTCCTCGCCTTTGGAACAGTTTTAACGTCCTGTGTTTGGAACAGTTTTACAGTCCTCGCCTTTGGAACAGTTTTATGGTCCTCGAATATGGAACAGTTTTACGGTCCTGTGTTTGGAACAGTTTTACGGTCCTCGCCTTTGGAACAGTTTGACGCTCCTGTGTTTGGACCAGTTTTATGGTCCTATCTTTGGAACAGTTTTATGGTCCTCGCCTTTGGAACAGTTTTAACGTCCTGTGTTTGGAACAGTTTTACAGTCCTCGCCTTTGGAACAGTTTTATGGTCCTCGCCTTTGGAACAGTTTCATGGTCCTCTCCTTTGGAACAGTTTTATGGTCCTCGCCTTTGGAACAGTTTTATGGTCCCGCCTTTGGAAAAGTTTTATGGTCCTTGCCTTTGGAACAGTTTTATGGTTCTCGCCTTTGGAACAGTTTTATGGTCCTCGCCTTTGGAACAGTTTTATGGGTCCCGACTTTGGAACAGTTTTATGGTCCTCGCATTTGGAACAGTTTTACGGTCCTTGCATTTGGAACAGTTTTATGGTCCTGTCTTTGGAACAGTTCCCTGGTCCTCGCCTTTGGAACAGTTTTATGGTCCTCGCCTTTGGAACAGTTTTATGGTCCCGCCTTTGGAAAAGTTTTATGGTGCTTGCCTTTGGAACAGTTTTATGGTCCTCGCCTTTGGAACAGTTTTATGGTCCTCGCCTTTGGAACAGTTTTATGGGTCCCGCCTTTGGAACAGTTTTATGGTCCTCGCATTTGGACCAGTTTTACGGTCCTTGCATATGGACAAGTTTTATGGTCCTCGCCTTTGGAACTGTTTTATGGTCCCGCCTTTGGAACAGTTTTATGGTCCTCACCTTTGGAACAGTTTTATGGTCCTCGCCTTTGGAACAGTTTTATGGTTTTCGCCTTTGGAACAGTTTTATGGTCCTCGCCTTAGGAACAGTTTTATGGTCCTCGCCTTTGGAACAGTTTTAAGGTCCTTGCCTTTGGAACAGTTTTATGGTTCTTGCCTTTGGAAAAGTTTTATGGTCCTTGCATTTGGACCAGTTTTATGGTCCTATCTTTGGAACAGTTTTATGGTCCTCGCCTTTGGAATAGTTTTATGGTCCTCGCCTTTGGAACAGTTTTAACGTCCTGTGTTTGGAACAGTTTTACAGTCCTCGCCTTTGGAACAGTTTTATGGTCCTCGCCTTTGGAAATGTTTTACAGTCCTCGCCTTTGGAACAGTTTTATGGTCCTCGCCTTTGGAACAGTTTTATGGTCCCGCCTTTGGAAAAGTTTTATGGTCCTTGCCTTTGGAACAGTTTTATGGTTCTCGCCTTTGGAACAGTTTTATGGTCCTCGCATTTGGAACAGTTTTACGGTCCTTGCCTTTGGAACAGTTTTATGGTCCTGTCTTTGGAACAGTTCCCTGGTCCTCGCCTTTGGAACAGTTTTATGGTCCTCGCCTTTGGAACAGTTTTATGGTCCTCGCCTTTGGAACAGTTTTATGGGTCCCGCCTTTGGAACAGTTTTATGGTCCTCAACTTTGGAACAGTTTTTTGGGTCCCGCCTTTGGAACAGTTTTATGGTCCTCGCCTTTGGAACAGTTTCATGGTCCTCTCCTTTGGAACAGTTTTATGGTCCTCGCCTTTGGAACAGTTTTATGGTCCTCGCCTTTGGAACAGTTTTATGGTCACGCCTTTGGAAAAGTTTTATGGTCCTTGCCTTTGGAACAGTTTTATGGTTCTCGCCTTTGGAACAGTTTTATGGTCCTCGCCTTTGGAACAGTTTTATGGGTCCCGACTTTGGAACAGTTTTATGGTCCTCGCATTTGGAACAGTTTTACGGTCCTTGCATTTGGACCAGTTTTATGGTCCTGTCTTTGGAACAGTTCCCTGGTCCTCGCCTTTGGAACAGTTTTATGGTCCCCGCCTTTGGAACAGTTTTATGGTCCCGCCTTTGGAAAAGTTTTATGGTGCTTGCCTTTGGAACAGTTTTATGGTCCTCGCCTTTGGAACAGTTTTATGGTTTTCGCCTTTGGAACAGTTTTATGGTCCTCGCCTTAGGAACAGTTTTATGGTCCTCGCCTTTGGAACAGTTTTAAGGTCCTTGCCTTTGGAACAGTTTTATGGTTCTTGCCTTTGGAAAAGTTTTATGGTCCTTGCATTTGGACCAGTTTTATGGTCCTATCTTTGGAACAGTTTTATGGTCCTCGCCTTTGGAATAGTTTTATGGTCCTCGCCTTTGGAACAGTTTTAACGTCCTGTGTTTGGAACAGTTTTACAGTCCTCGCCTTTGGAACAGTTTTATGGTCCTCGAATATGGAACAGTTTTACGGTCCTGTGTTTGGAACAGTTTTACGGTCCTCGCCTTTGGAACAGTTTGACGCTCCTGTGTTTGGACCAGTTTTATGGTCCTATCTTTGGAACAGTTTTATGGTCCTCGCCTTTGGAACAGTTTTAACGTCCTGTGTTTGGAACAGTTTTACAGTCCTCGCCTTTGGAACAGTTTTATGGTCCTCGCCTTTGGAACAGTTTCATGGTCCTCTCCTTTGGAACAGTTTTATGGTCCTCGCCTTTGGAACAGTTTTATGGTCCCGCCTTTGGAAAAGTTTTATGGTCCTTGCCTTTGGAACAGTTTTATGGTTCTCGCCTTTGGAACAGTTTTATGGTCCTCGCCTTTGGAACAGTTTTATGGGTCCCGACTTTGGAACAGTTTTATGGTCCTCGCATTTGGAACAGTTTTACGGTCCTTGCATTTGGAACAGTTTTATGGTCCTGTCTTTGGAACAGTTCCCTGGTCCTCGCCTTTGGAACAGTTTTATGGTCCTCGCCTTTGGAACAGTTTTATGGTCCCGCCTTTGGAAAAGTTTTATGGTGCTTGCCTTTGGAACAGTTTTATGGTCCTCGCCTTTGGAACAGTTTTATGGTCCTCGCCTTTGGAACAGTTTTATGGGTCCCGCCTTTGGAACAGTTTTATGGTCCTCGCATTTGGACCAGTTTTACGGTCCTTGCATATGGACAAGTTTTATGGTCCTCGCCTTTGGAACTGTTTTATGGTCCCGCCTTTGGAACAGTTTTATGGTCCTCACCTTTGGAACAGTTTTATGGTCCTCGCCTTTGGAACAGTTTTATGGTTTTCGCCTTTGGAACAGTTTTATGGTCCTCGCCTTAGGAACAGTTTTATGGTCCTCGCCTTTGGAACAGTTTTAAGGTCCTTGCCTTTGGAACAGTTTTATGGTTCTTGCCTTTGGAAAAGTTTTATGGTCCTTGCATTTGGACCAGTTTTATGGTCCTATCTTTGGAACAGTTTTATGGTCCTCGCCTTTGGAATAGTTTTATGGTCCTCGCCTTTGGAACAGTTTTAACGTCCTGTGTTTGGAACAGTTTTACAGTCCTCGCCTTTGGAACAGTTTTATGGTCCTCGCCTTTGGAAATGTTTTACAGTCCTCGCCTTTGGAACAGTTTTATGGTCCTCGCCTTTGGAACAGTTTTATGGTCCCGCCTTTGGAAAAGTTTTATGGTCCTTGCCTTTGGAACAGTTTTATGGTTCTCGCCTTTGGAACAGTTTTATGGTCCTCGCATTTGGAACAGTTTTACGGTCCTTGCCTTTGGAACAGTTTTATGGTCCTGTCTTTGGAACAGTTCCCTGGTCCTCGCCTTTGGAACAGTTTTATGGTCCTCGCCTTTGGAACAGTTTTATGGTCCTCGCCTTTGGAACAGTTTTATGGGTCCCGCCTTTGGAACAGTTTTATGGTCCTCAACTTTGGAACAGTTTTTTGGGTCCCGCCTTTGGAACAGTTTTATGGTCCTCGCCTTTGGAACAGTTTCATGGTCCTCTCCTTTGGAACAGTTTTATGGTCCTCGCCTTTGGAACAGTTTTATGGTCCTCGCCTTTGGAACAGTTTTATGGTCACGCCTTTGGAAAAGTTTTATGGTCCTTGCCTTTGGAACAGTTTTATGGTTCTCGCCTTTGGAACAGTTTTATGGTCCTCGCCTTTGGAACAGTTTTATGGGTCCCGACTTTGGAACAGTTTTATGGTCCTCGCATTTGGAACAGTTTTACGGTCCTTGCATTTGGACCAGTTTTATGGTCCTGTCTTTGGAACAGTTCCCTGGTCCTCGCCTTTGGAACAGTTTTATGGTCCCCGCCTTTGGAACAGTTTTATGGTCCCGCCTTTGGAAAAGTTTTATGGTGCTTGCCTTTGGAACAGTTTTATGGTCCTCGCCTTTGGAACAGTTTTATGGTCCTCGCCTTTGGAACAGTTTTATGGGTCCCGCCTTTGGAACAGTTTTATGGTCCTCGCATTTGGACCAGTTTTACGGTCCTTGCATATGGACCAGTTTTATGGTCCTGTCTTTGGAACAGTTCCATGGTCCTCGCCTTTGGAACAGTTTTATGGTCCCGCCTTTGGAAAAGTTTTATGGTCCTTGCCTTTGGAACGGTTTTATGGTCCTCGCCTTTGGAACAGTTTTATGGTCCTCGCCTTTGGAACTGTTTTATGGTCCCGCCTTTGGAACAGTTTTATGGTCCTCACCTTTGGAACAGTTTTATGGTCCTCGCCTTTGGAACAGTTTTATGGTTTTCGCCTTTGGAACAGTTTTATGGTCCTCGCCTTAGGAACAGTTTTATGGTCCTCGCCTTTGGAACAGTTTTAAGGTCCTGGCCTTTGGAACAGTTTTATGGTTCTTGCCTTTGGAAAAGTTTTATGGTCCTTGCATTTGGACCAGTTTTATGGTCCTATCTTTGGAACAGTTTTATGGTCCTCGCCTTTGGAATAGTTTTATGGTCCTCGCCTTTGGAACAGTTTTAACGTCCTGTGTTTGGAACAGTTTTACAGTCCTCGCCTTTGGAACAGTTTTATGGTCCTCGCCTTTGGAAATGTTTTACAGTCCTCGCCTTTGGAACAGTTTTATGGTCCTCGCCTTTGGAACAGTTTTATGGTCCCGCCTTTGGAAAAGTTTTATGGTCCTTGCCTTTGGAACAGTTTTATGGTTCTCGCCTTTGGAACAGTTTTATGGTCCTCGCATTTGGAACAGTTTTACGGTCCTTGCCTTTGGAACAGTTTTATGGTCCTGTCTTTGGAACAGTTCCCTGGTCCTCGCCTTTGGAACAGTTTTATGGTCCTCGCCTTTGGAACAGTTTTATGGTCCTCGCCTTTGGAACAGTTTTATGGGTCCCGCCTTTGGAACAGTTTTATGGTCCTCACCTTTGGAACAGTTTTTTGGGTCCCGCCTTTGGAACAGTTTTATGGTCCTCGCATTTGGAACAGTTTTACGGTCCTTGCCTTTGGAACAGTTCCCTGGTCCTTGCCTTTGGAACAGTTTTATGGTCCTGTCTTTGGAACAGTTCCCTGGTCCTCGCCTTTGGAACAGTTTTATGGTCCTCGCCTTTGGAACAGTTTTATGGTCCTCGCCTTTGGAACAGTTTTATGGGTCCCGCCTTTGGAACAGTTTTATGGTCCTCGCCTTTGGTACAGTTTTATGGTCCTCGCCTTTGGAACAGTTTTATGGTCCTCGCCTTTGGAACAGTTTTATGGTCCTCGCATTTGGAACAGTTTTACGGTCCTTGCATTTGGACCAGTTTTATGGTCCTCGCCTTTGGAACAGTTTTACAGTCCTTGCATTTGGACCAGTTTTATAGTCCCGTCTTTGGAACAGTTTTTTGGTCCTCGCCTTTGGAACAGTTTTAACGTCCTGTGTGTGGAACTGTTTTATGGTCCTGTGTTTCGAACAGTTTTATGGTCCTCGCCTTTGGAACAGTTTTATGGTCCTGTGTTTGGAACAGTTGTATGGTCCTCTCCTTTGGAACAGTTTTATGGTCCTCGCCTTTGGAACAGTTTTATGGTCCTCGCCTTTGGAACAGTTTTATGGTCCCGCCTTTGGAACAGTTTTATGGTCCTCGCCTTTGGAACAGTTTTATGGTCCCGTCTTTGGAATAGTTTTATGGTCCCGCCTTTGGAACAGTTTTATGGTCCTCGCCTTTGGAACAGTTTCACGGTCCTCGCCTTTTGACCAGTTGTATGGTCCCATCTTTCGAACAGTTTTATGGTCCTGTGTTTGGAACAGTTTTATGTTACTAGCCTTTGAACAGTTTTATGGTCCTTGCCTTTGGAACAGTTTTTTGGTCTTGTGTTTGGAACAGTTTTATGGTCCTAGCCTTTGGAACAGTTTTATGGTCCTCGTCTTTGGAACAGTTTTATGGTCCTGTGTTTGGAACAGTTTTATGGTCCTGTGTTTGGAACAGTTGTATGGTCCTCGCCTTTGGAACAGTTTTATGGTCCTCGACTTAGGAACAGTTTTATGGTCCTCGCCTTTGGAACAGTTTTATGGTCCTTGCCTTTGGAACAGTTTTATGGTTCTTGCCTTTGGAACAGTTTTATGGTCTTTGCATTTGGACCAGTTTTATGGTCCCGTCTTTGGAAAAGTTTTATGGTCCTCGCCTTTGGAACAATTTTATGGTCGTTGCATTTGGACCAGTTTTATGGTCCCGTCATTGGAAAAGTTTTATGGTCCTCGCCTTTGGAACAGTTTTATGGTCCTCGCCTTTGGAACAGTTTTATGGTCCCGTCTTTGGAACAGTTTCATGGTCCTCGCCTTTGGAACAGTTTTATGGTCTTCGCCTTTGGAACAGTTTTACGGTCCTCGCCTTTGGAACAGTTGTATGGTCCTCGCCTTTGGAACAGTTTTATGGTCCTCGCCTTTGGAACAGTTTTATGGTCCTCGCCTTTGGAACAGTTTTATGGTCCTCGCCTTTGGAACAGTTTTATGGTCCCGCCTTTGGAACAGTTTTATGGTCCTCGCCTTTGGAACAGTTTTATGGGTCCCGGCTTTGGAACAGTTTTATGGTCCTCGCATTTGGAACAGTTTTACGGTCCTTGCATTTGGACCAGTTTTATGGTCCTGTCTTTGGAACAGTTCCCTGGTCCTCGCCTTTGGAACAGTTTTATGGTCCCGCCTTTGGAAAAGTTTTATGGTCCTTGCCTTTGGAACAGTTTTATGGTCCTCGCCTTTGGAACAGTTTTATGGGTCCCGCCTTTGGAACAGTTTTATGGTCCTCGCATTTGGAACAGTTTTACGGTCCTTGCATTTGGACCAGTTTTATGGTCCTGTCTTTGGAACAGTTCCATGGTCCTCGCCTTTGGCACAGTTTTATGGTCCCGCCTTTGGAACTGTTTTATGGTCCCCCCTTTGGAACAGTTTTATGGTCCTCGCCGTTGGAACAGTTTTATGGTCCTCGCCTTTGGAACAGTTTTATGGTTTTCGCCTTTGGAACAGTTTTATGGTCCCGCCTTAGGAACAGTTTTATGGTCCTCGCCTTTGGAACAGTTTTATGGTCCTCGCCTTTGGAACAGTTTTATGGTCCCGCCTTTGGAAAAGTTTTATGGTCCTTGCCTTTGGAACAGTTTTATGGTCCTCGCCTTTGGAACAGTTTTATGGGTCCCGCCTTTGGAACAGTTTTATGGTCCTCGCATTTGGAACAGTTTTACGGTCCTTGCATTTGGACCAGTTTTATGGTCCTGTCTTTGGAACAGTTCCATGGTCCTCGCCTTTGGAACAGTTTTATGGTCCCGCCTTTGGAACTGTTTTATGGTCCCGCCTTTGGAACAGTTTTATGGTCCTCGCCGTTGGAACAGTTTTATGGTCCTCGCCTTTGGAACAGTTTTATGGTTTTCGCCTTTGGAACAGTTTTATGGTCCCGCCTTAGGAACAGTTTTAACGTCCTGTGTTTGGAACAGTTTTACAGTCCTCGCCTTTGGAACAGTTTTATGGTCCTCGCCTTTGGAACAGTTTTACAGTCCTCGCCTTTGGAACAGTTTTATGGTCCTCGCCTTTGGAACAGTTTTATGGTCCCGCCTTTGGAAAAGTTTTATGGTCCTTGCCTTTGGAACAGTTTTATGGTTCTCGCCTTTGGAACAGTTTTATTGTCCTCGCCTTTGGAACAGTTTTATGGTCCTCGCATTTGGAACAGTTTTACGGTCCTTGCATTTGGACCAGTTTTATGGTCCTGTCTTTGGAACAGTTCCATGGTCCTCGCCTTTGGAACAGTTTTATGGTCCCGCCTTTGGAACTGTTTTATGGTCCCGCCTTTGGAACAGTTTTATGGTCCTCGCCGTTGGAACAGTTTTATGGTCCTCGCCTTTGGAACAGTTTTATGGTTTTCGCCTTTGGAACAGTTTTATGGTCCCGCCTTAGGAACAGTTTTAACGTCCTGTGTTTGGAACAGTTTTACAGTCCTCGCCTTTGGAACAGTTTTATGGTCCTCGCCTTTGGAACAGTTTTACAGTCCTCGCCTTTGGAACAGTTTTATGGTTCTCGCCTTTGGAACAGTTTTATTGTCCTCGCCTTTGGAACAGTTTTATGGTCCTCGCCTTTGGAACAGTTTTTTGGTCCTCGCCTTTGGAACAGTTTTAACGTCCTGTGTGTGGAACTGTTTTATGGTCCTGTGTTTCGAACAGTTTTATGGTCCTCGCCTTTGGGACAGTTTTATGGTCCTGTGTTTGGAACAGTTGTATGGTCCTCTCCTTTGGAACAGTTTTATGGTCCTCGCCTTTGGAACAGTTTTATGGTCCTCGCCTTTGGAACAGTTTTATGGTCCCGCCTTTGGAACAGTTTTACGGTCCTCGCCTTTGGAACAGTTGTATGGTCCTCGCCTTTGGAACAGTTTTATGGTCCTCGCCTTTGGAACAGTTTTATGGTCCTCGCCTTTGGAACAGTTTTATGGTCCTCGCCTTTGGAACAGTTTTATGGTCCCGCCTTTGGAACAGTTTTATGGTCCCGTCTTTGGAACATTTTCATGGTCCTCGCCTTTGGAACAGTTTTATGGTCCTCGCCTTTAGAACAGTTTTTTGGTCCTGTGTTTGGAACAGTTTTATGGTCCTAGCCTTTGGAACAGTTTTATGGTCCTCGCCTTTGGAACAGTTTTATGGTCCTGTGTTTGGAACAGTTTTATGGTCCTGTGTTTGGAACAGTTGTATGGTCCTCGCCTTTGGAACAGTTTTATGGTCCTCGACTTAGGAACAGTTTTATGGTCCTCGCCTTTGGAACAGTTTTATGGTCCTTGCCTTTGGAACAGTTTTATGGTTCTTGCCTTTGGAACAGTTTTATGGTCTTTGCATTTGGACCAGTTTTATGGTCCCGTCTTTGGAAAAGTTTTATGGTCCTCGCCTTTGGAACAGTTTTATGGTCGTTGCATTTGGACCAGTTTTATGGTCCCGTCATTGGAAAAGTTTTATGGTCCTCGCCTTTGGAACAGTTTTATGGTCCTCGCCTTTGGAACAGTTTTATGGTCCCGTCTTTGGAACAGTTTCATGGTCCTCGCCTTTGGAACAGTTTTATGGTCTTCGCCTTTGGAACAGTTTTACGGTCCTCGCCTTTGGAACAGTTGTATGGTCCTCGCCTTTGGAACAGTTTTATGGTCCTCGCCTTTGGAACAGTTTTATGGTCCTCGCCTTTGGAACAGTTTTATGGTCCTCGCCTTTGGAACAGTTTTATGGTCCCGCCTTTGGAACAGTTTTATGGTCCTCGCCTTTGGAACAGTTTTATGGGTCCCGACTTTGGAACAGTTTTATGGTCCTCGCATTGGGAACAGTTTTACGGTCCTCGCCTTTGGAACAGTTTTATGGGTCCCGACTTTGGAACAGTTTTATGGTCCTCGCCTTTGGAACAGTTTTATGGTCCTCGCCTTTGGAACAGTTTTATGGTCCCGCCTTTGGAAAAGTTTTATGGTCCTTGCCTTTGGAACAGTTTTATGGTCCTCTCCTTTGGAACAGTTTTATGGGTCCCGCCTTTGGAACAGTTTTATGGTCCTCGCATTTGGAACAGTTTTACGGTCCTTGCATTTGGACCAGTTTTATGGTCCTGTCTTTGGAACAGTTCCATGGTCCTCGCCTTTGGAACAGTTTTATGGTCCCGCCTTTGGAACTGTTTTATGGTCCCGCCTTTGGAACAGTTTTATGGTCCTCGCCGTTGGAACAGTTTTATGGTCCTCGCCTTTGGAACAGTTTTATGGTTTTCGCCTTTGGAACAGTTTTATGGTCCCGCCTTAGGAACAGTTTTATGGTCCTCGCCTTTGGAACAGTTTTATGGTCCTCGCCTTTGGAACAGTTTTATGGTCCCGCCTTTGGAAAAGTTTTATGGTCCTTGCCTTTGGAACAGTTTTATGGTCCTCGCCTTTGGAACAGTTTTATGGGTCCCGCCTTTGGAACAGTTTTATGGTCCTCGCATTTGGAACAGTTTTACGGTCCTTGCATTTGGACCAGTTTTATGGTCCTGTCTTTGGAACAGTTCCATGGTCCTCGCCTTTGGAACAGTTTTATGGTCCCGCCTTTGGAACTGTTTTATGGTCCCGCCTTTGGAACAGTTTTATGGTCCTCGCCGTTGGAACAGTTTTATGGTCCTCGCCTTTGGAACAGTTTTATGGTTTTCGCCTTTGGAACAGTTTTATGGTCCCGCCTTAGGAACAGTTTTAACGTCCTGTGTTTGGAACAGTTTTACAGTCCTCGCCTTTGGAACAGTTTTATGGTCCTCGCCTTTGGAACAGTTTTACAGTCCTCGCCTTTGGAACAGTTTTATGGTCCTCGCCTTTGGAACAGTTTTATGGTCCCGCCTTTGGAAAAGTTTTATGGTCCTTGCCTTTGGAACAGTTTTATGGTTCTCGCCTTTGGAACAGTTTTATTGTCCTCGCCTTTGGAACAGTTTTATGGTCCTCGCATTTGGAACAGTTTTACGGTCCTTGCATTTGGACCAGTTTTATGGTCCTGTCTTTGGAACAGTTCCATGGTCCTCGCCTTTGGAACAGTTTTATGGTCCCGCCTTTGGAACTGTTTTATGGTCCCGCCTTTGGAACAGTTTTATGGTCCTCGCCGTTGGAACAGTTTTATGGTCCTCGCCTTTGGAACAGTTTTATGTTTTTCGCCTTTGGAACAGTTTTATGGTCCCGCCTTAGGAACAGTTTTAACGTCCTGTGTTTGGAACAGTTTTACAGTCCTCGCCTTTGGAACAGTTTTATGGTCCTCGCCTTTGGAACAGTTTTACAGTCCTCGCCTTTGGAACAGTTTTATGGTCCTCGCCTTTGGAACAGTTTTATGGTCCCGCCTTTGGAAAAGTTTTATGGTCCTTGCCTTTGGAACAGTTTTATGGTTCTCGCCTTTGGAACAGTTTTATTGTCCTCGCCTTTGGAACAGTTTTATGGTCCTCGCCTTTGGAACAGTTTTTTGGTCCTCGCCTTTGGAACAGTTTTAACGTCCTGTGTGTGGAACTGTTTTATGGTCCTGTGTTTCGAACAGTTTTATGGTCCTCGCCTTTGGAACAGTTTTATGGTCCTGTGTTTGGAACAGTTGTATGGTCCTCTCCTTTGGAACAGTTTTATGGTCCTCGCCTTTGGAACAGTTTTATGGTCCTCGCCTTTGGAACAGTTTTATGGTCCCGCCTTTGGAACAGTTTTACGGTCCTCGCCTTTGGAACAGTTGTATGGTCCTCGCCTTTGGAACAGTTTTATGGTCCTCGCCTTTGGAACAGTTTTATGGTCCTCGCCTTTGGAACAGTTTTATGGTCCTCGCCTTTGGAACAGTTTTATGGTCCCGCCTTTGGAACAGTTTTATGGTCCTCGCCTTTGGAACAGTTTTATGGGTCCCGACTTTGGAACAGTTTTATGGTCCTCGCATTTGGAACAGTTTTACGGTCCTTGCATTTGGACCAGTTTTATGGTCCTGTCTTTGGAACAGTTCCCTGGTCCTCGCCTTTGGAACAGTTTTATGGTCCTCGCCTTTGGAACAGTTTTATGGTCCCGCCTTTGGAAAAGTTTTATGGTCCTTGCCTTTGGAACAGTTTTATGGTCCTCGCCTTTGGAACAGTTTTATGGGTCCCGCCTTTGGAACAGTTTTATGGTCCTCGCATTTGGAACAGTTTTACGGTCCTTGCATTTGGACCAGTTTTATGGTCCTGTCTTTGGAACAGTTCCATGGTCCTCGCCTTTGGAACAGTTTTATGGTCCCGCCTTTGGAACTGTTTTATGGTCCCGCCTTTGGAACAGTTTTATGGTCCTCGCCGTTGGAACAGTTTTATGGTCCTCGCATTTGGAACAGTTTTATGGTTTTCGCCTTTGGAACAGTTTTATGGTCCCGCCTTAGGAACAGTTTTATGGTCCTCGCCTTTGGAACAGTTTTATGGTCCTCGCCTTTGGAACAGTTTTATGGTCCCGCCTTTGGAAAAGTTTTATGGTCCTTGCCTTTGGAACAGTTTTATGGTCCTCGCCTTTGGAACAGTTTTATGGGTCCCGCCTTTGGAACAGTTTTATGGTCCTCGCATTTGGAACAGTTTTACGGTCCTTGCATTTGGACCAGTTTTATGGTCCTGTCTTTGGAACAGTTCCATGGTCCTCGCCTTTGGAACAGTTTTATGGTCCCGCCTTTGGAACTGTTTTATGGTCCCGCCTTTGGAACAGTTTTATGGTCCTCGCCGTTGGAACAGTTTTATGGTCCTCGCCTTTGGAACAGTTTTATGGTTTTCGCCTTTGGAACAGTTTTATGGTCCCGCCTTTGGAACAGTTTTAACGTCCTGTGTTTGGAACAGTTTTACAGTCCTCGCCTTTGGAACAGTTTTATGGTCCTCGCCTTTGGAACAGTTTTACAGTCCTCGCCTTTGGAACAGTTTTATGGTCCTCGCCTTTGGAACAGTTTTATGGTCCCGCCTTTGGAAAAGTTTTATGGTCCTTGCCTTTGGAACAGTTTTATGGTTCTCGCCTTTGGAACAGTTTTATTGTCCTCGCCTTTGGAACAGTTTTATGGGTCCCGCCTTTGGAACAGTTTTATGGTCCTCGCATTTGGAACAGTTTTATGGTCCTTGCATTTGGACCAGTTTTATGGTCCTGTCTTTGGAACAGTTCCCTGGTCCTCGCCTTTGGAACAGTTTTATGGTCCTCGCCTTTGGAACAGTTTTTTGGTCCTCGCCTTTGGAACAGTTTTAACGTCCTGTGTGTGGAACTGTTTTATGGTCCTGTGTTTCGAACAGCTTTATGGTCCTCGCCTTTGGAACAGTTTTATGGTCCTGTGTTTGGAACAGTTGTATGGTCCTCTCCTTTGGAACAGTTTTATGGTCCTCGCCTTTGGAACAGTTTTATGGTCCTCGCCTTTGGAACAGTTTTATGGTCCCGCCTTTGGAACAGTTTTATGGTCCTCGCCTTTGGAACAGTTTTATGGTCCCGTCTTTGGAATAGTTTTATGGTCCCGCCTTTGGAATAGTTTTTATGGTCCTCGCCTTTGGAACAGTTTCACGGTCCTCGCCTTTTGACCAGTTGTATGGTCCCATCTTTCGAACAGTTTTATGGTCCTGTGTTTGGAACAGTTTTATGTTACTAGCCTTTGAACAGTTTTATGGTCCTTGCCTTTGGAACAGTTTTATGGTCCTGTGTTTGTAACAGTTTTATGGTCCTGTGTTTGGAACAGTTGAATGGTCCTCTCCTTTGGAACAGTTTTATGGTCCTAGCCTTTGGAACAGTTTTATGGTCCTCGCCTTTGGAACAGTTTTATGGTCCTCGCTTTTGGAACAGTTTTATGGTCCTCGCCTTTGGAACAGTTTTATGGTCCTGTGTTTGGAACAGTTTTATGGTCCTCGCCTTTGGAGCAGTTTTATGGTCCTCACCTTTGGAACAATTTTACGGTCCTGGCCTTTTGACCAGTTTTATGGTCCCGTCTTTGGAACATTTTCATGGTCCTCGCCTTTGGAACAGTTTTATGGTCCTCGCCTTTAGAACAGTTTTTTGGTCCTGTGTTTGGAACAGTTTTATGGTCCTAGCCTTTGGAACAGTTTTATGGTCCTCGCCTTTGGAACAGTTTTATGGTCCTGTGTTTGGAACAGTTTTATGGTCCTGTGTTTGGAACAGTTGTATGGTCCTCGCCTTTGGAACAGTTTTATGGTCCTCGACTTAGGAACAGTTTTATGGTCCTCGCCTTTGGAACAGTTTTATGGTCCTTGCCTTTGGAACAGTTTTATGGTTCTTGCCTTTGGAACAGTTTTATGGTCTTTGCATTTGGACCAGTTTTATGGTCCCGTCTTTGGAAAAGTTTTATGGTCCTCGCCTTTGGAACAGTTTTATGGTCGTTGCATTTGGACCAGTTTTATGGTCCCGTCATTGGAAAAGTTTTATGGTCCTCGCCTTTGGAACAGTTTTATGGTCCTCGCCTTTGGAACAGTTTTATGGTCCCGTCTTTGGAACAGTTTCATGGTCCTCGCCTTTGGAACAGTTTTATGGTCTTCGCCTTTGGAACAGTTTTACGGTCCTCGCCTTTGGAACAGTTGTATGGTCCTCGCCTTTGGAACAGTTTTATGGTCCTCGCCTTTGGAACAGTTTTATAGTCCTCGCCTTTGGAACAGTTTTATGGTCCTCGCCTTTGGAACAGTTTTATGGTCCCGCCTTTGGAACAGTTTTATGGTCCTCACCTTTGGAACAGTTTTATGGTCCTCGCCTTTGGAACAGTTTTATGGTTTTCGCCTTTGGAACAGTTTTATGGTCCCGCCTTAGGAACAGTTTTATGGTCCTTGCATTTGGACCAGTTTTATGGTCCTGTCTTTGGAACAGTTTTATGGTCCTCGCCTTTGGAATAGTTTTATGGTCCTCGCCTTTGGAACAGTTTTAACGTCCTGTGTTTGGAACAGTTTTACAGTCCTCGCCTTTGGAACAGTTTTATGGTCCTCGCCTTTGGAACAGTTTTACAGTCCTCGCCTTTGGAACAGTTTTATGGTCCCGCCTTTGGAAAAGTTTTATGGTCCTTGCCTTTGGAACAGTTTTATGGTTCTCGCCTTTGGAACAGTTTTATGGTCCTCGCCTTTGGAACAGTTTTATGGGTCCCGACTTTGGAACAGTTTTATGGTCCTCGCATTTGGAACAGTTTTACGGTCCTTGCATTCGGACCAGTTTTATGGTCCTGTCTTTGGAACAGTTCCCTGGTCCTCGCCTTTGGAACAGTTTTATGGTCCTCGCCTTTGGAACAGTTTTATGGTCCCGCCTTTGGAAAAGTTTTATGGTCCTTGCCTTTGGAACAGTTTTATGGTCCTCGCCGTTGGAACAGTTTTATGGTTTTCGCCTTTGGAACAGTTTTATGGTCCCGTCTTTGGAACAGTTTTATGGGTCCCGACTTTGGAACAGTTTTATGGTCCTCGCATTTGGAACAGTTTTACGGTCCTTGCATTCGGACCAGTTTTATGGTCCTGTCTTTGGAACAGTTCCCTGGTCCTCGCCTTTGGAACAGTTTTATGGTCCTCGCCGTTGGAACAGTTTTATGGTCCTCGCCTTTGGAACAGTTTTATGGTTTTCGCCTTTGGAACAGTTTTATGGTCCCGTCTTTGGAACAATTTTATGGTCCTCGCCTTTGGAACAGTTTTACGTTCTTTGCATTTGGACCAGTTTTATGGTCCTCGACTTTGGAACAGTTTTACAGTCCTTGCATTTGGACCAGTTTTATGGTCCTCCCCTTTGGAACAGTTTTATGGTCCCGCCTTTGGAACAGTTTTATGTTCCTCGCCTTTGGAACAGTTTTAACGTCCTGTGTTTGGAACAGTTTTATGGTCCCACCTTTGGAACAGTTTTACGGTCCCGCCTTTGGAACAATTTTATGGTCCTCGCCTTTGGAACAGTTTTATGTTCCTCGCCTTTGGAACAGTTTTATGGTTTTCGCCTTTGGAACAGTTTTATGGTCCCGCCTTAGGAACAGTTTTATGGTCCTTGCATTTGGACCAGTTTTATGGTCCTGTCTTTGGAACAGTTTTATGGTCCTCGCCTTTGGAATAGTTTTATGGTCCTCGCCTTTGGAACAGTTTTAACGTCCTGTGTTTGGAACAGTTTTACAGTCCTCGCCTTTGGAACAGTTTTATGGTCCTCGCCTTTGGAACAGTTTTACAGTCCTCGCCTTTGGAACAGTTTTATGGTCCCGCCTTTGGAAAAGTTTTATGGTCCTTGCCTTTGGAACAGTTTTAACGTCCTGTGTTTGGAACAGTTTTATGGTCCCACCTTTGGAACAGTTTTACGGTCCCGCCTTTGGAACAATTTTTTGGTCCTCGCCTTTGGAACAGTTTTAACGTCCTGTGTGTGGAACTGTTTTATGGTCCTGTGTTTCGAACAGTTTTATGGTCCTCGCCTTTGGAACAGTTTTATGGTCCTGTGTTTGGAACAGTTGTATGGTCCTCTCCTTTGGAACAGTTTTATGGTCCTCGCCTTTGGAACAGTTTTATGGTCCTCGCCTTTGGAACAGTTTTATGGTCCCGCCTTTGGAACAGTTTTACGGTCCTCGCCTTTGGAACAGTTGTATGGTCCTCGCCTTTGGAACAGTTTTATGGTCCTCGCCTTTGGAACAGTTTTATGGTCCTCGCCTTTGGAACAGTTTTATGGTCCTCGCCTTTGGAACAGTTTTATGGTCCCGCCTTTGGAACAGTTTTATGGTCCTCGCCTTTGGAACAGTTTTATGGGTCCCGACTTTGGAACAGTTTTATGGTCCTCGCATTTGGAACAGTTTTACGGTCCTTGCATTTGGACCAGTTTTATGGTCCTGTCTTTGGAACAGTTCCCTGGTCCTCGCCTTTGGAACAGTTTTATGGTCCTCGCCTTTGGAACAGTTTTATGGTCCCGCCTTTGGAAAAGTTTTATGGTCCTTGCCTTTGGAACAGTTTTATGGTCCTCGCCTTTGGAACAGTTTTATGGGTCCCGCCTTTGGAACAGTTTTATGGTCCTCGCATTTGGAACAGTTTTACGGTCCTTGCATTTGGACCAGTTTTATGGTCCTGTCTTTGGAACAGTTCCATGGTCCTCGCCTTTGGAACAGTTTTATGGTCCCGCCTTTGGAACAGTTCCATGGTCCTCGCCTTTGGAACAGTTTTATGGTCCTAGCCTTTGGAACAGTTTTATGGTCCTCGCCTTTGGAACAGTTTTATGGTCCTGTGTTTGGAACAGTTTTATGGTCCTGTGTTTGGAACAGTTGTATGGTCCTCGCCTTTGGAACAGTTTTATGGTCCTCGACTTAGGAACAGTTTTATGGTCCTCGCCTTTGGAACAGTTTTATGGTCCTTGCCTTTGGAACAGTTTTATGGTTCTTGCCTTTGGAACAGTTTTATGGTCTTTGCATTTGGACCAGTTTTATGGTCCCGTCTTTGGAAAAGTTTTATGGTCCTCGCCTTTGGAACAGTTTTATGGTCGTTGCATTTGGACCAGTTTTATGGTCCCGTCATTGGAAAAGTTTTATGGTCCTCGCCTTTGGAACAGTTTTATGGTCCTCGCCTTTGGAACAGTTTTATGGTCCCGTCTTTGGAACAGTTTCATGGTCCTCGCCTTTGGAACAGTTTTATGGTCTTCGCCTTTGGAACAGTTTTACGGTCCTCGCCTTTGGAACAGTTGTATGGTCCTCGCCTTTGGAACAGTTTTATGGTCCTCGCCTTTGGAACAGTTTTATAGTCCTCGCCTTTGGAACAGTTTTATGGTCCTCGCCTTTGGAACAGTTTTATGGTCCCGCCTTTGGAACAGTTTTATGGTCCTCACCTTTGGAACAGTTTTATGGTCCTCGCCTTTGGAACAGTTTTATGGTTTTCGCCTTTGGAACAGTTTTATGGTCCCGCCTTAGGAACAGTTTTATGGTCCTTGCATTTGGACCAGTTTTATGGTCCTGTCTTTGGAACAGTTTTATGGTCCTCGCCTTTGGAATAGTTTTATGGTCCTCGCCTTTGGAACAGTTTTAACGTCCTGTGTTTGGAACAGTTTTACAGTCCTCGCCTTTGGAACAGTTTTATGGTCCTCGCCTTTGGAACAGTTTTACAGTCCTCGCCTTTGGAACAGTTTTATGGTCCCGCCTTTGGAAAAGTTTTATGGTCCTTGCCTTTGGAACAGTTTTATGGTTCTCGCCTTTGGAACAGTTTTATGGTCCTCGCCTTTGGAACAGTTTTATGGGTCCCGACTTTGGAACAGTTTTATGGTCCTCGCATTTGGAACAGTTTTACGGTCCTTGCATTCGGACCAGTTTTATGGTCCTGTCTTTGGAACAGTTCCCTGGTCCTCGCCTTTGGAACAGTTTTATGGTCCTCGCCTTTGGAACAGTTTTATGGTCCCGCCTTTGGAAAAGTTTTATGGTCCTTGCCTTTGGAACAGTTTTATGGTCCTCGCCGTTGGAACAGTTTTATGGTTTTCGCCTTTGGAACAGTTTTATGGTCCCGTCTTTGGAACAGTTTTATGGGTCCCGACTTTGGAACAGTTTTATGGTCCTCGCATTTGGAACAGTTTTACGGTCCTTGCATTCGGACCAGTTTTATGGTCCTGTCTTTGGAACAGTTCCCTGGTCCTCGCCTTTGGAACAGTTTTATGGTCCTCGCCGTTGGAACAGTTTTATGGTCCTCGCCTTTGGAACAGTTTTATGGTTTTCGCCTTTGGAACAGTTTTATGGTCCCGTCTTTGGAACAATTTTATGGTCCTCGCCTTTGGAACAGTTTTACGTTCTTTGCATTTGGACCAGTTTTATGGTCCTCGACTTTGGAACAGTTTTACAGTCCTTGCATTTGGACCAGTTTTATGGTCCTCCCCTTTGGAACAGTTTTATGGTCCCGCCTTTGGAACAGTTTTATGTTCCTCGCCTTTGGAACAGTTTTAACGTCCTGTGTTTGGAACAGTTTTATGGTCCCACCTTTGGAACAGTTTTACGGTCCCGCCTTTGGAACAATTTTATGGTCCTCGCCTTTGGAACAGTTTTATGTTCCTCGCCTTTGGAACAGTTTTATGGTTTTCGCCTTTGGAACAGTTTTATGGTCCCGCCTTAGGAACAGTTTTATGGTCCTTGCATTTGGACCAGTTTTATGGTCCTGTCTTTGGAACAGTTTTATGGTCCTCGCCTTTGGAATAGTTTTATGGTCCTCGCCTTTGGAACAGTTTTAACGTCCTGTGTTTGGAACAGTTTTACAGTCCTCGCCTTTGGAACAGTTTTATGGTCCTCGCCTTTGGAACAGTTTTACAGTCCTCGCCTTTGGAACAGTTTTATGGTCCCGCCTTTGGAAAAGTTTTATGGTCCTTGCCTTTGGAACAGTTTTAACGTCCTGTGTTTGGAACAGTTTTATGGTCCCACCTTTGGAACAGTTTTACGGTCCCGCCTTTGGAACAATTTTTTGGTCCTCGCCTTTGGAACAGTTTTAACGTCCTGTGTGTGGAACTGTTTTATGGTCCTGTGTTTCGAACAGTTTTATGGTCCTCGCCTTTGGAACAGTTTTATGGTCCTGTGTTTGGAACAGTTGTATGGTCCTCTCCTTTGGAACAGTTTTATGGTCCTCGCCTTTGGAACAGTTTTATGGTCCTCGCCTTTGGAACAGTTTTATGGTCCCGCCTTTGGAACAGTTTTACGGTCCTCGCCTTTGGAACAGTTGTATGGTCCTCGCCTTTGGAACAGTTTTATGGTCCTCGCCTTTGGAACAGTTTTATGGTCCTCGCCTTTGGAACAGTTTTATGGTCCTCGCCTTTGGAACAGTTTTATGGTCCCGCCTTTGGAACAGTTTTATGGTCCTCGCCTTTGGAACAGTTTTATGGGTCCCGACTTTGGAACAGTTTTATGGTCCTCGCATTTGGAACAGTTTTACGGTCCTTGCATTTGGACCAGTTTTATGGTCCTGTCTTTGGAACAGTTCCCTGGTCCTCGCCTTTGGAACAGTTTTATGGTCCTCGCCTTTGGAACAGTTTTATGGTCCCGCCTTTGGAAAAGTTTTATGGTCCTTGCCTTTGGAACAGTTTTATGGTCCTCGCCTTTGGAACAGTTTTATGGGTCCCGCCTTTGGAACAGTTTTATGGTCCTCGCATTTGGAACAGTTTTACGGTCCTTGCATTTGGACCAGTTTTATGGTCCTGTCTTTGGAACAGTTCCATGGTCCTCGCCTTTGGAACAGTTTTATGGTCCCGCCTTTGGAACTGTTTTATGGTCCCGCCTTTGGAACAGTTTTATGGTCCTCGCCGTTGGAACAGTTTTATGGTCCTCGCATTTGGAACAGTTTTATGGTTTTCGTCTTTGGAACAGTTTTATGGTCCCGCCTTAGGAACAGTTTTATGGTCCTCGCCTTTGGAACAGTTTTATGGTCCTCGCCTTTGGAACAGTTTTATGGTCCCGCCTTTGGAAAAGTTTTATGGTCCTTGCCTTTGGAACAGTTTTATGGTCCTCGCCTTTGGAACAGTTTTATGGGTCCCGCCTTTGGAACAGTTTTATGGTCCTCGCATTTGGAACAGTTTTACGGTCCTTGCATTTGGACCAGTTTTATGGTCCTGTCTTTGGAACAGTTCCATGGTCCTCGCCTTTGGAACAGTTTTATGGTCCCGCCTTTGGAACTGTTTTATGGTCCCGCCTTTGGAACAGTTTTATGGTCCTCGCCGTTGGAACAGTTTTATGGTCCTCGCCTTTGGAACAGTTTTATGGTTTTCGCCTTTGGAACAGTTTTATGGTCCCGCCTTTGGAACAGTTTTAACGTCCTGTGTTTGGAACAGTTTTACAGTCCTCGCCTTTGGAACAGTTTTATGGTCCTCGCCTTTGGAACAGTTTTACAGTCCTCGCCTTTGGAACAGTTTTATGGTCCTCGCCTTTGGAACAGTTTTATGGTCCCGCCTTTGGAAAAGTTTTATGGTCCTTGCCTTTGGAACAGTTTTATGGTTCTCGCCTTTGGAACAGTTTTATTGTCCTCGCCTTTGGAACAGTTTTATGGGTCCCGCCTTTGGAACAGTTTTATGGTCCTCGCATTTGGAACAGTTTTATGGTCCTTGCATTTGGACCAGTTTTATGGTCCTGTCTTTGGAACAGTTCCCTGGTCCTCGCCTTTGGAACAGTTTTATGGTCCTCGCCTTTGGAACAGTTTTTTGGTCCTCGCCTTTGGAACAGTTTTAACGTCCTGTGTGTGGAACTGTTTTATGGTCCTGTGTTTCGAACAGCTTTATGGTCCTCGCCTTTGGAACAGTTTTATGGTCCTGTGTTTGGAACAGTTGTATGGTCCTCTCCTTTGGAACAGTTTTATGGTCCTCGCCTTTGGAACAGTTTTATGGTCCTCGCCTTTGGAACAGTTTTATGGTCCCGCCTTTGGAACAGTTTTATGGTCCTCGCCTTTGGAACAGTTTTATGGTCCCGTCTTTGGAATAGTTTTATGGTCCCGCCTTTGGAATAGTTTTTATGGTCCTCGCCTTTGGAACAGTTTCACGGTCCTCGCCTTTTGACCAGTTGTATGGTCCCATCTTTCGAACAGTTTTATGGTCCTGTGTTTGGAACAGTTTTATGTTACTAGCCTTTGAACAGTTTTATGGTCCTTGCCTTTGGAACAGTTTTATGGTCCTGTGTTTGTAACAGTTTTATGGTCCTGTGTTTGGAACAGTTGTATGGTCCTCTCCTTTGGAACAGTTTTATGGTCCTAGCCTTTGGAACAGTTTTATGGTCCTCGCCTTTGGAACAGTTTTATGGTCCTCGCTTTTGGAACAGTTTTATGGTCCTCGCCTTTGGAACAGTTTTATGGTCCTGTGTTTGGAACAGTTTTATGGTCCTCGCCTTTGGAGCAGTTTTATGGTCCTCACCTTTGGAACAATTTTACGGTCCTGGCCTTTTGACCAGTTTTATGGTCCCGTCTTTGGAACATTTTCATGGTCCTCGCCTTTGGAACAGTTTTATGGTCCTCGCCTTTAGAACAGTTTTTTGGTCCTGTGTTTGGAACAGTTTTATGGTCCTAGCCTTTGGAACAGTTTTATGGTCCTCGCCTTTGGAACAGTTTTATGGTCCTGTGTTTGGAACAGTTTTATGGTCCTGTGTTTGGAACAGTTGTATGGTCCTCGCCTTTGGAACAGTTTTATGGTCCTCGACTTAGGAACAGTTTTATGGTCCTCGCCTTTGGAACAGTTTTATGGTCCTTGCCTTTGGAACAGTTTTATGGTTCTTGCCTTTGGAACAGTTTTATGGTCTTTGCATTTGGACCAGTTTTATGGTCCCGTCTTTGGAAAAGTTTTATGGTCCTCGCCTTTGGAACAGTTTTATGGTCGTTGCATTTGGACCAGTTTTATGGTCCCGTCATTGGAAAAGTTTTATGGTCCTCGCCTTTGGAACAGTTTTATGGTCCTCGCCTTTGGAACAGTTTTATGGTCCCGTCTTTGGAACAGTTTCATGGTCCTCGCCTTTGGAACAGTTTTATGGTCTTCGCCTTTGGAACAGTTTTACGGTCCTCGCCTTTGGAACAGTTGTATGGTCCTCGCCTTTGGAACAGTTTTATGGTCCTCGCCTTTGGAACAGTTTTATAGTCCTCGCCTTTGGAACAGTTTTATGGTCCTCGCCTTTGGAACAGTTTTATGGTCCCGCCTTTGGAACAGTTTTATGGTCCTCACCTTTGGAACAGTTTTATGGTCCTCGCCTTTGGAACAGTTTTATGGTTTTCGCCTTTGGAACAGTTTTATGGTCCCGCCTTAGGAACAGTTTTATGGTCCTTGCATTTGGACCAGTTTTATGGTCCTGTCTTTGGAACAGTTTTATGGTCCTCGCCTTTGGAATAGTTTTATGGTCCTCGCCTTTGGAACAGTTTTAACGTCCTGTGTTTGGAACAGTTTTACAGTCCTCGCCTTTGGAACAGTTTTATGGTCCTCGCCTTTGGAACAGTTTTACAGTCCTCGCCTTTGGAACAGTTTTATGGTCCCGCCTTTGGAAAAGTTTTATGGTCCTTGCCTTTGGAACAGTTTTATGGTTCTCGCCTTTGGAACAGTTTTATGGTCCTCGCCTTTGGAACAGTTTTATGGGTCCCGACTTTGGAACAGTTTTATGGTCCTCGCATTTGGAACAGTTTTACGGTCCTTGCATTCGGACCAGTTTTATGGTCCTGTCTTTGGAACAGTTCCCTGGTCCTCGCCTTTGGAACAGTTTTATGGTCCTCGCCTTTGGAACAGTTTTATGGTCCCGCCTTTGGAAAAGTTTTATGGTCCTCGCCGTTGGAACAGTTTTATGGTTTTCGCCTTTGGAACAGTTTTATGGTCCCGTCTTTGGAACAGTTTTATGGGTCCCGACTTTGGAACAGTTTTATGGTCCTCGCATTTGGAACAGTTTTACGGTCCTTGCATTCGGACCAGTTTTATGGTCCTGTCTTTGGAACAGTTCCCTGGTCCTCGCCTTTGGAACAGTTTTATGGTCCTCGCCGTTGGAACAGTTTTATGGTCCTCGCCTTTGGAACAGTTTTATGGTTTTCGCCTTTGGAACAGTTTTATGGTCCCGTCTTTGGAACAATTTTATGGTCCTCGCCTTTGGAACAGTTTTACGTTCTTTGCATTTGGACCAGTTTTATGGTCCTCGACTTTGGAACAGTTTTACAGTCCTTGCATTTGGACCAGTTTTATGGTCCTCCCCTTTGGAACAGTTTTATGGTCCCGCCTTTGGAACAGTTTTATGTTCCTCGCCTTTGGAACAGTTTTAACGTCCTGTGTTTGGAACAGTTTTATGGTCCCACCTTTGGAACAGTTTTACGGTCCCGCCTTTGGAACAATTTTATGGTCCTCGCCTTTGGAACAGTTTTATGTTCCTCGCCTTTGGAACAGTTTTATGGTCCCGCCTTTGGAACAGTTTTATGGTCCTCGCCTTTGGAACAGTTTTATGGTCACGCCTTTGGAACAGTTTTATGGTCCTAGCCTTTGGAACAGTTTTATGGTCCCGCCTTTGGAACAGTTTTAACGTCCTGTGTTTGGAACAGTTTTATGGTCCTGTTTTTGGAACAGTTTTATGGTCCTCGCCTTTGGAACAGTTTTATGGTCCTCGACTTTGGAACAGTTTTATGGTCCTCGCCTTTTTACCACTTTTATGGTCCCGTCTTTGGAATAGTTTTATGGTCCCGCCTTTGGAACAGTTTTACGGTCCTCGCCTTTGGAACAGTTTCACGGTCCTCGCCTTTGGAACAGTTTTATGGTCCTCGCCTTTGGAACAGTTTTACGGTCCTCGCCTTTGAAACACTTTTAACGTCCTGTGTTTGGAACAGTTTTATGGTACTGTGTTTGGAACACTTCCCTGGTCCTCGCCTTTGGAACAGTTTTATGGTCCTCGCCTTTGGAACAGTTTTATGGTCTTTGCATTTGGACCAGTTTTATGGTCCTCGACTTTGGAACAGTTTTACAGTCCTTGCATTTGGACCAGTTTTATGGTCCCGTCTTTGGAAAAGTTTTATGGTCCTCGCCTTTGGAACAGTTTTATGGTCCTCGCCTTTGGAACAGTTGATGGTCCTCGCCTTTGGAACAATTTTATGGTCCTCGCCTTTGGAAAAGTTTTACGGTCTTTGCATTTGGACCAGTTTTATGGTCCTCGACTTTGGAACAGTTTTACAGTCCTTGCATTTGGACCAGTTTTATGGTCCCGTCTTTGGAAAAGTTTTATGGTCCTCGCCTTTGGAACAGTTTTATGGTCCTCGCCTTTGGAACAGTTGATGGTCCTCGCCTTTGGAACAGTTTTATGGTCCTCACCTTTGGAACAGTTTTATGGTCCTGTGTTTGGAACAGTTTTATGGTCCTCGCCTTTGGAACAGTTTTATGGTCCTCGCCTTTGGAACAGTTTTATGGTCCCGCCTTTGGAACAGTTTTAAGGTCCTGCGTTTGGAACAGTTGTATGGTCCTCGCCTTTGGAACAGTCTTATGGTCCTCGCCTTTGGAACAGTTTTATGGTCCCGCTTTGGAACAGTTATATGGTCCTCCCCTTTGGAACGGTTTTATGGTCCTCGCCTTTGGAACAGTTTTATGGTCCTCGTCTTTGGAACAGTTTTATGGTCCCGCCTTTGGAACAATTTTATGGTCCTCGCCTTTGGAACAGTTTTACGGTCTTTGTATTTGGACCAGTTTTATGGTCCTCACCTTTGGAACAGTTTCATGGTCCTCGCCTTTGGAACAGTTTTATGGTCCTCGCCTTTGGAACAGTTTTATGGGCCTCCCCTTTGGAACAGTTTTATGGTCCCGCCTTTGGAACAGTTTTATGTTCCTCGCCTTTGGAACAGTTTTAACGTCCTGTGTTTGGAACAGTTTTATGGTCCTGTTTTTGGAACAGTTTTATGGTCCTCGCCTTTGGAACAGTTTTATGGTCCTCGACTTTGGAACAGTTTTATGGTCCTCGCCTTTTTACCACTTTTATGGTCCCGTCTTTGGAATAGTTTTATGGTCCCGCCTTTGGAACAGTTTTACAGTCCTCGCCTTTGGAACAGTTTTACGGTCCTCGCCTTTGGAACAGTTTTACGGTCTTTGCATTTGGACCAGTTTTATGGTCCTCGCCTTTGGAACAGTTTTAACGTCCTGTGTTTGGATCAGTTTTACAGTCCTCGCCTTTGGAACAGTTTTATGGTCCTCGCCTTTGGAACAGTTTTACAGTCCTCGCCTTTGGAACAGTTTTATGGTCCTCGCCTTTGGAACAGTTTTACAGTCCTCGCCTTTGGAACAGTTTTATGGTCCTCGCCTTTGGAACAGTTTTATGGTCCCGCCTTTGGAAATGTTTTATGGTCCTTGCCTTTGGAAATGTTTTATGGTCCTCGCCTTTGGAACAGTTTTATGGGTCCCGCCTTTGGAACAGTTTTACGGTCCTTGCATTTGGACCAGTTTTATGGTCCTGTCTTTGGAACAGTTCCATGGTCCTCGCCTTTGGAACAGTTTTATGGTCCCGCCTTTGGAAAAGTTTTATGGTTCTTGCCTTTGGAACGGTTTTATGGTCCTCGCCTTTGGAACAGTTTTATGGTCCTCGCCTTTGGAACAGTTTTATGGTCCCGCCTTTGGAACAGTTTTATGTTCCTCGCATTTGGAACAGTTTTACGGTCCTTGCATTTGGACCAGTTTTATGGTCCTGTCTTTGGAACAGTTCCCTGGTCCTCGCCTTTGGAACAGTTTTACGGTCTTTGCCTTTGGACCAGTTTTATGGTCCTCGCCTTTGGAACAGTTTTATGGTCGCGCCTTTGGAACAGTTTTATGGTCCTCGCCTTTGGAACAGTTTTATGGTCCTGTGTTTGGAACAGTTGTATGGTCCTCGCCTTTGGAACAGTCTTATGGTCGTCGACTTTGGAACAGTTTTATGGTCCTCGCCTTTGGAACAGTTTTATGGTCCTCGCCTTTGGAACAGTTTTATGGTCCTCGCCTTTGGAACACTTTTATGGTCCTCGCCTTTGGAACACTTTTATGGTCCTCGCCTTTGGAACAGTTTTACGGTCCTCGCCTTTTGACCAGTTTTATGGTCCCGTCTTTGGAACAGTTTCATGATCCTTGCCTTTGGAACAGTTTTATGGTCCTCGCCTTTGGAACTGTTGTATGGTCTTGTGTTTGGAACAGTTTTGTGGTCCTAGCCTTTGAACAGTTTTATGGTCCTCGCCTTTGGAACAGTTTTACGGTCCTCAGTTTGGAATAGTTTTATGGTCCTCGCCTTTGGAACACTTTTATGGTCCTCGCCTTTGGAACACTTTTATGGTCCTCGCCTTTGGAACAGTTTTACGGTCCTCGCCTTTTGACCAGTTTTATGGTCCCGTCTTTGGAACCTTTTCATGATCCTTGCCTTTGGAACAGTTTTATGGTCCTCGCCTTTGGAACTGTTGTATGGTCTTGTGTTTGGAACAGTTTTGTGGTCCTAGCCTTTGAACAGTTTTATGGTCCTCGCCTTTGGAACAGTTTTACGGTCCTCAGTTTGGAATAGTTTTATGGTCCTCGCCGTTGGAACAGTTTTACGGTCCTCGCCTTTGGAACAGTTTTACGGTCCTGTGTTTGGAATAGTTTTATGGTCCTCGCCTTTGGAACAGTTTTATGGTCCTCGCCTTTGGAACAGTTTTACGGTCCTCGCCTTTGGAACAGTTTTACGGTCCTGTGTTTGGAACAGTTTTACAGTCCTCGCCTTTGGAACAGTTTTATGGTCCTCTCCTTTGGAACAGTTTTACGGTCCTCGCCTTTGGAACGGTTTTACGGTCCTGTGTTTGGAACAGTTTTATGGTCCTCGCCTTTGGAACAGTTTTACGGTCCTCGCCTTTGGAACAGTTTTACGGTCCTGTGTTTGGAACAGTTTTAAAGTCCTCGCCTTTGGAACAGTTTTACGGTCCTCGCCTTTGGAACAGTTTTATGGTCCTCGCCTTTGGAACAGTTTTATGGTACTCGACTTTGGAACTGTTTTACGGTCCTGTGTTTGGAACAATTTTATGGTCCTCGACTTTGGAACAGTTTTACGGTCCTCGCCTTTGGAACAGTTTTACGGTCCTCACCTTTGGAACAGTTTTACGGTCCTGTGTTTGGAACAGTTTTACAGTCCTCGCCTTTGGAACAGTTTTACGGTCCTCGACTTTGGAACAGTTTTACGGTCCTCGCCTTTGGAACAGTTTTACGGTCCTCGCCTTTGGAACAGTTTTACGGTCCTGTGTTTGGAACAGTTTTATGGTCCTCGCCTTTGGAACAGTTTTATGGTCCTCGCTTTTGGAACAGCTTTATGGTCCTCGACTTTGGAACAGTTTTATGTTCCCGCCTTTGGAACAGTTTTATGGTCCTCGCCTTTGGAACAGTTTTATGGTCCTGTGTTTGGAACAGTTTTATGGTCCTGCGTTTGGAACAGTTTTATGGTCCTCGCCTTTGGAACAGTTTTATGGTCCTCGCCTTTGGAACTGTTTTACGGTCCTGTGTTTGGAACAATTTTATGGTCCTCGCCTTTGGAACACTTTTACGGTCCTGTGTTTGGAATAGTTTTATGGGCCTCGCCTTTGGAACAGTTTTATGGTCCCGCCTTTGGAACAGTTTTATGGTCCCGCCTCTGGAACTGTTTTACGGTCCTGTGTTTGGAACAATTTTATGGTCCTCGCCTTTGGAACAGTTTTATGGTCCTGTGTTTGGAACAGTTGTATGGTCCTCGCCTTTGGAACAGTCTTATGGTCGTCGACTTTGGAACAGTTTTATGGTCCTCGCCTTTGGAACAGTTTTATGGTCCTCGCCTTTGGAACAGTTTTATGGTCCTCGCCTTTGGAACACTTTTATGGTCCTCGCCTTTGGAACACTTTTATGGTCCTCACCTTTGGAACAGTTTTACGGTCCTCGCCTTTTGACCAGTTTTATGGTCCCGTCTTTGGAACAGTTTCATGATCCTTGCCTTTGGAACAGTTTTATGGTCCTCGCCTTTGGAACTGTTGTATGGTCTTGTGTTTGGAACAGTTTTGTGGTCCTAGCCTTTGAACAGTTTTATGGTCCTCGCCTTTGGAACAGTTTTACGGTCCTCAGTTTGGAATAGTTTTATGGTCCTCGCCTTTGGAACAGTTTTATGGTCCTCGCCTTTGGAACACTTTTATGGTCCTCGCCTTTGGAACAGTTTTACGGTCCTCGCCTTTTGACCAGTTTTATGGTCCCGTCTTTGGAACAGTTTCATGATCCTTGCCTTTGGAACAGTTTTATGGTCCTCGCCTTTGGAACTGTTGTATGGTCTTGTGTTTGGAACAGTTTTGTGGTCCTAGCCTTTGAACAGTTTTATGGTCCTCGCCTTTGGAACAGTTTTACGGTCCTCAGTTTGGAATAGTTTTATGGTCCTCGCCGTTGGAACAGTTTTACGGTCCTCGCCTTTGGAACAGTTTTACGGTCCTGTGTTTGGAATAGTTTTATGGTCCTCGCCTTTGGAACAGTTTTATGGTCCTCGCCTTTGGAACAGTTTTACGGTCCTCGCCTTTGGAACAGTTTTACGGTCCTGTGTTTGGAACAGTTTTACAGTCCTCGCCTTTGGAACAGTTTTATGGTCCTCTCCTTTGGAACAGTTTTACGGTCCTCGCCTTTGGAACGGTTTTACGGTCCTGTGTTTGGAACAGTTTTATGGTCCTCGCCTTTGGAACAGTTTTACGGTCCTCGCCTTTGGAACAGTTTTATGGTACTCGACTTTGGAACAGTTTTATGTTCCCGCCTTTGGAACAGTTTTATGGTCCTCGCCTTTGGAACAGTTTTATGGTCCTGCGTTTGGAACAGTTGTATGGTCCTCGCCTTTGGAACAGTTTTATGGTCCTCGCCTTTGGAACAGTTTTATGGTCCCGCCTCTGGAACTGTTTTACGGTCCTGTGTTTGGAACAATTTTATGGTCCTCGACTTTGGAACAGTTTTACGGTCCTCGCCTTTGGAACAGTTTTACGGTCCTCACCTTTGGAACAGTTTTACGGTCCTGTGTTTGGAACAGTTTTACAGTCCTCGCCTTTGGAACAGTTTTACGGTCCTCGACTTTGGAACAGTTTTACGGTCCTCGCCTTTGGAACAGTTTTACGGTCCTCGCCTTTGGAACAGTTTTATGGTCCTGTGTTTGGAACAGTTTTATGGTCCTCGCCTTTGGAACAGTTTTATGGTCCTCGCTTTTGGAACAGCTTTATGGTCCTCGACTTTGGAACAGTTTTATGTTCCCGCCTTTGGAACAGTTTTATGGTCCTCGCCTTTGGAACAGTTTTATGGTCCTGTGTTTGGAACAGTTTTATGGTCCTGCGTTTGGAACAGTTTTATGGTCCTCGCCTTTGGAACAGTTTTATGGTCCTCGCCTTTGGAACTGTTTTACGGTCCTGTGTTTGGAACAATTTTATGGTCCTCGCCTTTGGAACACTTTTACGGTCCTGTGTTTGGAATAGTTTTATGGGCCTCGCCTTTGGAACAGTTTTATGGTCCCGCCTTTGGAACAGTTTTATGGTCCCGCCTCTGGAACTGTTTTACGGTCCTGTGTTTGGAACAATTTTATGGTCCTCGCCTTTGGAACAGTTTTATGGTCCTGTGTTTGGAACAGTTGTATGGTCCTCGCCTTTGGAACAGTCTTATGGTCGTCGACTTTGGAACAGTTTTATGGTCCTCGCCTTTGGAACAGTTTTATGGTCCTCGCCTTTGGAACAGTTTTATGGTCCTCGCCTTTGGAACACTTTTATGGTCCTCGCCTTTGGAACACTTTTATGGTCCTCGCCTTTGGAACAGTTTTACGGTCCTCGCCTTTTGACCAGTTTTATGGTCCCGTCTTTGGAACAGTTTCATGATCCTTGCCTTTGGAACAGTTTTATGGTCCTCGCCTTTGGAACTGTTGTATGGTCTTGTGTTTGGAACAGTTTTGTGGTCCTAGCCTTTGAACAGTTTTATGGTCCTCGCCTTTGGAACAGTTTTACGGTCCTCAGTTTGGAATAGTTTTATGGTCCTCGCCTTTGGAACACTTTTATGGTCCTCGCCTTTGGAACACTTTTATGGTCCTCGCCTTTGGAACAGTTTTACGGTCCTCGCCTTTTGACCAGTTTTATGGTCCCGTCTTTGGAACAGTTTCATGATCCTTGCCTTTGGAACAGTTTTATGGTCCTCGCCTTTGGAACTGTTGTATGGTCTTGTGTTTGGAACAGTTTTGTGGTCCTAGCCTTTGAACAGTTTTATGGTCCTCGCCTTTGGAACAGTTTTACGGTCCTCAGTTTGGAATAGTTTTATGGTCCTCGCCGTTGGAACAGTTTTACGGTCCTCGCCTTTGGAACAGTTTTACGGTCCTGTGTTTGGAATAGTTTTATGGTCCTCGCCTTTGGAACAGTTTTATGGTCCTCGCCTTTGGAACAGTTTTACGGTCCTCGCCTTTTGACCAGTTTTATGGTCCCGTCTTTGGAACAGTTTCATGATCCTTGCCTTTGGAACAGTTTTATGGTCCTCGCCTTTGGAACTGTTGTATGGTCTTGTGTTTGGAACAGTTTTGTGGTCCTAGCCTTTGAACAATTTTATGGTCCTCGACTTTGGAACAGTTTTACGGTCCTCGCCTTTGGAACAGTTTTACGGTCCTCACCTTTGGAACAGTTTTACGGTCCTGTGTTTGGAACAGTTTTACAGTCCTCGCCTTTGGAACAGTTTTACGGTCCTCGACTTTGGAACAGTTTTACGGTCCTCGCCTTTGGAACAGTTTTACGGTCCTCGCCTTTGGAACAGTTTTATGGTCCTGTGTTTGGAACAGTTTTATGGTCCTCGCCTTTGGAACAGTTTTATGGTCCTCGCTTTTGGAACAGCTTTATGGTCCTCGACTTTGGAACAGTTTTATGTTCCCGCCTTTGGAACAGTTTTATGGTCCTCGCCTTTGGAACAGTTTTATGGTCCTGTGTTTGGAACAGTTTTATGGTCCTGCGTTTGGAACAGTTTTATGGTCCTCGCCTTTGGAACAGTTTTATGGTCCTCGCCTTTGGAACTGTTTTACGGTCCTGTGTTTGGAACAATTTTATGGTCCTCGCCTTTGGAACACTTTTACGGTCCTGTGTTTGGAATAGTTTTATGGGCCTCGCCTTTGGAACAGTTTTATGGTCCCGCCTTTGGAACAGTTTTATGGTCCCGCCTCTGGAACTGTTTTACGGTCCTGTGTTTGGAACAATTTTATGGTCCTCGCCTTTGGAACAGTTTTATGGTCCTGTGTTTGGAACAGTTGTATGGTCCTCGCCTTTGGAACAGTCTTATGGTCGTCGACTTTGGAACAGTTTTATGGTCCTCGCCTTTGGAACAGTTTTATGGTCCTCGCCTTTGGAACAGTTTTATGGTCCTCGCCTTTGGAACACTTTTATGGTCCTCGCCTTTGGAACACTTTTATGGTCCTCGCCTTTGGAACAGTTTTACGGTCCTCGCCTTTTGACCAGTTTTATGGTCCCGTCTTTGGAACAGTTTCATGATCCTTGCCTTTGGAACAGTTTTATGGTCCTCGCCTTTGGAACTGTTGTATGGTCTTGTGTTTGGAACAGTTTTGTGGTCCTAGCCTTTGAACAGTTTTATGGTCCTCGCCTTTGGAACAGTTTTACGGTCCTCAGTTTGGAATAGTTTTATGGTCCTCGCCTTTGGAACACTTTTATGGTCCTCGCCTTTGGAACACTTTTATGGTCCTCGCCTTTGGAACAGTTTTACGGTCCTCGCCTTTTGACCAGTTTTATGGTCCCGTCTTTGGAACAGTTTCATGATCCTTGCCTTTGGAACAGTTTTATGGTCCTCGCCTTTGGAACTGTTGTATGGTCTTGTGTTTGGAACAGTTTTGTGGTCCTAGCCTTTGAACAGTTTTATGGTCCTCGCCTTTGGAACAGTTTTACGGTCCTCAGTTTGGAATAGTTTTATGGTCCTCGCCGTTGGAACAGTTTTACGGTCCTCGCCTTTGGAACAGTTTTACGGTCCTGTGTTTGGAATAGTTTTATGGTCCTCGCCTTTGGAACAGTTTTATGGTCCTCGCCTTTGGAACAGTTTTACGGTCCTCGCCTTTGGAACAGTTTTACGGTCCTGTGTTTGGAACAGTTTTACAGTCCTCGCCTTTGGAACAGTTTTATGGTCCTCTCCTTTGGAACAGTTTTACGGTCCTCGCCTTTGGAACGGTTTTACGGTCCTGTGTTTGGAACAGTTTTATGGTCCTCGCCTTTGGAACAGTTTTACGGTCCTCGCCTTTGGAACAGTTTTATGGTACTCGACTTTGGAACAGTTTTATGTTCCCGCCTTTGGAACAGTTTTATGGTCCTCGCCTTTGGAACAGTTTTATGGTCCTGCGTTTGGAACAGTTGTATGGTCCTCGCCTTTGGAACAGTTTTATGGTCCTCGCCTTTGGAACAGTTTTATGGTCCCGCCTCTGGAACTGTTTTACGGTCCTGTGTTTGGAACAATTTTATGGTCCTCGACTTTGGAACAGTTTTACGGTCCTCGCCTTTGGAACAGTTTTACGGTCCTCACCTTTGGAACAGTTTTACGGTCCTGTGTTTGGAACAGTTTTACAGTCCTCGCCTTTGGAACAGTTTTACGGTCCTCGACTTTGGAACAGTTTTACGGTCCTCGCCTTTGGAACAGTTTTACGGTCCTCGCCTTTGGAACAGTTTTACGGTCCTGTGTTTGGAACAGTTTTATGGTCCTCGCCTTTGGAACAGTTTTATGGTCCTCGCTTTTGGAACAGCTTTATGGTCCTCGACTTTGGAACAGTTTTATGTTCCCGCCTTTGGAACAGTTTTATGGTCCTCGCCTTTGGAACAGTTTTATGGTCCTGTGTTTGGAACAGTTTTATGGTCCTGCGTTTGGAACAGTTTTATGGTCCTCGCCTTTGGAACAGTTTTATGGTCCTCGCCTTTGGAACTGTTTTACGGTCCTGTGTTTGGAACAATTTTATGGTCCTCGCCTTTGGAACACTTTTACGGTCCTGTGTTTGGAATAGTTTTATGGGCCTCGCCTTTGGAACAGTTTTATGGTCCCGCCTTTGGAACAGTTTTATGGTCCCGCCTCTGGAACTGTTTTACGGTCCTGTGTTTGGAACAATTTTATGGTCCTCGCCTTTGGAACAGTTTTATGGTCCTGTGTTTGGAACAGTTGTATGGTCCTCGCCTTTGGAACAGTCTTATGGTCGTCGACTTTGGAACAGTTTTATGGTCCTCGCCTTTGGAACAGTTTTATGGTCCTCGCCTTTGGAACAGTTTTATGGTCCTCGCCTTTGGAACACTTTTATGGTCCTCGCCTTTGGAACACTTTTATGGTCCTCGCCTTTGGAACAGTTTTACGGTCCTCGCCTTTTGACCAGTTTTATGGTCCCGTCTTTGGAACAGTTTCATGATCCTTGCCTTTGGAACAGTTTTATGGTCCTCGCCTTTGGAACTGTTGTATGGTCTTGTGTTTGGAACAGTTTTGTGGTCCTAGCCTTTGAACAGTTTTATGGTCCTCGCCTTTGGAACAGTTTTACGGTCCTCAGTTTGGAATAGTTTTATGGTCCTCGCCTTTGGAACACTTTTATGGTCCTCGCCTTTGGAACACTTTTATGGTCCTCGCCTTTGGAACAGTTTTACGGTCCTCGCCTTTTGACCAGTTTTATGGTCCCGTCTTTGGAACAGTTTCATGATCCTTGCCTTTGGAACAGTTTTATGGTCCTCGCCTTTGGAACTGTTGTATGGTCTTGTGTTTGGAACAGTTTTGTGGTCCTAGCCTTTGAACAGTTTTATGGTCCTCGCCTTTGGAACAGTTTTACGGTCCTCAGTTTGGAATAGTTTTATGGTCCTCGCCGTTGGAACAGTTTTACGGTCCTCGCCTTTGGAACAGTTTTACGGTCCTGTGTTTGGAATAGTTTTATGGTCCTCGCCTTTGGAACAGTTTTATGGTCCTCGCCTTTGGAACAGTTTTACGGTCCTCGCCTTTGGAACAGTTTTACGGTCCTGTGTTTGGAACAGTTTTACAGTCCTCGCCTTTGGAACAGTTTTATGGTCCTCTCCTTTGGAACAGTTTTACGGTCCTCGCCTTTGGAACGGTTTTACGGTCCTGTGTTTGGAACAGTTTTATGGTCCTCGCCTTTGGAACAGTTTTACGGTCCTCGACTTTGGAACAGTTTTACGGTCCTGTGTTTGGAACAGTTTTAAAGTCCTCGCCTTTGGAACAGTTTTACGGTCCTCGCCTTTGGAACAGTTTTATGGTCCTCGCCTTTGGAACAGTTTTATGGTACTCGACTTTGGAACAGTTTTATGTTCCCGCCTTTGGAACAGTTTTATGGTCCTCGCCTTTGGAACAGTTTTATGGTCCTGCGTTTGGAACAGTTGTATGGTCCTCGCCTTTGGAACAGTTTTATGGTCCTCGCCTTTGGAACAGTTTTATGGTCCCGCCTCTGGAACTGTTTTACGGTCCTGTGTTTGGAACAATTTTATGGTCCTCGACTTTGGAACAGTTTTACGGTCCTCGCCTTTGGAACAGTTTTACGGTCCTCACCTTTGGAACAGTTTTACGGTCCTGTGTTTGGAACAGTTTTACAGTCCTCGCCTTTGGAACAGTTTTACGGTCCTCGACTTTGGAACAGTTTTACGGTCCTCGCCTTTGGAACAGTTTTACGGTCCTCGCCTTTGGAACAGTTTTACGGTCCTGTGTTTGGAACAGTTTTATGGTCCTCGCCTTTGGAACAGTTTTATGGTCCTCGCTTTTGGAACAGCTTTATGGTCCTCGACTTTGGAACAGTTTTATGTTCCCGCCTTTGGAACAGTTTTATGGTCCTCGCCTTTGGAACAGTTTTATGGTCCTGTGTTTGGAACAGTTTTATGGTCCTGCGTTTGGAACAGTTTTATGGTCCTCGCCTTTGGAACAGTTTTATGGTCCTCGCCTTTGGAACTGTTTTACGGTCCTGTGTTTGGAACAATTTTATGGTCCTCGCCTTTGGAACACTTTTACGGTCCTGTGTTTGGAATAGTTTTATGGGCCTCGCCTTTGGAACAGTTTTATGGTCCCGCCTTTGGAACAGTTTTATGGTCCCGCCTCTGGAACTGTTTTACGGTCCTGTGTTTGGAACAATTTTATGGTCCTCGCCTTTGGAACAGTTTTACGGTCCTGTGTTTGGAATAGTTTTATGGTCCTCTCCTTTGGAACAGTTTTACGGTCCTGTGTTTGGAACAGTTTTACAGTCCTCGCCTTTGGAACAGTTTTACGGTCCTCGCCTTTGGAACAGTTTTACGGTCTTCGCCTTTGGAACAGTTTTATGGTCCTCGCCGTTGGAACAGTTTTACGGTCCTCGCCTTTGGAACAGTTTTACGGTCCTGTGTTTGGAATAGTTTTATGGTCCTCGCCTTTGGAACAGTTTTATGGTCCTCGCCTTTGGAACAGTTTTACGGTCCTCGCCTTTGGAACAGTTTTACGGTCCTGTGTTTGGAACAGTTTTACAGTCCTCGCCTTTGGAACAGTTTTATGGTCCTCTCCTTTGGAACAGTTTTACGGTCCTCGCCTTTGGAACGGTTTTACGGTCCTGTGTTTGGAACAGTTTTATGGTCCTCGCCTTTGGAACAGTTTTACGGTCCTCGACTTTGGAACAGTTTTACGGTCCTGTGTTTGGAACAGTTTTAAAGTCCTCGCCTTTGGAACAGTTTTACGGTCCTCGCCTTTGGAACAGTTTTATGGTCCTCGCCTTTGGAACAGTTTTATGGTACTCGACTTTGGAACAGTTTTATGTTCCCGCCTTTGGAACAGTTTTATGGTCCTCGCCTTTGGAACAGTTTTATGGTCCTGCGTTTGGAACAGTTGTATGGTCCTCGCCTTTGGAACAGTTTTATGGTCCTCGCCTTTGGAACAGTTTTATGGTCCCGCCTCTGGAACTGTTTTACGGTCCTGTGTTTGGAACAATTTTATGGTCCTCGACTTTGGAACAGTTTTACGGTCCTCGCCTTTGGAACAGTTTTACGGTCCTCACCTTTGGAACAGTTTTACGGTCCTGTGTTTGGAACAGTTTTACAGTCCTCGCCTTTGGAACAGTTTTACGGTCCTCGACTTTGGAACAGTTTTACGGTCCTCGCCTTTGGAACAGTTTTACGGTCCTCGCCTTTGGAACAGTTTTACGGTCCTGTGTTTGGAACAGTTTTATGGTCCTCGCCTTTGGAACAGTTTTATGGTCCTCGCTTTTGGAACAGCTTTATGGTCCTCGACTTTGGAACAGTTTTATGTTCCCGCCTTTGGAACAGTTTTATGGTCCTCGCCTTTGGAACAGTTTTATGGTCCTGTGTTTGGAACAGTTTTATGGTCCTGCGTTTGGAACAGTTTTATGGTCCTCGCCTTTGGAACAGTTTTATGGTCCTCGCCTTTGGAACTGTTTTACGGTCCTGTGTTTGGAACAATTTTATGGTCCTCGCCTTTGGAACACTTTTACGGTCCTGTGTTTGGAATAGTTTTATGGGCCTCGCCTTTGGAACAGTTTTATGGTCCCGCCTTTGGAACAGTTTTATGGTCCCGCCTCTGGAACTGTTTTACGGTCCTGTGTTTGGAACAATTTTATGGTCCTCGCCTTTGGAACAGTTTTACGGTCCTGTGTTTGGAATAGTTTTATGGTCCTCTCCTTTGGAACAGTTTTACGGTCCTGTGTTTGGAACAGTTTTACAGTCCTCGCCTTTGGAACAGTTTTACGGTCCTCGCCTTTGGAACAGTTTTACGGTCTTCGCCTTTGGAACAGTTTTACGGTCCTCGCCTTTGGAACAGTTTTATGGTCCTCGCCTTTGGAACAGTTTTATGGGCCTCCCCTTTGGAACAGTTTTATGGTCCCGCCTTTGGAACAGTTTTATGTTCCTCGCCTTTGGAACAGTTTTAACGTCCTGTGTTTGGAACAGTTTTATGGTCCTGTTTTTGGAACAGTTTTATGGTCCTCGCCTTTGGAACAGTTTTATGGTCCTCGACTTTGGAACAGTTTTATGGTCCTCGCCTTTTTACCACTTTTATGGTCCCGTCTTTGGAATAGTTTTATGGTCCCGCCTTTGGAACAGTTTTACGGTCCTCGCCTTTGGAACAGTTTTACGGTCCTCGCCTTTGGAACAGTTTTACGGTCTTTGCATTTGGACCAGTTTTATGGTCCTCGCCTTTGGAACAGTTTTACAGTCCTCGCCTTTGGAACAGTTTTATGGTCCTCGCCTTTGGAACAGTTTTATGGTCCCGCCTTTGGAAATGTTTTATGGTCCTTGCCTTTGGAAATGTTTTATGGTCCTCGCCTTTGGAACAGTTTTATGGTCCCGCCTCTGGAACTGTTTTACGGTCCTGTGTTTGGAACAATTTTATGGTCCTCGACTTTGGAACAGTTTTACGGTCCTCGCCTTTGGAACAGTTTTACGGTCCTGTGTTTGGAATAGTTTTATGGTCCTCGCCTTTGGAACAGTTTTATGGTCCTCGCCTTTGGAACAGTTTTACGGTCCTCGCCTTTGGAACAGTTTTACGGTCCTGTGTTTGGAACAGTTTTACAGTCCTCGCCTTTGGAACAGTTTTATGGTCCTCTCCTTTGGAACAGTTTTACGGTCCTCGCCTTTGGAACGGTTTTGCGGTCCTGTGTTTGGAACAGTTTTATGGTCCTCGCCTTTGGAAAAGTTTTACGGTCCTCGCCTTTGGAACAGTTTTACGGTCCTGTGTTTGGAACAGTTTTAAAGTCCTCGCCTTTGGAACAGTTTTACGGTCCTCGCCTTTGGAACAGTTTTATGGTCCTCGCCTTTGGACCAGTTTTATGGTCCTGTCTTTGGAACAGTTCCATGGTCCCGCCTTTGGAAAAGTTTTATGGTCCTTGCCTTTGGAACGGTTTTATGGTCCTCGCCTTTGGAACAGTTTTATGGTCCTCGCCTTTGGAACAGTTTTATGGTCCCGCCTTTGGAACAGTTTTATGTTCCTCGCATTTGGAACAGTTTTACGGTCCTTGCATTTGGACCAGTTTTATGGTCCCGTCTTTGGAACAATTTTATGGTCCTCGCCTTGGAACAGTTTTACGGTCTTTGCATTTGGACCAGTTTTATGGTCCTCGCCTTTGGAACAGTTTTATGGTCCCGCCTTTGGAACAGTTTTATGGTCCTCGCCTTTGGAACAGTTTTATGGTCCTGTGTTTGGAACAGTTGTATGGTCCTCGCCTTTGGAACAGTCTTATGGTCGTCGACTTTGGAACAGTTTTATGGTCCTCGCCTTTGGAACAGTTTTATGGTCCTCGCCTTTGGAACAGTTTTATGGTCCTCGCCTTTGGAACACTTTTATGGTCCTCGCCTTTGGAACACTTTTATGGTCCTCGCCTTTGGAACAGTTTTACGGTCCTCGCCTTTTGACCAGTTTTATGGTCCCGTCTTTGGAACAGTTTCATGATCCTTGCCTTTGGAACAGTTTTATGGTCCTCGCCTTTGGAACTGTTGTATGGTCTTGTGTTTGGAACAGTTTTGTGGTCCTAGCCTTTGAACAGTTTTATGGTCCTCGCCTTTGGAACAGTTTTACGGTCCTCAGTTTGGAATAGTTTTATGGTCCTCGCCTTTGGAACAGTTTTACGGTCCTCGCCTTTGGAACAGTTTTACGGTCCTGTGTTTGTAATAGTTTTATGATCCTCGCCTTTGGAACAGTTTTATGGTCCTCGCCTTTGGAACAGTTTTACGGTCCTCGCCTTTGGAACAGTTTTACGGTCCTGTGTTTGGAACAGTTTTACAGTCCTCGCCTTTGGAACAGTTTTATGGTCCTCTCCTTTGGAACAGTTTTACGGTCCTCGCCTTTGGAACGGTTTTGCGGTCCTGTGTTTGGAACAGTTTTATGGTCCTCGCCTTTGGAAAAGTTTTACGGTCCTCGCCTTTGGAACAGTTTTACGGTCCTGTGTTTGGAACAGTTTTAAAGTCCTCGCCTTTGGAACAGTTTTACGGTCCTCGCCTTTGGAACAGTTTTATGGTCCTCGCCTTTGGAACAGTTTTATGGTACTCGACTTTGGAACAGTTTTATGTTCCCGCCTTTGGAACAGTTTTATGGTCCTCGCCTTTGGAACAGTTTTATGGTCCTGCGTTTGGAACAGTTGTATGGTCCTCGCCTTTGGAACAGTTTTATGGTCCCGCCTCTGGAACTGTTTTACGGTCCTGTGTTTGGAACAATTTTATGGTCCTCGACTTTGGAACAGTTTTACGGTGCTCGCCTTTGGAACAGTTTTACGGTCCTGTGTTTGGAATAGTTTTATGGTCCTCGCCTTTGGAACAGTTTTATGGTCCTCGCCTTTGGAACAGTTTTACGGTCCTCGCCTTTGGAACAGTTTTACGGTCCTGTGTTTGGAACAGTTTTACAGTCCTCGCCTTTGGAACAGTTTTATGGTCCTCTCCTTTGGAACAGTTTTACGGTCCTCGCCTTTGGAACGGTTTTGCGGTCCTGTGTTTGGAACAGTTTTATGGTCCTCGCCTTTGGAAAAGTTTTACGGTCCTCGCCTTTGGAACAGTTTTACGGTCCTGTGTTTGGAACAGTTTTAAAGTCCTCGCCTTTGGAACAGTTTTACGGTCCTCGCCTTTGGAACAGTTTTATGGTCCTCGCCTTTGGAACAGTTTTATGGTACTCGACTTTGGAACAGTTTTATGTTCCCGCCTTTGGAACAGTTTTATGGTCCTCGCCTTTGGAACAGTTTTATGGTCCTGCGTTTGGAACAGTTGTATGGTCCTCGCCTTTGGAACAGTTTTATGGTCCCGCCTCTGGAACTGTTTTACGGTCCTGTGTTTGGAACAATTTTATGGTCCTCGACTTTGGAACAGTTTTACGGTCCTCGCCTTTGGAACAGTTTTACGGTCCTCACCTTTGGAACAGTTTTACGGTCCTGTGTTTGGAACAGTTTTACAGTCCTCGCCTTTGGAACAGTTTTACGGTCCTCGACTTTGGAACAGTTTTACGGTCCTCGCCTTTGGAACAGTTTTACGGTCCTCGCCTTTGGAACAGTTTTACGGTCCTGTGTTTGGAACAGTTTTATGGTCCTCGCCTTTGGAACAGTTTTATGGTCCTCGCTTTTGGAACAGCTTTATGGTCCTCGACTTTGGAACAGTTTTATGTTCCCGCCTTTGGAACAGTTTTATGGTCCTCGCCTTTGGAACAGTTTTATGGTCCTGTGTTTGGAACAGTTTTATGGTCCTGCGTTTGGAACAGTTTTATGGTCCTCGCCTTTGGAACAGTTTTATGGTCCTCGCCTTTGGAACTGTTTTACGGTCCTGTGTTTGGAACAATTTTATGGTCCTCGCCTTTGGAACACTTTTACGGTCCTGTGTTTGGAATAGTTTTATGGGCCTCGCCTTTGGAACAGTTTTATGGTCCCGCCTTTGGAACAGTTTTATGGTCCCGCCTCTGGAACTGTTTTACGGTCCTGTGTTTGGAACAATTTTATGGTCCTCGCCTTTGGAACAGTTTTACGGTCCTGTGTTTGGAATAGTTTTATGGTCCTCTCCTTTGGAACAGTTTTACGGTCCTGTGTTTGGAACAGTTTTACAGTCCTCGCCTTTGGAACAGTTTTACGGTCCTCGCCTTTGGAACAGTTTTACGGTCCTCGCCTTTGGAACAGTTTTACGGTCCTGTGTTTGGAACAGTTTTATGGTCCTCGCCTTTAGAACAGTTTTATGGTCCTCACTTTTGGAACAGTTTTATGGTCCTCGACTTTGGAACAGTTTTATGGTCCTCGCCTTTGGAACAGTTTTATGGTACTCGACTTTGGAACAGTTTTATGTTCCCTCCTTTGGAACAGTTTTATGGTCCTCGCCTTTGGAACAGTTTTATGGTCCTGCGTTTGGAACAGTTGTATGGTCCTCGCCTTTGGAACAGTTTTATGGTCCTCGCCTTTGGAACAGTTTTATGGTCCCGCCTCTGGAACTGTTTTACGGTCCTGTGTTTGGAACAATTTTATGGTCCTCGACTTTGGAACAGTTTTACGGTCCTCGCCTTTGGAACAGTTTTACGGTCCTCACCTTTGGAACAGTTTTACGGTCCTGTGTTTGGAACAGTTTTACAGTCCTCGCCTTTGGAACAGTTTTACGGTCCTCGACTTTGGAACAGTTTTACGGTCCTCGCCTTTGGAACAGTTTTACGGTCCTCGCCTTTGGAACAGTTTTACGGTCCTGTGTTTGGAACAGTTTTATGGTCCTCGCCTTTGGAACAGTTTTATGGTCCTCGCTTTTGGAACAGCTTTATGGTCCTCGACTTTGGAACAGTTTTATGTTCCCGCCTTTGGAACAGTTTTATGGTCCTCGCCTTTGGAACAGTTTTATGGTCCTGTGTTTGGAACAGTTTTATGGTCCTGCGTTTGGAACAGTTTTATGGTCCTCGCCTTTGGAACAGTTTTATGGTCCTCGCCTTTGGAACTGTTTTACGGTCCTGTGTTTGGAACAATTTTATGGTCCTCGCCTTTGGAACTGTTTTACGGTCCTGTGTTTGGAACAATTTTATGGGCCTCGCCTTTGGAACAGTTTTATGGTCCCGCCTTTGGAACAGTTTTATGGTCCCGCCTCTGGAACTGTTTTACGGTCCTGTGTTTGGAACAATTTTATGGTCCTCGCCTTTGGAACAGTTTTACGGTCCTGTGTTTGGAATAGTTTTATGGTCCTCTCCTTTGGAACAGTTTTACGGTCCTGTGTTTGGAACAGTTTTACAGTCCTCGCCTTTGGAACAGTTTTACGGTCCTCGCCTTTGGAACAGTTTTACGGTCCTCGCCTTTGGAACAGTTTTACGGTCCTCGCCTTTGGAACAGTTTTACGGTCCTGTGTTTGGAACAGTTTTATGGTCCTCGCCTTTAGAACAGTTTTATGGTCCTCACTTTTGGAACAGTTTTATGGTCCTCGACTTTGGAACAGTTTTATGTTCCCGCCTTTGGAACAGTTTTATGGTCCTCGCCTTTGGAACAGTTTTATGGTCCTGTGTTTGGAACAGTTTTATGGTCCTGCGTTTGGAACAGTTTTATGGTCCTCGCCTTTGGAACAGTTTTATGGTCCTCGCCTTTGGAACTTTTTTACGGTCCTGTGTTTGGAACAATTTTATGGTCCTCGCCTTTGGAACAGTTTTACGGTCCTGTGTTTGGAATAGTTTTATGGGCCTCGCCTTTGGAACAGTTTTATGGTGCTCGCCTTTGGAACAGTTTTATGGTCCTCGCCGTTGGAACAGTTTTATGGTCCTCGCCGTTGGAACAGTTTTATGGTCCTCGCCTTTGGAACAGTTTTAACGTCCTGTGTTTGGAACAGTTTTATGGTCCCGCCTTTAGAACAGTTTTACGGTCCCGCCTTTGGAACAGTTTTATGGTCCTCGCCTTTGGAACAGTTTTATGGTCCTCGCCTTTGGAACAGTTTTATGGTCCTCGCCTTTGGAACAGTTTTATGGTCCTCACCTTTGGAACAGTTTTATGGTCCTGTGTTTGGAACAGTTGTATGGTCCTCGCCTTTGGAACAGTCTTATGGTCGTCGACTTTGGAACAGTTTTATGGTCCTCGCCTTTGGAACAGTTTTATGGTCCTCGCCTTTGGAACAGTTTTATGGTCCTCGCCTTTGGAACAGTTTTATGGTCCTGCGTTTGGAACAGTTTTATGGTCCTCGCCTTTGGAACAGTTTTATGGTCCTCGCCTTTGGAACTTTTTTACGGTCCTGTGTTTGGAACAATTTTATGGTCCTCGCCTTTGGAACAGTTTTACGGTCCTGTGTTTGGAATAGTTTTATGGGCCTCGCCTTTGGAACAGTTTTATGGTGCTCGCCTTTGGAACAGTTTTATGGTCCTCGCCGTTGGAACAGTTTTATGGTCCTCGCCTTTGGAACAGTTTTAACGTCCTGTGTTTGGAACAGTTTTATGGTCCCGCCTTTAGAACAGTTTTACGGTCCCGCCTTTGGAACAGTTTTATGGTCCTCGCCTTTGGAACAGTTTTATGGTCCTCGCCTTTGGAACAGTTTTATGGTCCTCGCCTTTTGAACAGTTTTATGGTCCTCACCTTTGGAACAGTTTTATGGTCCTGTGTTTGGAACAGTTGTATGGTCCTCGCCTTTGGAACAGTCTTATGGTCGTCGACTTTGGAACAGTTTTATGGTCCTCGCCTTTGGAACAGTTTTATGGTCCTCGCCTTTGGAACAGTTTTATGGTCCTCGCCTTTGGAACAGTTTTATGGTCCTGGCCTTTGGAACATTTTTATGGTCCTCGCCTTTTGACCAGTTTTATGGTCCCGTCTTTTGAACAGTTTCATGGTCCTCGCCTTTGGAACAGTTTTATGGTCCTTGCCTTTGGAACAGTTTTATGGTCCTCGCCTCTGGAACAGTTTTATGGTCCTGTGTTTGGAACAGTTTTATGGTCCTGTGTTTGGAACAGTTTTATGGTCCCGCCTTTGGAACACTTTTACGGTCCCGCCTTTGGAACAGTTGTATGGTCCTCGCCTTTGGAACAGTTTTATGATCCTCGCCTTTGGAACTGTTTTATGGTCTTGTGTTTGGAACAGTTTTGTGGTCCTAGCCTTTGAACAGTTTTATGGTCCTCGCCTTTGGAACAGTTTTATGGTCCTCGCCTTTGGAACAGTTTTATGATCCTCGCCTTTGGAACTGTTTTATGGTCTTGTGTTTGGAACAGTTTTGTGGTCCTAGCCTTTGAACAGTTTTATGGTCCTCGCCTTTGGAACAGGTTTAACGTCCTGTGTTTGGAACAGTTTTACAGTCCTCGCCTTTGGAACAGTTTTATGGTCCTCGCCTTTGGAACAGTCTTATGGTCGTCGACTTTGGAACAGTTTTATGGTCCTAGCCTTTGGAACAGTTTTATGGTCCTCGCCTTTGGAACAGTTTTATGGTCCTCGCCTTTTGACCAGTTTTATGGTCCCGTCTTTGGAACAGTTTCATGGTCCTCGCCTTTGGAACTGTTTTATGGTCTTGTGTTTTGAACAGTTTTGTGGTCCTAGCCTTTGAACAGTTTTATGGTCCTCGCCTTTGGAACAGTTTTATGGTCCTGTGTTTGGAAAAGTTTTATGGTCCTGTGTTTGGAACAGTTTTATGGTCCTCACCTTTGGAACAGTTCTACGGTCCCGCCTTTGGAACAGTTTTATGGTCCTCGCCTTTGGAACAGTTTTATGGTCCTGTGTTTGGAACAGTTTTACAGTCCTCGCCTTTGGAACAGTTTTATGGTCCTCGCCTTTGGAACAGTTTTATGGTCCTCTCCTTTGGAACACTTTTATGGTCCTCGCCTTTGGAACAGTTTTATGGTCCTCGCCTTTGGAACAGTTTTACAGTCCTCGCCTTTGGAACAGTTTTACAGTCCTCGCCTTTGGAACAGTTTTATGGTCCTCGCCTTTGGAACAGTTTTATGGTCCTTTCCTTTGGAACAGTTTTACGGTCCTTGCATTTGGACCAGTTTTATGGTCCTCGCCTTTGGAACAGTTTTATGGTCCTCGCCTTTTGACCAGTTTTATGGTCCCGTCTTTGGAACAGTTTCATGGTCCTCGCCTTTGGAACTGTTTTATGGTCTTGTGTTTTGAACAGTTTTGTGGTCCTAGCCTTTGAACAGTTTTATGGTCCTCGCCTTTGGAACAGTTTTATGGTCCTGTGTTTGGAAAAGTTTTATGGTCCTGTGTTTGGAACAGTTTTATGGTCCTCACCTTTGGAACAGTTCTACGGTCCCGCCTTTGGAACAGTTTTATGGTCCTCGCCTTTGGAACAGTTTTATGGTCCTGTGTTTGGAACAGTTTTACAGTCCTCGCCTTTGGAACAGTTTTATGGTCCTCGCCTTTGGAACAGTTTTATGGTCCTCTCCTTTGGAACACTTTTATGGTCCTCGCCTTTGGAACAGTTTTATGGTCCTCGCCTTTGGAACAGTTTTACAGTCCTCGCCTTTGGAACAGTTTTACAGTCCTCGCCTTTGGAACAGTTTTATGGTCCTCGCCTTTGGAACAGTTTTATGGTCCTTTCCTTTGGAACAGTTTTACGGTCCTTGCATTTGGACCAGTTTTATGGTCCTCGCCTTTGGAACAGTTTTATGGTCCTCGCCTTTGGAACAGTTTTATGGTCCTCGTCTTTGGAACAGTTTTATGGTCCTTTCCTTTGGAACAGTTTTACGGTCCTTGCATTTGGACCAGTTTTATGGTCCCGTCCTTGGAACAGTTTCATGGTCCTCGTCTTTGGAATAGTTTTATGGTCCTCGCCTTTGGAACAGTTTTATGGGCCTCGCCTTTGGAACAGTTTTATGGTCCTCGCCTTTGGAACAGTTTTACGGTCCTCGCCTTTGGAACAGTTTATGGTCCTCGCCTTTGGAACAGTTTTACGGTCCTTGCCTTTGGAACAGTTTTACGGTCCTGTGTTTGGAACAGTTTATGGTCCTCGCCTTTGGAACAGTTTTATGGTCCTCGCCTTTGGAACAGTTTTACGGTCCTCGCCTTTGGAACAGTTTTATGGTCCCGTCTTTGGAACAGTTTTATGGTCCTCGCCTTTGGAACAGTTTTACGGTCCTCGCCTTTGGAACAGTTTTACGGTCCTCGCCTTTTGAACAGTTTGACGCTCCTGTGTTCGGAACAGTTGTTTGGAACAGTTTTATGGTCCTCGCCTTTGGAACAGTTTGACGCTCCTGTGTTCGGAACAGTTGTTTGGAACAGTTTTATGGTCCTCGCCTTTGGAACAGTTTTATGGTCCTGTGTTTGGAACAGTTTTACAGTCCTCGCCTTTGGAACAGTTTTATGGTCCTCGCCTTTGGAACAGTTCTACGGTCCCGCCTTTGGAACAGTTTTATGGTCCTCGCCTTTGGAACAGTTTTATGGTCCTGTGTTTGGAACAGTTTTACAGTCCTCGCCTTTGGAACAGTTTTATGGTCCTCGCCTTTGGAACAGTTTTATGGTCCTCTCCTTTGGAACACTTTTATGGTCCTCGCCTTTGGAACAGTTTTATGGTCCTCGCCTTTGGAACAGTTTTACAGTCCTCGCCTTTGGAACAGTTTTACGGTCCTCGCCTTTGGAACAGTTTTATGGTCCTCGCCTTTGGAACAGTTTTATGGTCCTTTCCTTTGGAACAGTTTTACGGTCCTTGCATTTGGACCAGTTTTATGGTCCTCGCCTTTGGAACAGTTTTATGGTCCTCGCCTTTGGAACAGTTTTATGGTCCTCGTCTTTGGAACAGTTTTATGGTCCTTTCCTTTGGAACAGTTTTACGGTCCTTGCATTTGGACCAGTTTTATGGTCCCGTCCTTGGAACAGTTTCATGGTCCTCGTCTTTGGAATAGTTTTATGGTCCTCGCCTTTGGAACAGTTTTATGGGCCTCGCCTTTGGAACAGTTTTATGGTCCTCGCCTTTGGAACAGTTTTACGGTCCTCGCCTTTGGAACAGTTTATGGTCCTCGCCTTTGGAACAGTTTTACGGTCCTTGCCTTTGGAACAGTTTTACGGTCCTGTGTTTGGAACAGTTTATGGTCCTCGCCTTTGGAACAGTTTTATGGTCCTCGCCTTTGGAACAGTTTTACGGTCCTCGCCTTTGGAACAGTTTTATGGTCCCGTCTTTGGAACAGTTTTATGGTCCTCGCCTTTGGAACAGTTTTACGGTCCTCGCCTTTGGAACAGTTTTACGGTCCTCGCCTTTTGAACAGTTTGACGCTCCTGTGTTCGGAACAGTTGTTTGGAACAGTTTTATGGTCCTCGCCTTTGGAACAGTTTGACGCTCCTGTGTTCGGAACAGTTGTTTGGAACAGTTTTATGGTCCTCGCCTTTGACATAGTTGTGGTCTGGACCCCGGGCTGCGCGTTCCCTGTGGCTGTGTCTCTGTTGGTCATTCCTGGGACTGGTCCTGACATGGACGGACCCCAGATATTGTTTTTTCGCAGCAGCGTAACCAGATTGAGAGATAGAATCCTGAAGTTAGTAGTTTTTGTTTTGGCATTAATTGTCAGGTTGTGTGTGTGTAATGTGCGTGTGTGTGTAAGTGTGAAACTGTTTTTTGTTGTTAAGTGCTTTGGTGTGGTTCTGTATGAAAAGTGCTGTACAAATAATTTTTTTATTTTCAATCTCTTTAATTGTTTTATTTCTTCGTGACCCTGCTCATGTTCAGCACTTTGTTTCCACTGTGGTTGTTTTTAAGGGCTTTTTGAAAAAAGTTGAGCTGAGAAAACAAATAGAAAATTGCAGAGACATTTTTCTCTGGTGTTTATCTTCGTGTGAACATGAAAGGGTTAATATGAAAACCAATTAATTACCACCTCCAAACACAGCTGTGTATTAAAGAAGCATTCTGTTTTGTATATGAGGAGTTCTGCTTCCACCAGATGTCGGCACGTCTTCCGGCTTTCAAGCTTTTTAGATGAATAACATAAAAAATAAATTATTTACTTTTTATTTAATTTACATTTTCTGTCATTTCCACAGAGATAAATCCATGCCTGGAGGGAAACGGAGGTTGCCATGCCAATGCAGACTGCATTCACGTGGGACCAAACAAAGTGAGATGTCTGTAGAGATGAATGTGCGATGCGTTCACTGTCATGACGTTTAATCGGTCTTTCCTTGGACAGACGTCTTGCGCCTGCAGTGCAGGTTACTCCGGAGACGGCCAGAACTGCAACATGACCAACTTGTGTAAGAAGGTGAGTTTGCTGTCGGTGTGAGGACGATGTGAAGGACAACACATCTTCATCCTGCTGTAAAACAGTTAGAATGAGAACCGTTGGAGTTTGAAGGCGGGAAAAGTGGAAATAAACATCTTTCTAGAGGGATTGGCTTTTATGATGATAAGTTGTGATCATCTGCTTCTACCTCTCGGCGTTCCTCGGGTTTATTTTAGGTTTAGACTTTTCAGAATCTCTAGAAACATTATTTATGGACTTCAAACATTCACTCATATACCACTGACTCTTTCCACATCTTTCTAATCTGGATGTTGTTGACCTGGTTCTGACCAGAGAGGTGAACTCTGGTCTGGGTGAAAACTGCCGTCTTCTGGCCACAATGTGGCAGCAGCGGGAAAGAAAGTCGCCAAGAACCAAGAAGAAAGCCTTGTGGTTTTCACCGGGTGGTAAATCACAGCAAAGAAACTCCTGTCAGAGGTTAAATCTGCAACTCTGTCAAACTGAACCAGTCCAAACATAAAACCTCTCTCATAATCAGCCTTTACTAAAGCAAGAATCTCTGCTCCCGCCTGTTTCAGGGATGGAAAATAGCCAAGAAGTTTTAATCTGGTCCATCTGAATATGTTTTTACTCCACATGTTTCCGTACAAACTTTCTGCACGTAAACATGCAAAAAGAGCCAAATTCACGTCTTTCTGCTGCTCCAAGTTCTTTCTGTTAGTTTTTCTATGACCCTGCGGAGCAGAAATACTTTCATTCCATTGTGTTTCCAGAAAAATGGCGGCTGTCACAGGTTCGCTGTCTGCAATATGACGGCTCCTGGAACTCGGTCCTGTAAGTGTCTGAAGAACTACATCGGTGATGGGATGACGTGTAAAGGCACCGTGGAGAAGGTGAGCATGTGAAATACAAAACAATCTCAAGATGTTTCCTCAGACTCACGGTTCCCTTTCCACAGGAGATCAAGGCGAGGGGTTTGAAGAACTTCTACTTTGACTTGTTGGTGAGTGACGGCCGTCGGCGTCTGTCGCCCCCTGCAGGGAGAAGCGCTGTAACTGAGGTCAAATCTGATTTCAGATGATGGAGGTTTCCTTGACTGGCCGTGGTCCGTTCACTGTCTTTGTTCCCAAGCTTCCGATCTTCAAATCCAAATCCTCCTCTATGGTCAGTCTGTCGGTCTGATGCGACCCGCTCTGGAGTCGTGTTTCAGGCTCATGGTCTGCTCTTCCAGTCTCATGTTGTCTTTCTTCCTGATCAGCGGGAATGGCTGCCGCGGCACAAAGAGACCTGCGCCAACATCCTGCGCAGCCACATCGTCATGTGTGACACGCTGCTGCCTGCCGACCTGAGCCAACCTCGAAACCTGACGGCGCTCTCCGGGCTCGTCCTGACCACCAGCTCCAAACAGGTGACCAATCGGAGAACAAAGACTAACTAGTTCTGGTGTTCCTCCTGTACCGCTCTGTCCTCCAGCCAAGACTAGGTAACCAGTCTGTCAGACCAGACCAGACGAGTTCAGACAGATGGCTTGGTTCAAAAGACTTTATATAAAAGATGGGCAGAGCCTCTGTGAAGTCACTCATAGGTTTCTGAAGAGTCGAATTGAAGCTCAAACCACCGCCATCTTGGCAGCATCATGCCTGCCAAGATGGGCAAAGATGTGGGTGAAGAGGGCAAAGAGGCGGCTGTGAGTGTGGGGGTGGATGACTGAGGTCTGCCAAACTCTGACCTGCCTGTAGCTAAGAGCAGACCTAGCTAACCTGAAGCTAACAGGAGCTAACCAGCTAACGGAGGTTAGCGGGCTAAAGCTAAGTCAAACAGTTAACCACAATGTTCTTCTTACTTAAAGCGGGAGATCGGGTACCTGTCAATCACAAGTACACACCTCTAAATATGTAGAATTTTTAGATGAAATTACCTTTAAATGGAGAAGTTATTAAACAAAAACAGAATTAGTAAATGAGATATAAAAATATATAAATTAATAAATTTTTTCGTACCAGGCTGTAAAAATGTTTATTTCTCCTGTAAACATGTTTATTTCTGTTGTAAACATGTTTATTCCTGCTGTAAACATGTTTATTTCTCCTGTAAACATGTTTATTTCAGCTGTAAACATGTTTATTCCTGCTGTAAACATGTTTATTTCTCCTGTAAACACGTTTATTTCTGCTGTAAACGTGTTTATTTCTGCTGTAAAGGTGTTTATTTCTGCTGTAAACATGTTTATTTCTGCCGTAAACATGTTTATTTCTGCTGTAAACGTGTTTATTTCTGCCGTAAACATGTTTATTTCTGCTGTAAACATGTTTATTTCTCCCGTAAACATGTTAATTTCTGCTGTAAACGTGTTTATTTCTGCCGTAAACATGTTTATTTCTGCCGTAAACGTGTTTATTTCTGCCGTAAACATGTTTATTTCTGCTGTAAACGTGTTTATTTCTGCCGTAAATGTGTTTATTCCTGCCGTAAACGTGTTTATTTCAGCTGTAAACCTGTTTATTTCTGCTGTAAACATGTTTATTTCAGCTGTAAACGTGTTTATTTCTGCTGTAAACATGTTTATTTCTGCTGTAAACGTGTTTATTTCTGCTGTAAACGTGTTTATTTCTGCTGAAAACATGTTTATTTCTGCTGTAAACATGTTTATTTCTGCCGTAAACATGTTTATTTCAGCTTTAAACATGTTTATTCCTGTTGTAAATGTGTTTATTTCTGCCGTAAACATGTTTATGTCTGCCGTAAACGTGTTTATTTCTGCCGTAAACATGTTTATTTCTGCTGTAAACATGTTTATTTCTGCTGTAAACGTGTTTATTTCTGCCGTAAACATGTTTATTTCTGCCGTAAACGTGTTTATGTCTGCCGTAAACATGTTTATTTCTGCCGTAAACATGTTTATTTCTGCTGTAAACGTGTTTATTTCTGCCGTAAATGTGTTTATTCCTGCCGTAAACGTGTTTATTTCAGCTGTAAACCTGTTTATTTCTGCTGTAAACATGTTTATTTCAGCTGTAAACATGTTTATTTCTGCCGTAAACATGTTTATTTCAGCTGTAAACATGTTTATTCCTGTTGTAAATGTGTTTATTTCTGCCGTAAACATGTTTATGTCTGCCGTAAACGTGTTTATTTCTGCCGTAAACATGTTTATTTCTGCTTTAAACATGTTTATTTCTGCTGTAAACATGTTTATTTCTGCCGTAAACATGTTTATTTCTGCTGTAAACGTGTTTATTTCTGCCGTAAACATGTTTATTTCTGCCGTAAACGTGTTTATTTCTGCTGTAAACATGTTTATTTCTGCCGTAAATGTGTTTATTTCTGCCGTAAACGTGTTTATTTCTGCCATAAACGTGTTTATTTCTGATGTAAACGTGTTTATTTCTGCTGTAAACATGTTTATTTCAGCTGTAAACGTGTTTATTTCTGCTGTAAACATGTTTATTTCAGCTGTAAACGTGTTTATTTCTGCTGTAAACGTGTTCATTTCTGCCGTAAACGTGTTTATTTCTGCTGTAAACGTGTTTATTTCTGCCGTAAACGTGTTTATTTCTGCTGTAAACGTGTTTATTTCAGCTGTAAACATGTTTATTTCAGCTGTAAACGTGTTTATTTCTGCCGTAAACATGTTTATTGCTGCTGTAAACATGTTTATTTCTGCTGTAAACGTGTTTATTTCTGCCGTAAACATGTTTATTTCTGCCGTAAATGTGTTTATTTCTGCCGTAAACGTGTTTATTTCTGCTGTAAACATGTTTATTTCAGCTGTAAACGTGTTTATTTCAGCTGTAAATATGTTTAGTTCTGCTGTAAACATGTTTATTCCTGCTGTAAACATGTTTATTTCTGCCGTAAACGTGTTTATTTCTGCCGTAAACGTGTTTATTTCTGCTGTAAACATGTTTATTTCAGCTGTAAACGTGTTTATTTCTGCTGTAAACATGTTTATTTCTGCTGTAAACGTGTTTATTTCGGCCGTAAACGTGTTTATTTCTGCTGTAAACATGTTTATTTCTGCTGTAAACATGTTTATTTCTGCTGTAAACATGTTTATTCCTGCTGTAAACATGTTTATTTCTGCCGTAAACATGTTTATTTCTGCCGTAAACGTGTTTATTTCTGCCGTAAACGTGTTTATTTCTGCTGTAAACATGTTTATTTCAGCTGTAAACGTGTTTATTTCTGCTGTAAACATGTTTATTTCAGCTGTAAAGGTGTTTATTTCTGCTGTAAACGTGTTTATTCCTGCTGTAAACATGTTTATTTCTGCCGTAAACATGTTTATTTCTGCCGTAAACGTGTTTATTTCTGCCGTAAACGTGTTTATTTCTGCTGTAAACATGTTTATTTCAGCTGTAAACGTGTTTATTTCTGCTGTAAACATGTTTATTTCAGCTGTGAACGTGTTTATTTCTGCTGTAAACATGTTTATTTCAGCTGTAAACGTGTTTATTTCTGCCGTAAATGTGTTTATTTCTGCCGTAAACATGTTTATTTCTGCCGTAAACATGTTTATTTCTGCTGTAAACATGTTTATTTCTGCTGTAAACATGTTTATTTCTGCTGTAAACGTGTTTATTTCTGCTGTAAACATGTTTATTTCAGCTGTAAACGTGTTTATTTCTGCTGTAAACATGTTTATTCCTGCTGTAAACATGTTTATTTCTGCCGTAAACATGTTTATTTCTGCCGTAAACGTGTTTATTTCTGCCGTAAACGTGTTTATTTCTGCTGTAAACATGTTTATTTCAGCTGTAAACGTGTTTATTTCTGCTGTAAACATGTTTATTTCAGCTGTAAACGTGTTTAGTTCTGCTGTAAACATGTTTATTTCAGCTGTGAACGTGTTTATTTCTGCTGTAAACATGTTTATTTCAGCTGTAAACGTGTTTATTTCTGCCGTAAATGTGTTTATTTCTGCCGTAAACATGTTTATTTCTGCCGTAAACATGTTTATTCCTGCCGTAAACGTGTTTATTTCTGCTGTAAACATGTTTATTTCTGCTGTAAACGTGTTTATTTCAGCTGTAAATATGTTTATTTCTGCTGTAAACATGTTTATTTCTGCCGTAAACATGTTTATTTCTGCCGTAAACGTGTTTATTTCTGCCGTAAACGTGTTTATTTCTGCTGTAAACATGTTTATTTCAGCTGTAAACGTGTTTATTTCAGCTGTAAACATGTTTATTTCTGCTGTAAACGTGTTTATTTCGGCCGTAAACGTGTTTATTTCTGCCGTAAACATGTTTATTTCTGCTGTAAACATGTTTATTTCTGCCGTAAACGTGTTTATTTCTGCCGTAAACGTGTTTATTTCTGCTGTAAACATGTTTATTTCTGCTGTAAACGTGTTTATTTCTGCTGTAAACATGTTTATTTCAGCTGTAAACGTGTTTATTTCTGCTGTAAACATGTTTATTTCAGCTGTGAACGTGTTTATTTCTGCTGTAAACATGTTTATTTCAGCTGTAAACGTGTTTATTTCTGCCGTAAATGTGTTTATTTCTGCCGTAAACATGTTTATTTCTGCCGTAAACATGTTTATTCCTGCCGTAAACGTGTTTATTTCTGCTGTAAACATGTTTATTTCTGCTGTAAACGTGTTTATTTCAGCTGTAAATATGTTTATTTCTGCTGTAAACATGTTTATTCCTGCTGTAAACATGTTTATTTCTGCCGTAAACATGTTTATTTCTGCCGTAAACGTGTTTATTTCTGCCGTAAACGTGTTTATTTCTGCTGTAAACATGTTTATTTCAGCTGTAAACGTGTTTATTTCAGCTGTAAACATGTTTATTTCTGCCGTAAACATGTTTATTTCTGCCGTAAACATGTTTATTTCTGCCGTAAACATGTTTATTTCTGCTGTAAACGTGTTTATTTCTGCCGTAAATGTGTTTATTCCTGCCGTAAACGTGTTTATTTCTGCTGTAAACATGTTTATTTCTGCTGTAAACGTGTTTATTTCAGCTGTAAACATGTTTATTTCTGCTGTAAACATGTTTATTTCAGCTGTAAACGTGTTTATTTCTGCCGTAAATGTGTTTATTTCTGCTGTAAACGTGTTTATTTCTGCCGTAAATGTGTTTATTTCTGCTGTAAACGTGTTTATTTCTGCTGTAAACATGTTTATTTCTGCCGTAAACATGTTTATTCCTGCCATAAACGTGTTTATTTCTGCTGTAAACATGTTTATTTCTGCCGTAAACATGTTTATTCCTGCCGTAAACGTGTTTATTTCTGCTGTAAACATGTTTATTTCTGCCGTAAACATGTTTATTCCTGCCGTAAACGTGTTTATTTCTGCTGTAAACATGCTTATTTCAGCTGTAAACGTGTTTATTTCTGCCGTAAATGTGTTTATTTCTGCCGTAAACATGTTTATTTCTGCCGTAAACATGTTTATTCCTGCCGTAAACGTGTTTATTTCTGCTGTAAACGTGTTTATTTCTGCTGTAAACATGTTTATTTCTGCTGTAAACATGTTTATTTCAGCTGTGAACGTGTTTATTTCTGTTGTTAACATGTTTATTTCAGCTGTAAACGTGTTTATTTCTGCTGTAAACATGTTTATTTCTGCTGTAAACATGTTTATTTCTGCCGTAAACATGTTTATTTCTGCCGTAAACGTGTTTATTTCTGCCGTAAACGTGTTTATTTCTGCTGTAAACATGTTTATTTCAGCTGTAAACGTGTTTATTTCTGCTGTAAACATGTTTATTTCAGCTGTAAACGTGTTTATTTCTGCTGTAAACATGTTTATTTCAGCTGTGAACGTGTTTATTTCTGCTGTAAACATGTTTATTTCAGCTGTAAACGTGTTTATTTCTGCCGTAAATGTGTTTATTTCTGCCGTAAACATGTTTATTTCTGCCGTAAACATGTTTATTCCTGCCGTAAACGTGTTTATTTCTGCTGTAAACGTGTTTATTTCTGCTGTAAACGTGTTTATTTCAGCTGTAAATATGTTTATTTCTGCTGTAAACATGTTTATTCCTGCTGTAAACATGTTTATTTCTGCCGTAAACGTGTTTATTTCTGCCGTAAACGTGTTTATTTCTGCTGTAAACATGTTAATTTCAGCTGTAAACGTGTTTATTTCTGCTGTAAACATGTTTATTTCTGCTGTAAACGTGTTTATTTCGGCCGTAAACGTGTTTATTTCTGCTGTAAACATGTTTATTTCTGCTGTAAACGTGTTTATTTCGGCCGTAAACGTGTTTATTTCTGCTGTAAACATGTTTATTTCAGCTGTAAACGTGTTTATTTCTGCTGTAAACGTGTTTATTTCTGCTGTAAACATGTTTATTTCAGCTGTGAACGTGTTTATTTCTGCTGTAAACATGTTTATTTCAGCTGTAAACGTGTTTATTTCTGCCGTAAACATGTTTATTTCTGCCGTAAACATGTTTATTCCTGCCGTAAACGTTTTTATTTCTGCTGTAAACGTGTTTATTTCTGCTGTAAACGTGTTTATTTCAGCTGTAAATATGTTTATTTCTGCTGTAAACGTGTTTATTTCTGCCGTAAACATGTTTATTTCTGCCGTAAACGTGTTTATTTCTGCCGTAAACGTGTTTATTTCTGCCGTAAACATGTTTATTTCAGCTGTAAACGTGTTTATTTCTGCTGTAAACATGTTTATTTCTGCTGTAAACGTGTTTATTTCGGCCGTAAACGTGTTTATTTCTGCTGTAAACATGTTTATTTCTGCTGTAAACATGTTTATTTCTGCTGTAAACGTGTTTATTTCAGCTGTAAACATGTTTATTTCAGCTGTAAACATGTTTATTTCTGCTGTAAACGTGTTTATTTCTGCTGTAAACGTGTTTATTTCTGCTGTAAACGTGTTTATTTCTGCTGTAAACATGTTTATTTCTGCTGTAAACATGTTTATTTCTGCTGTAAACGTGTTTATTTCTGCCGTAAAGATGTTTATTTCTGCTGTAAACATGTTTATTTCTGCTGTAAACATGTTTATTTCTGCTGTAAACGTGTTTATTTCTGCCGTAAATGTGTTTATTTCTGCTGTAAACGTGTTTATTTCTGCTGTAAACATGTTTATTTCAGCCGTAAATGTGTTTATTTCTGCCGTAAACATGTTTATTTCTGCCGTAAACATGTTTATTCCTGCCGTAAACGTGTTTATTTCTGCTGTAAACATGTTTATTTCTGCCGTAAACATGTTTATTCCTGCCGTAAACGTGTTTATTTCTGCTGTAAACATGTTTATTTCTGCCGTAAACATGTTTATTCCTGCCGTAAACGTGTTTATTTCTGCCGTAAACGTGTTTATTTCTGCTGTAAACATGTTTATTTCAGCTGTAAACGTGTTTATTTCTGCTGTAAACATGTTTATTTCAGCTGTAAACGTGTTTATTTCTGCTGTAAACATGTTTATTTCAGCTGTGAACGTGTTTATTTCTGCTGTAAACATGTTTATTTCAGCTGTAAACGTGTTTATTTCTGCCGTAAATGTGTTTATTTCTGCCGTAAACATGTTTATTTCTGCCGTAAACATGTTTATTCCTGCCGTAAACGTGTTTATTTCTGCTGTAAACATGTTTATTTCTGCTGTAAACGTGTTTATTTCAGCTGTAAATATGTTTATTTCTGCTGTAAACATGTTTATTTCTGCCGTAAACATGTTTATTTCTGCCGTAAACGTGTTTATTTCTGCCGTAAACGTGTTTATTTCTGCTGTAAACATGTTTATTTCAGCTGTAAACGTGTTTATTTCAGCTGTAAACATGTTTATTTCTGCTGTAAACGTGTTTATTTCGGCCGTAAACGTGTTTATTTCTGCCGTAAACATGTTTATTTCTGCTGTAAACATGTTTATTTCTGCCGTAAACGTGTTTATTTCTGCCGTAAACGTGTTTATTTCTGCTGTAAACATGTTTATTTCAGCTGTAAACGTGTTTATTTCTGCTGTAAACATGTTTATTTCAGCTGTGAACGTGTTTATTTCTGCTGTAAACATGTTTATTTCAGCTGTGAACGTGTTTATTTCTGCTGTAAACATGTTTATTTCAGCTGTAAACGTGTTTATTTCTGCCGTAAATGTGTTTATTTCTGCCGTAAACATGTTTATTTCTGCCGTAAACATGTTTATTCCTGCCGTAAACGTGTTTATTTCTGCTGTAAACATGTTTATTTCTGCTGTAAACGTGTTTATTTCAGCTGTAAATATGTTTGTTTCTGCTGTAAACATGTTTATTCCTGCTGTAAACATGTTTATTTCTGCCGTAAACATGTTTATTTCTGCTGTAAACGTGTTTATTTCTGCCGTAAACGTGTTTATTTCTGCTGTAAACATGTTTATTTCAGCTGTAAACGTGTTTATTTCAGCTGTAAACATGTTTATTTCTGCTGTAAACGTGTTTATTTCGGCCGTAAACGTGTTTATTTCTGCCGTAAACATGTTTATTTCTGCTGTAAACATGTTTATTTCTGCTGTAAACGTGTTTATTTCAGCTGTAAACATGTTTATTTCAGCTGTAAACGTGTATATTTCTGCTGTAAACGTGTTTATTTCAGCTGTAAACGTGTTTATTTCTGCTGTCAACGTGTTTATTTCTGCCGTAAATGTGTTTATGTCTGCCGTAAACATGTTTATTTCTGCCGTAAACATGTTTATTTCTGCTTTAAACGTGTTTATTTCTGCCGTAAATGTGTTTATTCCTGCTGTAAACATGTTTATTTCAGCTGTGAACGTGTTTATTTCTGCTGTAAACATGTTTATTTCAGCTGTGAACGTGTTTATTTCTGCTGTAAACATGTTTATTTCAGCTGTAAACGTGTTTATTTCTGCCATAAATGTGTTTATTTCTGCCGTAAACATGTTTATTTCTGCCGTAAACATGTTTATTCCTGCCGTAAACGTGTTTATTTCTGCTGTAAACATGTTTATTTCTGCTGTAAACGTGTTTATTTCAGCTGTAAATATGTTTGTTTCTGCTGTAAACATGTTTATTCCTGCTGTAAACATGTTTATTTCTGCCGTAAACATGTTTATTTCTGCTGTAAACGTGTTTATTTCTGCCGTAAACGTGTTTATTTCTGCTGTAAACATGTTTATTTCAGCTGTAAACGTGTTTATTTCAGCTGTAAACATGTTTATTTCTGCTGTAAACGTGTTTATTTCGGCCGTAAACGTGTTTATTTCTGCCGTAAACATGTTTATTTCTGCTGTAAACATGTTTATTTCTGCTGTAAACGTGTTTATTTCAGCTGTAAACATGTTTATTTCAGCTGTAAACGTGTATATTTCTGCTGTAAACGTGTTTATTTCAGCTGTAAACGTGTTTATTTCTGCTGTAAACGTGTTTATTTCTGCTGTAAACGTGTTTATTTCTGCTGTAAACGTGTTTATTTCAGCTGTAAACATGTTTATTTCTGCTGTAAACGTGTTTATTTCTGCCGTAAATGTGTTTATTCCTGCCGTAAACGTGTTTATTTCAGCTGTAAACGTGTTTATTTCAGCTGTAAACATGTTTATTTCTGCTGTAAACGTGTTTATTTCTGCCGTAAATGTGTTTATTCCTGCCGTAAACGTGTTTATTTCAGCTGTAAACCTGTTTATTTCTGCTGTAAACGTGTTTATTTCTGCCGTAAACGTGTTTATTTCTGCTGTAAACGTGTTTATTTCTGCTGTAAACATGTTTATTTCTGCTGTAAACGTGTTTATTTCAGCTGTAAACATGTTTATTTCTGCTGTAAACATGTTTATTCCTGCTGTAAACACGTTTATTTCTGCTGTAAACATGTTTATTTCTGCTGTAAACGTGTTTATTTCAGCTGTAAATATGTTTATTTCTGCCGTAAACGTGTTTATTTCTGCCGTAAACGTCTTTATTTCTGCTGTAAACATGTTTATTTCAGCTGTAAACGTGTTTATTTCTGCTGTAAACATGTTTATTTCTGCTGTAAACGTGTTTATTTCTGCCGTAAACGTGTTTATTTCTGCTGTAAACATGTTTATTTTTGCTGTAAACATGTTTATTTCTGCTGTTAACGTGTTTATTTCTGCTGTAAACATGTTTATTTCAGCTGTAAACGTGTTTATTTCTGCTGTAAACGTGTTTATTTCAGCTGTAAACGTGTTTATGTCTGCTGTAAACGTGTTTATTTCTGCCGTAAACATGTTTATTTCTGCTGTAAACATGTTTATTTCTGCTGTAAACGTGTTTATTTCTGCCGTAAATGTGTTTATTCCTGCCGTAAACGTGTTTATTTCAGCTGTAAACCTGTTTATTTCTGCTGTAAACGTGTTTATTTCTGCCGTAAACGTGTTTATTTCTGTTGTAAACGTGTTTATTTCTGCTGTAAACATGTTTATTTCAGCTGTAAACGTGTTTATTTCTGCTGTAAACATGTTTATTTCTGCTGTAAACGTGTTTATTTCTGCTGTAAACGTGCTTATTTCTGCTGTAAATGTGTTTATTTCTGCTGTAAACATGTTTATTTCTGCTGTAAACGTGTTTATTTCTGCCGTAAACATGTTTATTTCTGCCGTAAACATGTTTATTTCTGCTGTAAACGTGTTTATTTCTGCCTTAAATGTGTTTATTTCTGCCGTAAACATGTTTATTTCTGCCGTAAACATGTTTATTTCTGCTGTAAACGTGTTTATTTCTGCCGTAAATGTGTTTATTCCTGCCGTAAACGTGTTTATTTCTGCTGTAAACATGTTTATTTCTGCTGTAAACGTGTTTATTTCAGCTGTAAACATGTTTATTTCTGCTGTAAACATGTTTATTCCTGCTGTAAACACGTTTATTTCTGCTGTAAACATGTTTATTTCTGCTGTAAACGTGTTTATTTCTGCCGTAAATGTGTTTATTTCTGCTGTAAACGTGTTTATTTCTACCGTAAACGTGTTTATTTCTGCTGTAAACATGTTTATTTCAGCTGTAAACGTGTTTATTTCTGCTGTAAACATGTTTATTTCAGCTGTAAACGTGTTTATTTCTGCTGTAAACATGTTTATTTCAGCTGTAAACGTGTTTATTTCTGCCGTAAATGTGTTTATTTCTGCCGTAAACATGTTTATTTCTGCCGTAAACATGTTTATTCCTGCCGTAAACGTGTTTATTTCTGCTGTAAACATGTTTATTTCTGCTGTAAACGTGTTTATTTCGGCCGTAAACGTGTTTATTTCTGCTGTAAACATGTTTATTTCTGCTGTAAACGTGTTTATTTCGGCCGTAAACGTGTTTATTTCTGCTGTAAACATGTTTATTTCTGCTGTAAACATGTTTATTTCTGCTGTAAAAGTGTTTATTTCTGCTGTAAACGTGTTTATTTCAGCTGTAAACGTGTTTATTTCTGCTGTAAACGTGTTTATTCCTGCTGTAAACATGTTTATTTCTGCCGTAAACATGTTTATTTCTGCCGTAAACGTGTTTATTTCTGCCGTAAACGTGTTTATTTCTGCTGTAAACATGTTTATTTCAGATGTAAACGTGTTTATTTCTGCTGTAAACATGTTTATTTCAGCTGTAAACGTGTTTATTTCTGCTGTAAACATGTTTATTTCAGCTGTGAACGTGTTTATTTCTGCTGTAAACATGTTTATTTCAGCTGTAAACGTGTTTATTTCTGCTGTAAACATGTTTATTTCTGCTGTAAACATGTTTATTTCTGCCGTAAACATGTTTATTTCTGCCGTAAACGTGTTTATTTCTGCCGTAAACGTGTTTATTTCTGCTGTAAACATGTTTATTTCAGCTGTAAACGTGTTTATTTCTGCTGTAAACATGTTTATTTCAGCTGTAAACGTGTTAATTTCTGCTGTAAACATGTTTATTTCAGCTGTGAACGTGTTTATTTCTGCTGTAAACATGTTTATTTCAGCTGTAAACGTGTTTATTTCTGCCGTAAATGTGTTTATTTCTGCCGTAAACATGTTTATTTCTGCCGTAAACATGTTTATTCCTGCCATAAACGTGTTTATTTCTGCTGTAAACGTGTTTATTTCTGCTGTAAACGTGTTTATTTCAGCTGTAAATATGTTTATTTCTGCCGTAAACATGTTTATTCCTGCTGTAAACATGTTTATTTCTGCCGTAAACATGTTTATTTCTGCCGTAAACGTGTTTATTTCTGCCGTAAACATGTTTATTTCAGCTGTAAACGTGTTTATTTCTGCTGTAAACATGTTTATTTCTGCTGTAAACGTGTTTATTTCGGCCGTAAACGTGTTTATTTCTGCTGTAAACATGTTTATTTCTGCTGTAAACATGTTTATTTCTGCTGTAAACATGTTTATTTCTGCCGTAAACGTGTTTATTTCTGCCGTAAACGTGTTTATTTCTGCTGTAAACATGTTAATTTCAGCTGTAAACGTGTTTATTTCTGCTGTAAACATGTTTATTTCTGCTGTAAACGTGTTTATTTCGGCCGTAAACGTGTTTATTTCTGCTGTAAACATGTTTATTTCTGCTGTAAACGTGTTTATTTCGGCCGTAAACGTGTTTATTTCTGCTGTAAACATGTTTATTTCAGCTGTAAACGTGTTTATTTCTGCTGTAAACGTGTTTATTTCTGCTGTAAACATGTTTATTTCAGCTGTGAACGTGTTTATTTCTGCTGTAAACATGTTTATTTCAGCTGTAAACGTGTTTATTTCTGCCGTAAATGTGTTTATTTCTGCCGTAAACATGTTTATTTCAGCCGTAAACATGTTTATTCCTGCCGTAAACGTTTTTATTTCTGCTGTAAACGTGTTTATTTCTGCTGTAAACGTGTTTATTTCAGCTGTAAATATGTTTATTTCTGCTGTAAACGTGTTTATTTCTGCCGTAAACATGTTTATTTCTGCCGTAAACGTGTTTATTTCTGCCGTAAACGTGTTTATTTCTGCCGTAAACATGTTTATTTCAGCTGTAAACGTGTTTATTTCTGCTGTAAACATGTTTATTTCTGCTGTAAACGTGTTTATTTCGGCCGTAAACGTGTTTATTTCTGCTGTAAACATGTTTATTTCTGCTGTAAACATGTTTATTTCTGCTGTAAACGTGTTTATTTCAGCTGTAAACATGTTTATTTCAGCTGTAAACATGTTTATTTCTGCTGTAAACGTGTTTATTTCTGCTGTAAACGTGTTTATTTCTGCTGTAAACGTGTTTATTTCTGCTGTAAACATGTTTATTTCTGCTGTAAACATGTTTATTTCTGCTGTAAACGTGTTTATTTCTGCCGTAAAGATGTTTATTTCTGCTGTAAACATGTTTATTTCTGCTGTAAACATGTTTATTTCTGCTGTAAACGTGTTTATTTCTGCCGTAAAGATGTTTATTTCTGCCGTAAACATGTTTATTTCTGCTGTAAACGTGTTTATTTCAGCTGTAAACATGTTTATTTCTGCTGTAAACATGTTTATTCCTGCTGTAAACACGTTTATTTCTGCTGTAAACATGTTTATTTCTGCTGTAAACGTGTTTATTTCTGCCGTAAATGTGTTTATTTCTGCTGTAAACGTGTTTATTTCTACCGTAAACGTGTTTATTTCTGCTGTAAACATGTTTATTTCTGCTGTAAACGTGTTTATTTCTGCTGTAAACATGTTTATTTCAGCCGTAAATGTGTTTATTTCTGCCGTAAACATGTTTATTTCTGCCGTAAACATGTTTATTCCTGCCGTAAACGTGTTTATTTCTGCTGTAAACATGTTTATTTCTGCCGTAAACATGTTTATTCCTGCCGTAAACGTGTTTATTTCTGCTGTAAACATGTTTATTTCTGCCGTAAACATGTTTATTCCTGCCGTAAACGTGTTTATTTCTGCTGTAAACATGTTTATTTCAGCTGTAAACGTGTTTATTTCTGCCGTAAATGTGTTTATTTCTGCCGTAAACATGTTTATTCCTGCCGTAAACGTGTTTATTTCTGCTGTAAACATGTTTATTCCTGCTGTAAACATGTTTATTTCTGCCGTAAACGTGTTTATTTCTGCCGTAAACGTGTTTATTTCTGCTGTAAACATGTTTATTTCAGCTGTAAACGTGTTTATTTCTGCTGTAAACATGTTTATTTCTGCTGTAAACGTGTTTATTTCGGCCGTAAACGTGTTTATTTCTGCTGTAAACATGTTTATTTCTGCTGTAAACGTGTTTATTTCGGCCGTAAACGTGTTTATTTCTGCTGTAAACATGTTTATTTCTGCTGTGAACATGTTTATTTCTGCTGTAAAAGTGTTTATTTCTGCTGTAAACATGTTTATTTCAGCTGTAAACGTGTTTATTTCTGCTGTAAACGTGTTTATTCCTGCTGTAAACGTGTTTATTTCTGCTGTAAACGTGTTTATTCCTGCTGTAAACATGTTTATTTCTGCCGTAAACATGTTTATTTCTGCCGTAAACGTGTTTATTTCTGCCGTAAACGTGTTTATTTCTGCTGTAAACATGTTTATTTCAGATGTAAACGTGTTTATTTCTGCTGTAAACATGTTTATTTCAGCTGTAAACGTGTTTATTTCTGCTGTAAACATGTTTATTTCAGCTGTGAACGTGTTTATTTCTGCTGTAAACATGTTTATTTCAGCTGTAAACGTGTTTATTTCTGCTGTAAACATGTTTATTTCTGCTGTAAACATGTTTATTTCTGCCGTAAACATGTTTATTTCTGCCGTAAACGTGTTTATTTCTGCCGTAAACGTGTTTATTTCTGCTGTAAACATGTTTATTTCAGCTGTAAACGTGTTTATTTCTGCTGTAAACATGTTTATTTCTGCTGTAAACGTGTTTATTTCGGCAGTAAACGTGTTTATTTCTGCTGTAAACATGTTTATTTCTGCTGTAAACATGTTTATTTCTGCTGTAAACGTGTTTATTTCTGCTGTAAACATGTTTATTTCAGCTGTAAACATGTTTATTTCTGCTGTAAACGTGTTTATTTCTGCTGTAAACGTGTTTATTTCTGCTGTAAACGTGTTTATTTCTGCTGTAAACATGTTTATTTCTGCTGTAAACATGTTTATTTCTGCTGTAAACGTGTTTATTTCTGCCGTAAAGATGTTTATTTCTGCCGTAAACATGTTTATTTCTGCTGTAAACATATTTCTGCTGTAAACGTGTTTATTTCTGCCGTAAATGTGTTTATTCCTGCCGTAAACGTGTTTATTTCAGCTGTAAACCTGTTTATTTCTGCTGTAAACGTGTTTATTTCTGCTGTAAACATGTTTATTTCAGCTTTAAACGTGTTTATTTCTGCTGTAAACATGTTTATTTCTGCTGTAAACGTGTTTATTTCTGCTGTAAACGTGCTTATTTCTGCTGTAAACGTGTTTATTTCTGCTGTAAACATGTTTATTTCTGCTGTAAACGTGTTTATTTCTGCCGTAAACATGTTTATTTCGGCCGTAAACGTGTTTATTTCTGCTGTAAACATGTTTATTTCTGCTGTAAACATGTTTATTTCTGCTGTAAACGTGTTTATTTCTGCTCTAAACATGTTTATTTCAGCTGTAAACATGTTTATTTCTGCTGTAAACGTGTTTATTTCTACTGTAAACGTGTTTATTTCTGCTGTAAACGTGTTTATTTCTGCTGTAAACATGTTTATTTCTGCTGTAAACATGTTTATTTCTGCTGTAAACGTGTTTATTTCTGCCGTAAAGATGTTTATTTCTGCCGTAAACATGTTTATTTCTGCTGTAAACATGTTTATTTCTGCTGTAAACGTGTTTATTTCAGCCGTAAATGTGTTTATTCCTGCCGTAAACGTGTTTATTTCAGCTGTAAACCTGTTTATTTCTGCTGTAAACGTGTTTATTTCTGCTGTAAACGTGTTTATTTCTGCTGTAAACGTGTTTATTTCTGCTGTAAACATGTTTATTTCTGCTGTAAACATGTTTATTTCTGCTGTAAACGTGTTTATTTCTGCCGTAAAGATGTTTATTTCTGCCGTAAACATGTTTATTTCTGCTGTAAACATGTTTATTTCTGCCGTAAACGTGTTTATTTCTGCTGTAAACATGTTTATTTCAGCTGTAAACGTGTTTATTTCTGCTGTAAACATGTTTATTTCAGCTGTGAACGTGTTTATTTCTGCTGTAAACATGTTTATTTCAGCTGTAAACGTGTTTATTTCTGCCGTAAATGTGTTTATTTCTGCCGTAAACATGTTTATTTCTGCCGTAAACATGTTTATTCCTGCTGTAAACGTGTTTATTTCTGCTGTAAACGTGTTTATTTCTGCTGTAAACGTGTTTATTTCAGCTGTAAATATGTTTATTTCTGCTGTAAACATGTTTATTCCTGCTGTAAACATGTTTATTTCTGCCGTAAACATGTTTATTTCTGCGTAAACGTGTTTATTTCTGCCGTAAACATGTTTATTTCAGCTGTAAACGTGTTTATTTCTGCTGTAAACATGTTTATTTCTGCTGTAAACGTGTTTATTCCGGCCGTAAACGTGTTTATTTCTGCTGTAAACATGTTTATTTCTGCTGTAAACATGTTTATTTCTGCTGTAAACGTGTTTATTTCTGCTGTAAACATGTTTATTTCAGCTGTAAACATGTTTATTTCTGCTGTAAACGTGTTTATTTCTGCTGTAAACGTGTTTATTTCTGCTGTAAACGTGTTTATTTCTGCTGTAAACATGTTTATTTCTGCTGTAAACATGTTTATTTCTGCTGTAAACGTGTTTATTTCTGCCGTAAAGATGTTTATTTCTGCCGTAAACATGTTTATTTCTGCTGTAAACATGTTTATTTCTGCTGTAAACGTGTTTATTTCTGCCGTAAATGTGTTTATTCCTGCCGTAAACGTGTTTATTTCAGCTGTAAACCTGTTTATTTCTGCTGTAATCGTGTTTATTTCTGCTGTAAACATGTTTATTTCAGCTTTAAACGTGTTTATTTCTGCTGTAAACGTGTTTATTTCTGCTGTAAACATGTTTATTTCTGCTGTAAACGTGTTTATTTCTGCCGTAAACATGTTTATTTCGGCCGTAAACGTGTTTATTTCTGCTGTAAACATGTTTATTTCTGCTGTAAACATGTTTATTTCTGCTGTAAACGTGTTTATTTCTGCTGTAAACATGTTTATTTCAGCTGTAAACATGTTTATTTCTGCTGTAAACGTGTTTATTTCTGCTGTAAACGTGTTTATTTCTGCTGTAAACGTGTTTATTTCTGCTGTAAACGTTTATTTCTGCTGTAAACATGTTTATTTCTGCTGTAAACGTGTTTATTTCTGCCGTAAAGATGTTTATTTCTGCCGTAAACATGTTTATTTCTGCTGTAAACATGTTTATTTCTGCTGTAAACGTGTTTATTTCAGCCGTAAATGTGTTTATTCCTGCCGTAAACGTGTTTATTTCAGCTGTAAACCTGTTTATTTCTGCTGTAAACGTGTTTATTTCTGCTGTAAACACGTTTATTTCAGCTTTAAACGTGTTTATTTCTGCTGTAAACATGTTTATTTCTGCTGTAAACGTGTTTATTTCTACTGTAAACGTGTTTATTTCTGCTGTAAACGTGCTTATTTCTGCTGTAAACGTGTTTATTTCTGCTGTAAACATGTTTATTTCTGCTGTAAACGTGTTTATTTCTGCTGTAAACGTGTTTATTTCTGCTGTAAACATGTTTATTTCAGCTGTAAACATGTTTATTTCTGCTGTAAACGTGTTTATTTCTGCTGTAAACGTGTTTATTTCTGCTGTAAACGTGTTTATTTCTGCTGTAAACATGTTTATTTCTGCTGTAAACATGTTTATTTCTGCTGTAAACGTGTTTATTTCTGCCGTAAAGATGTTTATTTCTGCCGTAAACATGTTTATTTCTGCTGTAAACATGTTTATTTCTGCTGTAAACGTGTTTATTTCAGCCGTAAATGTGTTTATTCCTGCCGTAAACGTGTTTATTTCAGCTGTAAACCTGTTTATTTCTGCTGTAAACGTGTTTATTTCTGCTGTAAACACGTTTATTTCAGCTTTAAACATGTTTATTTCTGCTGTAAACGTGTTTATTTCTGCCGTAAACATGTTTATTTCTGCCGTAAACATGTTTATTTCTGCTGTAAACGTGTTTATTTCTGCCGTAAATGTGTTTATTTCTGCCGTAAACATGTTTATTTCTGCCGTAAACGTGTTTATTTCTGCTGTAAACGTGTTTATTTCTGCTGTAAACGTGTTTATTTCTGCTGTAAACATGTTTATTTCTGCCGTAAACATGTTTATTTCTGCTGTAAACGTGTTTATTTCTGCCGTAAATGTGTTTATTTCTGCCGTAAACATGTTTATTTCTGCCGTAAACGTGTTTATTTCTGCTGTAAACGTGTTTATTTCTGCTGTAAACGTGTTTATTTCTGCTGTAAACATGTTTATTTCTGCTGTAAACATGTTTATTTCTGCTGTAAACGTGTTTATTTCTGCCGTAAAGATGTTTATTTCTGCCGTAAACATGTTTATTTCTGCTGTAAACATGTTTATTTCTGCTGTAAACGTGTTTATTTCTGCCGTAAAGATGTTTATTTCTGCCGTAAACATGTTTATTTCTGCTGTAAACATGTTTATTTCTGCTGTAAACGTGTTTATTTCAGCCGTAAATGTGTTTATTCCTGCCGTAAACGTGTTTATTTCAGCTGTAAACCTGTTTATTTCTGCTGTAAACGTGTTTATTTCTGCTGTAAACACGTTTATTTCAGCTTTAAACGTGTTTATTTCTGCTGTAAACATGTTTATTTCTGCTGTAAACGTGTTTATTTCTGCTGTAAACGTGTTTATTTCTGCTGTAAACGTGCTTATTTCTGCTGTAAACGTGTTTATTTCTGCTGTAAACATGTTTATTTCTGCTGTAAACATGTTTATTTCTGCTGTAAACGTGTTTATTTCTGCTCTAAACATGTTTATTTCAGCTGTAAACATGTTTATTTCTGCTGTAAACGTGTTTATTTCTACTGTAAACGTGTTTATTTCTGCTGTAAACGTGTTTATTTCTGCTGTAAACATGTTTATTTCTGCTGTAAACATGTTTATTTCTGCTGTAAACGTGTTTATTTCTGCCGTAAAGATGTTTATTTCTGCCGTAAACATGTTTATTTCTGCTGTAAACATGTTTATTTCTGCTGTAAACGTGTTTATTTCAGCCGTAAATGTGTTTATTCCTGCCGTAAACGTGTTTATTTCAGCTGTAAACCTGTTTATTTCTGCTGTAAACGTGTTTATTTCTGCTGTAAACGTGTTTATTTCTGCTGTAAACATGTTTATTTCTGCTGTAAACATGTTTATTTCTGCTGTAAACGTGTTTATTTCTGCCGTAAAGATGTTTATTTCTGCCGTAAACATGTTTATTTCTGCTGTAAACATGTTTATTTCTGCCGTAAACGTGTTTATTTCTGCTGTAAACATGTTTATTTCAGCTGTAAACGTGTTTATTTCTGCTGTAAACATGTTTATTTCAGCTGTGAACGTGTTTATTTCTGCTGTAAACATGTTTATTTCAGCTGTAAACGTGTTTATTTCTGCCGTAAATGTGTTTATTTCTGCCGTAAACATGTTTATTTCTGCCGTAAACATGTTTATTCCTGCTGTAAACGTGTTTATTTCTGCTGTAAACGTGTTTATTTCTGCTGTAAACGTGTTTATTTCAGCTGTAAATATGTTTATTTCTGCTGTAAACATGTTTATTCCTGCTGTAAACATGTTTATTTCTGCCGTAAACATGTTTATTTCTGCGTAAACGTGTTTATTTCTGCCGTAAACATGTTTATTTCAGCTGTAAACGTGTTTATTTCTGCTGTAAACATGTTTATTTCTGCTGTAAACGTGTTTATTCCGGCCGTAAACGTGTTTATTTCTGCTGTAAACATGTTTATTTCTGCTGTAAACATGTTTATTTCTGCTGTAAACGTGTTTATTTCTGCTGTAAACATGTTTATTTCAGCTGTAAACATGTTTATTTCTGCTGTAAACGTGTTTATTTCTGCTGTAAACGTGTTTATTTCTGCTGTAAACGTGTTTATTTCTGCTGTAAACATGTTTATTTCTGCTGTAAACATGTTTATTTCTGCTGTAAACGTGTTTATTTCTGCCGTAAAGATGTTTATTTCTGCCGTAAACATGTTTATTTCTGCTGTAAACATGTTTATTTCTGCTGTAAACGTGTTTATTTCTGCCGTAAATGTGTTTATTCCTGCCGTAAACGTGTTTATTTCAGCTGTAAACCTGTTTATTTCTGCTGTAATCGTGTTTATTTCTGCTGTAAACATGTTTATTTCAGCTTTAAACGTGTTTATTTCTGCTGTAAACGTGTTTATTTCTGCTGTAAACATGTTTATTTCTGCTGTAAACGTGTTTATTTCTGCCGTAAACATGTTTATTTCGGCCGTAAACGTGTTTATTTCTGCTGTAAACATGTTTATTTCTGCTGTAAACATGTTTATTTCTGCTGTAAACGTGTTTATTTCTGCTGTAAACATGTTTATTTCAGCTGTAAACATGTTTATTTCTGCTGTAAACGTGTTTATTTCTACTGTAAACGTGTTTATTTCTGCTGTAAACGTGTTTATTTCTGCTGTAAACGTTTATTTCTGCTGTAAACATGTTTATTTCTGCTGTAAACGTGTTTATTTCTGCCGTAAAGATGTTTATTTCTGCCGTAAACATGTTTATTTCTGCTGTAAACATGTTTATTTCTGCTGTAAACGTGTTTATTTCAGCCGTAAATGTGTTTATTCCTGCCGTAAACGTGTTTATTTCAGCTGTAAACCTGTTTATTTCTGCTGTAAACGTGTTTATTTCTGCTGTAAACACGTTTATTTCAGCTTTAAACGTGTTTATTTCTGCTGTAAACATGTTTATTTCTGCTGTAAACGTGTTTATTTCTACTGTAAACGTGTTTATTTCTGCTGTAAACGTGCTTATTTCTGCTGTAAACGTGTTTATTTCTGCTGTAAACATGTTTATTTCTGCTGTAAACGTGTTTATTTCTGCTGTAAACGTGTTTATTTCTGCTGTAAACATGTTTATTTCAGCTGTAAACATGTTTATTTCTGCTGTAAACGTGTTTATTTCTGCTGTAAACGTGTTTATTTCTGCTGTAAACGTGTTTATTTCTGCTGTAAACATGTTTATTTCTGCTGTAAACATGTTTATTTCTGCTGTAAACGTGTTTATTTCTGCCGTAAAGATGTTTATTTCTGCCGTAAACATGTTTATTTCTGCTGTAAACATGTTTATTTCTGCTGTAAACGTGTTTATTTCAGCCGTAAATGTGTTTATTCCTGCCGTAAACGTGTTTATTTCAGCTGTAAACCTGTTTATTTCTGCTGTAAACGTGTTTATTTCTGCTGTAAACACGTTTATTTCAGCTTTAAACATGTTTATTTCTGCTGTAAACGTGTTTATTTCTGCCGTAAACATGTTTATTTCTGCCGTAAACATGTTTATTTCTGCTGTAAACGTGTTTATTTCTGCCGTAAATGTGTTTATTTCTGCCGTAAACATGTTTATTCCTGCCGTAAACGTGTTTATTTCTGCTGTAAACGTGTTTATTTCTGCTGTAAACGTGTTTATTTCTGCTGTAAACATGTTTATTTCTGCCGTAAACATGTTTATTTCTGCTGTAAACGTGTTTATTTCTGCCGTAAATGTGTTTATTTCTGCCGTAAACATGTTTATTTCTGCCGTAAACGTGTTTATTTCTGCTGTAAACGTGTTTATTTCTGCTGTAAACGTGTTTATTTCTGCTGTAAACATGTTTATTTCTGCTGTAAACATGTTTATTTCTGCTGTAAACGTGTTTATTTCTGCCGTAAAGATGTTTATTTCTGCCGTAAACATGTTTATTTCTGCTGTAAACATGTTTATTTCTGCTGTAAACGTGTTTATTTCTGCCGTAAAGATGTTTATTTCTGCCGTAAACATGTTTATTTCTGCTGTAAACATGTTTATTTCTGCTGTAAACGTGTTTATTTCAGCCGTAAATGTGTTTATTCCTGCCGTAAACGTGTTTATTTCAGCTGTAAACCTGTTTATTTCTGCTGTAAACGTGTTTATTTCTGCTGTAAACACGTTTATTTCAGCTTTAAACGTGTTTATTTCTGCTGTAAACATGTTTATTTCTGCTGTAAACGTGTTTATTTCTGCTGTAAACGTGTTTATTTCTGCTGTAAACGTGCTTATTTCTGCTGTAAATGTGTTTATTTCTGCTGTAAACATGTTTATTTCTGCTGTAAACGTGTTTATTTCTGCTGTAAACGTGTTTATTTCTGCTGTAAACATGTTTATTTCAGCTGTAAACATGTTTATTTCTGCTGTAAACATGTTTATTTCTGCTGTAAACGTGTTTATTTCTGCCGTAAACGTGTTTATTTCTGCTGTAAACATGTTTATTTCTGCTGTAAACATGTTTATTTCTGCTGTAAACGTGTTTATTTCTGCCGTAAAGATGTTTATTTCTGCCGTAAACATGTTTATTTCTGCTGTAAACATGTTTATTTCTGCTGTAAACGTGTTTATTTCAGCCGTAAATGTGTTTATTCCTGCCGTAAACGTGTTTATTTCAGCTGTAAACCTGTTTATTTCTGCTGTAAACGTGTTTATTTCTGCTGTAAACACGTTTATTTCAGCTTTAAACGTGTTTATTTCTGCTGTAAACGTGCTTATTTCTGCTGTAAACGTGTTTATTTCTGCTGTAAACATGTTTATTTCTGCTGTAAACGTGTTTATTTCTGCCGTAAACATGTTTATTTCTGCCGTAAACATGTTTATTTCTGCTGTAAACGTGTTTATTTCTGCCGTAAATGTGTTTATTTCTGCCGTAAACATGTTTATTTCAGCTGTAAACATGTTTATTTCTGCCGTAAACGTGTTTATTTCTGCTGTAAACGTGTTTATTTCTGCTGTAAACGTGTTTATTTCTGCTGTAAACATGTTTATTTCTGCTGTAAACATGTTTATTTCTGCTGTAAACGTGTTTATTTCTGCCGTAAAGATGTTTATTTCTGCCGTAAACATGTTTATTTCTGCTGTAAACATGTTTATTTCTGCTGTAAACGTGTTTATTTCTGCCGTAAATGTGTTTATTCCTGCCGTAAACGTGTTTATTTCAGCTGTAAACCTGTTTATTTCTGCTGTAAACGTGTTTATTTCTGCTGTAAACGTGTTTATTTCTGCTGTAAACGTGTTTATTTCTGCTGTAAACATGTTTATTTCTGCTGTAAACGTGTTTATTTCTGCTGTAAACGTGCTTATTTCTGCTGTAAACGTGTTTATTTCTGCTGTAAACATGTTTATTTCTGCTGTAAACGTGTTTATTTCTGCCGTAAACATGTTTATTTCTGCCGTAAACATGTTTATTTCTGCTGTAAACATGTTAATTTCTGCTGTAAACGTGTTTATTTCGGCCGTAAAGATGTTTATTTCTGCCGTAAACATGTTTATTTCTCCTGTAAACATGTTTATTTCTGCTGTAAACGTGTTTATTTCAGCCGTAAATGTGTTTATTCCTGCCGTAAACGTGTTTATTTCAGCTGTAAACCTGTTTATTTCTGCTGTAAACGTGTTTATTTCTGCTGTAAACACGTTTATTTCAGCTTTAAACGTGTTTATTTCTGCTGTAAACATGTTTATTTCTGCTGTAAACGTGTTTATTTCTGCTGTAAACGTGCTTATTTCTGCTGTAAACGTGTTTATTTCTGCTGTAAACATGTTTATTTCTGCTGTAAACGTGTTTATTTCTGCCGTAAACATGTTTATTTCTGCCGTAAACATGTTTATTTCTGCTGTAAACGTGTTTATTTCTGCCGTAAATGTGTTTATTTCTGCCGTAAACATGTTTATTTCTGCCGTAAACATGTTTATTTCTGCTGTAAACATGTTTATTTCTGCTGTAAACGTGTTTATTTCTGCCGTAAATGTGTTTATTCCTGCCGTAAACGTGTTTATTTCAGCTGTAAACCTGTTTATTTCTGCTGTAAACGTGTTTATTTCTGCCGTAAACGTGTTTATTTCTGCTGTAAACGTGTTTATTTCTGCTGTAAACATGTTTATTTCAGCTGTAAACGTGTTTATTTCTGCTGTAAACATGTTTATTTCTGCTGTAAACGTGTTTATTTCTGCTGTAAACGTGCTTATTTCAGCTGTAAACGTGTTTATTTCTGCCGTAAACATGTTTATTTCTGCTGTAAACGTGTTTATTTCTGCCGTAAACATGTTTATTTCTGCCGTAAACATGTTTATTTCTGCTGTAAACGTGTTTATTTCTGCCGTAAATGTGTTTATTTCTGCCGTAAACATGTTTATTTCTGCCGTAAACGTGTTTATTTCAGCTGTAAACATGTTTATTTCTGCTGTAAACATGTTTATTCCTGCTGTAAACACGTTTATTTCTGCTGTAAACATGTTTATTTCTGCTGTAAACGTGTTTATTTCTGCCGTAAATGTGTTCATTTCTGCTGTAAACGTGTTTATTTCTGCCGTAAACGTGTTTATTTCTGCTGTAAACGTGTTTATTTCTGCTGTAAACATGTTTATTTCAGCTGTAAACGTGTTTATTTCTGCCGTAAACATGTTTATTTCTGCTGTCAACATGTTTATTTCAGCTGTAAACGTGTTTATTTCTGCCGTAAACATGTTTATTTCTCCTGTAAACGTTTATTTCTGCTGTAAACGTGTTTATTTCTGCCGTAAACATGTTTATTTCTGCCGTAAACGTGTTTATTTCTGCCGTAAACATGTTTATTTTTGCCGTAAACATGTTTATTTCTGCTGTAAACGTGTTTATTTCTGCCGTTAATGTGTTTATTCCTGCCGTAAACGTGTTTATTTCTGCTGTAAACATGTTTATTTCTGCTGTAAACGTGTTTATTTCTGCCGTAAACATGTTTATTTCTGCTGTAAACATGTTTATTTCAGCTGTAAACGTGTTTATTTCTGCCGTAAACATGTTTATTTCTGCTGTAAACGTGTTTATTTCGGCCGTAAACGTGTTTATTTCTGCTGTAAACATGTTTATTTCTGCTGTAAACGTGTTTATTTCTGCTGTAAACGTGTTTATTTCTGCTGTAAACGTGTTTATTTCAGCTGTAAACGTGTTTATTTCTGCTGTAAACATGTTTATTTCTGCTGTAAACGTGTTTATTTCTGCTGTAAACATGTTTATTTCTGCTGTAAACATGTTTATTTCTGCTGTAAACGTGTTTATTTCTGCCGTAAACATGTTTATTTCTGCCGTAAACATGTTTATTTCTGCTGTAAACATGTTTATTTCTGCTGTAAACGTGTTTATTTCTGCCGTAAATGTGTTTATTCCTGCCGTAAACGTGTTTATTTCAGCTGTAAACCGGTTTATTTCTGCTTTAAACGTGTTTATTTCTGCCGTAAACGTGTTTATCTCTGCTGTAAACGTGTTTATTTCTGCTGTAAACATGTTTATTTCAGCTGTAAACGTGTTTATTTCTGCTGTAAACATGTTTATTTCTGCTGTAAACGTGTTTATTTCTGCTGTAAACGTGTTTATTTCTGCTGTAAACGTGTTTATTTCTGCTGTAAACATGTTTATTTCTGCTGTAAACGTGTTTATTTCTGCCGTAAACGTGTTTATTTCTGCCGTAAATGTGTTTATTTCTGCCGTAAACATGTTTATTTCTGCCGTAAACATGTTTATTTCTGCTGTAAACGTGTTTATTTCTGCCGTAAATGTGTTTATTTCTGCCGTAAACATGTTTATTTCTGCCGTAAACATGTTTATTTCTGCTGTAAACGTGTTTATTTCTGCCGTAAATGTGTTTATTCCTGCCGTAAACGTGTTTATTTCTGCTGTAAACATGTTTATTTCTGCTGTAAACGTGTTTATTTCTGCCGTAAACATGTTTATTCCTGCTGTAAACGTGTTTATTTCTGCCGTAAACATGTTTATTTCTGCCGTAAACGTGTTTATTTCTGCCGTAAACATGTTTATTCCTGCTGTAAACATGTTTATTCCTGCTGTAAACATGTTTATTTCTGCTGTAAACATGTTTATTTCTGCTTTGTAGTTTTTTTAACATGGGAGTCTATGGGGATTCACTCTATTTTAGTTAGTTAGTTAGTTAGTTAGTTTGTTAGTTAGTTCGTTAGTTAGTTCGTTAGTTAGTTAGTTAGTCAGTCTTTTCAAGTTTGTATAAACTTTGTTCAACCTTCAGGTTTCAGACTTTGTGACTTTCCATGAGACTTTTGGGTTTTTATACATCAGGACTACAAAGCGAGAGGTAAGGCCGGTTCCGGATCAGGTTTTCCGGACGTTTCCATCGATGATCTGTGATATGGTAACAGATTATAAGAGAAATCTGCAGTACATGTTTGATGCTCCTTGAATAAAGTTGTGGAGATCTGGGAGGAAGAAGAGGATTTCCAGGGTCTGTGGGGGTGTCTAAGTTCTGGAAATGGTTCCAGATTTCTGGTCCTGACCGGCTTCCAGGATTCCTTAGGGAGGCTGAATAAACAAATGCTGAAAACATTCAGGAGAATCTGCTTTCAGAAATATCTTTCATGAGTTAGTTGTAGTTTGTGCCTCCAGATGTCTGTCTCCATCAGAACTGACAGATGAACTGAATGTTTGCTTTTCAGGAGAACATCTTCATCAACCAGGCGAACGTGACAGGCAGTGATGATGTGAGCGTGAACGGGATCATCCACGAGATTGACAGTATTCTGTTTCCTCCTAACGTCAACGAGGACAACATCCTTCTGATTCCTGTTAGTTCCTCCATGATCCACCAGCTTGTCATGAATGGGACCTGCATCTCAGACCAGTTTGGTTCTAACTGGACCTTCTCCTTTCCATCTGCAGGGCCAGACAACGCTGAACCTGTCGAATGTTGCCGAGCAACACGGTTACAAAACCTTCTACAAACTGCTGGAGGTAAAGTAGCCGCACATGTTCCCAATGCTTCATACAAATCTCCCGTCTGCAGGAGGTTCCGTCTGCAGGAGGTTCAGTCTGCAGGAGGTTCCGTCTGCAGGAGGTTCCGTATGCAGGAGGTTCTGTCTGCAGGAGGTTCCGTCTGCAGGAGGTTCCGTCTGCAGGAGGTTCCGTATGCAGGAGGTTCCGTCTGCAGGAGGTTCCGTCTGCAGGAGGTTCTGTCTGCAGGAGGTTCCGTCTGCAGGAGGTTCCGTCTGCAGGAGCTTCTGTCTGCAGGAGGTTCCGTCTGCAGGAGGTTCTGTCTGCAGGAGGTTCCGTCTGCAGGAGCTTCTGTCTGCAGGAGGTTCCGTCTGCAGGAGGTTCTGTCTGCAGGAGGTTCCATCTGCAGGAGGTTCCGTCTGCAGGAGGTTCCGTCTGCAGGAGGTTCTGTCTGCGGGAGGTTCCATCTGCGGGAGGTTCCATCTGCAGGAGGTTCCGTCTGCAGGAGGTTCCGTCTGCGTCTGCGGGAGGTTCTGTCTGCGGGAGGTTCCGTCTGCAGCAGGTTCCGTCTGCAGGAGGTTCCGTCTGCAGGAGGTTCCGTCTGCGTCTGCGGGAGGTTCTGTCTGCGGGAGGTTCCGTCTGCAGGAGGTTCCGTCTGCAGGAGGTTCCGTCTGCAGGAGGTTCCATCTGCAGTAGGGTTCCGTCTGCAGGAGGTTCTGTCTGCAGGAGGTTCCATCTGCAGGAGGTTCCGTCTGCAGGAGGTTCCGTCTGCAGGAGGTTCTGTCTGCGGGAGGTTCCATCTGCAGGAGGTTCCGTACGCAGGAGGTTCCGTCTGCAGGAGGTTCCGTCTGCGGGAGGTTCCATCTGCAGCAGGTTCCGTCTGCAGGAGGTTCCGTCTGCAGGAGGTTCCGTCTGCAGGAGGTTCCGTCTGCAGGAGGTTCTGTCTGCAGGAGGTTCCATCTGCAGGAGGTTCCGTACGCAGGAGGTTCCGTACGCAGGAGGTTCCGTCTGCAGGAGGTTCCGTCTGCGGGAGGTTCCATCTGCAGCAGGTTCCGTCTGCAGGAGGTTCTGTCTGCAGGAGGTTCCATCTGCAGGAGGTTCCGTCTGCAGGAGGTTCCGTCTGCAGGAGGTTCCGTTTGCAGGAGGTTCCGTCTGCAGGAGATTCTGTCTGCAGGAGGTTCCGTCTGCAGGAGGTTCTGTCTGCAGGAGATTCTGTCTGCAGGAGATTCTGTCTGCAGGAGGTTCCGTCTGCAGGAGGTTCCATCTGCAGGAGGTTCCGTCTGCAGGAGGTTCTGTCTGCAAGAGGTTCCGTCTGCAGGAGGTTCCATCTGCAGGAGGTTCCGTTTGCAGGAGGTTCTGTCTGCAGGAGGTTCCGTCTGCAGGAGGTTCTGTCTGCAAGAGGTTCCGTCTGCAGGAGGTTCCATCTGCAGGAGGTTCCGTTTGCAGGAGGTTCTGTCTGCAGGAGGTTCCATCTGCAGGAGGTTCCGTCTGCAGGAGGTTCTGTCTGCGGGAGGTTCCATCTGCAGGAGGTTCCGTACGCAGGAGGTTCCGTCTGCAGGAGGTTCCGTCTGCGGGAGGTTCCATCTGCAGCAGGTTCCGTCTGCAGGAGGTTCTGTCTGCAGGAGGTTCCGTCTGCAGGAGGTTCCGTCTGCAGGAGGTTCCATCTGCAGGAGGTTCCGTTTGCAGGAGGTTCTGTCTGCAGTAGGGTTCCGTCTGCAGGAGGTTCCATCTGCAGGAGGTTCCGTCTGCAGGAGGTTCTGTCTGCAGGAGGTTCCATCTGCAGGAGGTTCCGTCTGCAGGAGCTTCTGTCTGCAGGAGGTTCCGTCTGCAGGAGCTTCTGTCTGCAGGAGGTTCCGTCTGCAGGAGATTCTGTCTGCAGGAGATTCTGTCTGCAGGAGGTTCCGTCTGCAGGAGGTTCCATCTGCAGGAGGTTCCGTCTGCAGGAGGTTCTGTCTGCAAGAGGTTCCGTCTGCAGGAGGTTCCGTCTGCAGGAGGTTCCGTTTGCAGGAGGTTCTGTCTGCAGGAGGTTCCGTCTGCAGGAGGTTCTGTCTGCAAGAGGTTCCGTCTGCAGGAGGTTCCATCTGCAGGAGGTTCCGTTTGCAGGAGGTTCTGTCTGCAGGAGGTTCCGTCTGCAGGAGGTTCTGTCTGCAGGAGGTTCTGTCTGCAGGAGGTTCCGTCTGCAGGAGGTTCCATCTGCAGGAGGTTCCGTTTGCAGGAGGTTCCGTCTGCAGGAGGTTCCGTCTGCAGGAGGTTCTGTCTGCAGGAGGTTCCGTCTGCAGGAGGTTCCGTTTGCAGGAGGTTCCGTCTGCAGGAGGTTCCGTCTGCAGGAGGTTCTGTCTGCAGGAGGTTCCGTCTGCAGGAGGTTCCGTCTGCAGGAGGTTCTGTCTGCGGGAGGTTCCATCTGCAGCAGGTTCCGTCTGCAGTAGGGTTCCGTCTGCAGGAGGTTCTGTCTGCAGGAGGTTCCATCTGCAGGAGGTTCCGTCTGCAGGAGGTTCCGTCTGCAGGAGGTTCTGTCTGCGGGAGGTTCCATCTGCAGCAGGTTCCATCTGCAGCAGGTTCCGTCTGCAGGAGGTTCTGTCTGCAGGAGGTTCCGTCTGCAGGAGGTTCCATCTGCAGGAGGTTCCGTTTGCAGGAGGTTCCGTCTGCAGGAGGTTCCGTCTGCAGCAGGTTCCGTACGCAGGAGGTTCCGTCTGCAGGAGGTTCTGTCTGCAGGAGGTTCCGTCTGCAGGAGGTTCCGTTTGCAGCAGGTTCCGTCTGCAGGAGGTTCCGTCTGCAGGAGGTTCCGTTTGCAGGAGGTTCTGTCTGCAGGAGGTTCTGTCTGCAGGAGGTTCCGTCTGCAGGAGATTCTGTCTGCAGGAGGTTCCATCTGCAGGAGGTTCCGTACGCAGGAGGTTCCGTACGCAGGAGGTTCCGTCTGCAGGAGGTTCCGTCTGCGGGAGGTTCCATCTGCAGCAGGTTCCGTCTGCAGGAGGTTCTGTCTGCAGGAGGTTCCGTCTGCAGGAGGTTCCGTCTGCAGGAGGTTCCATCTGCAGGAGGTTCCGTTTGCAGGAGGTTCTGTCTGCAGTAGGGTTCCGTCTGCAGGAGGTTCCATCTGCAGGAGGTTCCGTCTGCAGGAGGTTCTGTCTGCAGGAGGTTCCGTTTGCAGCAGGTTCCGTCTGCAGGAGGTTCCGTCTGCAGGAGGTTCCGTTTGCAGGAGGTTCTGTCTGCAGGAGGTTCCGTCTGCAGGAGGTTCCTTTTTAGAAAGATTGGGCTGAAGGCGATTTGTCAGGAAGGTTCTGGATGATTCTGGATGGTTCTGGGTGGTTCTGGATGGTTCTGGATGGTTCAGGAAGGTTCTGGATGATTCTGGATGGTTCTGGATGGTTCTGGATGGTTCAGGAAGGTTCTGGATGATTCTGGATGATTCTGGATGGTTCTGGATGGTTCTGGATGGTTCAGGAAGGTTCTGGATGATTCTGGATGATTCTGGATGGTTCTGGATGGTTCTGGATCATCCCGCCCAGGAATAATCTGCATCTCATTTGGCGGCTTTCAGGACACAGGTGTGATGGACCTGCTGAAGGATGAAATGTACCAACCGGTGACCATCTTCCTGCCTTCAGACGCTGCCATGGCGTCGCTGCCTCAGGAGCAGAAGGACTTCCTCTTCCACCAACACAACCGACCACAGCTGCTGGAGAACCTGAAGTTCCACATCCTGCAGGGCCAGAAGGTGAGACGCATTCAGGATCCTGATGCATGTCAGAAGGAAGACAAAAATCTACTTCAGCTTCTAGGATTACTTTTTGTTCCCATGACTACTTTGCTCATTGGCCAAATTACTTCCCTTGTTGAATAGAACTGCTGTCATCTGGTTTCCACTGCAGGAAAAGCTCTTTTCATGTCGGACACGATGACGTTTCCATGTTATGCTGTGTTTTAGGTGAACTTGCTTGGACACAGTGACACATGCTGGTTTTGACACGTTTTAGCAAACTGTAGACATCAGATTCTTCACACAGAGCTGGTAGATGTGCCTGGTGGTTTCATCAGGAGGTAGAAACTAGGATCCTAGTGACGAAGAGGTGAATCTGTCTTTAATGTCAGGTTTATGCTGAAGAACTGGTCTACCTGGACTCGGCTCGGACTCTGCAGGGTTCTCCGCTCTCCTTCTCTTGTGGAAGGTCGGACAACATCGTAAGTAGATCAGAACCGGAAATAAGAGGCAGAAGAGCAGCAGTGTGTGACTGGTCTGTGTTGGTTAGGGAGAACTCTTCATCAATGATGGAAGATGCCGGATCATTCAGAGACATCTGGTCTTTGCATCCGGGATGGCCTACGGGATCGACTGCCTTCTGACTCCACCCAGCCTCGGAGGACGCTGTGATGAGGAGTCGACCTTTGACATCCCAGTGAGTTTACCACAGATTTTATGAGCGGATTGGAACCTGCAGCCCCTAGAGGCCATCAGTGGTATTACACATGAAGATGGCCAGTGGCCGCCTGGACAAAGTGTGAATCAAACTGGTTCTGACTGGTCTGAAACGCTCTCTACTTCTTCTTCATTGGTAGATGAGCTGCAAACCATGCACGACATCTGGAACTCGCTGTCCCGACGGATTCAAGCGGAAGGTCTGGATCACATCTGCAGACCGTCATGGTGATGGTTTCAGGCTGAAGGAGGAACCTTTCTGATCCTTCGTATCGTTTGTGTCCAGGAGGTTCAGAAGTGCGACCTTCCCAGAGTGCACGTCAGTCAAAACACTGGCTGTCGGCTCATCTGCAGCTACAACTTCTGGAAGTCCAGGTGTTGTCACGGTTTCTACGGACTTCACTGTCTGGGTGAGAAATCAGAAACATGCTGTTCATGTGTGGAAACTGAAACCAAAACAAAGCTAAAAGTTCTCCATCTTTCATCAAACAAAGAAATCTGCTGGTGGGGTCAAACGGAGCTGTTTCCACCGAGAAGCTGAAAAGAGCCTCGTCTGGAAGGCGGAGCAGGTTGATGTGTACAGCAATGTGACAAACATCTGTCAGACATTACAGATACCGTAAAAAAAGCATAAAAGACTAAACAAATAGCAAATCACAAAAATATGAATTATATTAAAATTATTAAAAGCAAAGCAAAAAGTGCATGAAAGAGAAAATCTTCGGATTTAAAAGTTTCTCCATGTGGGGAAAGTTTCCTCTCAGTTTGTTCCACTGGTTGACGGCTAAACGCTACTTCTGGTCTGGTCTCTGTTCTAGACTCTGGTCTGGTCTTAGGTCTGGTCTGGTCTTAGGTCTGGTCTCTGGTCTGGACTCTGGTCTGGTCTTAGGTCTGGTCTCTGGTCTGGACTCTGGTCTGGACTCTGGTCTGGTCTTAGGTCTGGACTCTGGTCTGGTCTTAGGTCTGGTCTCTGGTCTGGACTCTGGTCTGGTCTTAGGTCTGGTCTCTGGTCTGGACTCTGGTCTGGTCTCTGGTCTGGACTCTGGTCTGGTCTTAGGTCTGGTCTCTGGTCTGGACTCTGGTCTGGTCTTAGGTCTGGTCTCTGGTCTGGACTCTGGTCTGGGGTTTCCAGGTTCCAGACCTGGTGGCCGAGTCTCCAGGTTCCAGACCTGGTGGCCGAGTCTCCAGGTTCCAGACCTGGTGGCCGAGTCTCCAGGTTCCAGATCTGGTGGTCGAGTCTCCAGGTTCCAGACCTGGTGGCCGAGTCTCCAGGTTCCAGATCTGGTGGCCGAGTCTCCAGGGTCCAGACCTGGTGGCCGAGTCTCCAGGGTCCAGATCTGGTGGCCGAGTCTCCAGGGTCCAGATCTGGTGGCCGAGTCTCCAGGTTCCAGACCTGGTGGCCGAGTCTCCAGGTTCCAGACCTGGTGGCCGAGTCTCCAGGTTCCAGATCTGGTGGCCGAGTCTCCAGGTTCCAGATCTGGTGGCCGAGTCTCCAGGTTCCAGATCTGGTGGCCGAGTCTCCAGGTTCCAGACCTGGTGGTCGAGTCTCCAGGTTCCAGACCTGGTGGCCGAGTCTCCAGGGTCCAGATCTGGTGGCCGAGTCTCCAGGTTCCAGACCTGGTGGCCGAGTCTCCAGGTTCCAGACCTGGTGGCCGAGTCTCCAGGTTCCAGACCTGGTGGTCGAGTCTCCAGGTTCC